>NC_056739.1:1597202203-1597502203 GCF_019279795.1 Protopterus annectens
TTCGAATGGAGGAAGAATCAAGGATGTTTAAATTAAATTTAGATCCCACTGTGGTGGGTGGTCTCTAATCGGAGGTTTCAATAAAAAGATACCTCGAAGGAATGCCTTGCAAAGTTTATGTGACATAATGTTGTGGTCCAAAAAGCCTATATGAAAATTTGAAATGGCTGCCAGTTGAACTTTCACTGTGGAAGAAGAGGATCCTGAATGAAAAATGTCAGCTAGGAAGTCCAATACCGAATGAATTGGAGCAGTACAGGGGTCTATGTTCCTAGCTTTTGCCCAGAAAGAGAAACGTCGCCATTTACTAGTGTAGATCTTTCTGGTAGAAGATTTTAGGGAAGCTACTATTATATCCCGTACAGGATTAGAAATCATAGGAAGCCTGGCTAAGGACGGAAGTGGAGCAACCAAGCAGTGAGGTTGAGAGAGGGTATGGATTGGTGCAGTTGACCTGATTGGTGGGTCAGAAGATCTGGAACTGGGTCCAGATGCCATGGCTGTACCAAGAGGTAATGATGTAGGAACGGAAACCATAACTGTCGAGGCCAATAAGGGGCAATGAGAATCAACTTGGCTCTCAAGGCAGTTGCTTTCTGAATTAGCTGAGGTATCAGCGGAAAACGGGGAAAGGCATGAAGAAGTCCCCGGGGCCAATCTTGAGTTAGAGTGTCTCTGGGGGGATGGCCTGGAAGGGGGAAGAGAGAGAAGAAGTCTGGGCATTTGCTGTTTTGAGGTGTAGCGAAAAGGTCGCAGCAAGGAAGGCCCCACTTCTGAAAAATCTCTTCCGTCACTGACTGTTTGAGAGACCACTCGTGAGGCATTAGAATAGCTCTGCTCAATCTGTCCGCTATGATGTTGGATTTCCCGGGGATGTGCGTTGCTATCAGAAACCGGTGAGAGGAGATTGCCTATTGTCAAAGTCTGAGAGCCTCTCGACACAGTGGATACGACTTGGTTCCGCCCTGTTTGTTTATATACCACACTACGGACATATTGTCCGTTTGGACTGCAATAGCTCCCAGGGGAAGAGAGTCGTTGAGGGCTTGCAACGTTAAAAGCACTGCTCTCATCTCCAGAACATTTATGTGCAGATGGTACTCGAAAGGTTGCCAAGTGCCATGGACCATTCTGCCCTGATAATGCCCCCTCCAATCGATCAGGGAGGCGTCCGATGTAACTGTGGCAACCGGGGCAAGAGGAACAAATGGTCTGCCTTGATGGATTTGAGGGGACGATATCCACCAAGTCAGATGACTTTTGCAAGTTTGAGTTACTATGATCTCGTGATGCATGGGAAGCTGTTGAAAAGACCATTGGGTGAATAGCATCCATTGTAGAAGATGCATGTAAAAGCGGGCGAGGGGAAGAAGTGTTATGGCGGCCGCCATAAGACCCAGTACTTTCAGAGCAAATCTGGCCTGAATTTTGTTGCTGAAAAGAATCACCTGGACGTGTCTTTGAATGTCCAAGATCCTTTGGTCTGTTAACCTTGCTGATAGTTGTATGGTGTCCAATCTTGCGCCTATAAAAGTAATAGATTGACAAGGCGACAAGGCAGATTTTTCGAAATTTATAGAAATTCCTAGCCCTCTGCAAGTGTGAATGGTGTAATTTCTGGCTTGGAGAAGCTGATGCCTGGTGGTGGCAGTGAGGAGCCAGTCATCTAGATATGGAAACACCTTGAATCCTTAACGTCTCAGGTGAGCCGTAACCACTGCCATGCATTTGGTGAACAGTCTGGGGGCGGTAGTGAGTCCAAAGGGCAGGGCTCTGAATTGGAAGTGACTGGTCCCCAGCCGAAAGCGGAGAAATCTTCTGGAGCGTCTGTGAATTTTTATGTGATAGTACGCATCCTGAAGATCTATTGAGCACATCCAATTGTCCTTGCCCAGAAAGGGCAGAATGGACTGAAGCGTGACCATCCAGAATCTTGATTTCTTTACAAACTTGTTGAGTTTGCTCAGATCTAATATTGGTCTCCAGTCCCCTGCCTTTTTTGGAACTATAAAGAACCTTGAGTAGATTCCGGATCCTATTTGGTCCGCTGGGACTGGCTGGATGGCTCTTTTTACTAGCAGTTTTGATATTTCTAATACTGCTAGTTCCCTTAGACCGGGTGGAACGTCTGGAAGGGTTCCCTTTTGTTGAATTGGGGTTTGAATAAAGGGAATTTTGTAACTCTCTGATATAATTGACTGTACCCATTTGTCTTGGGAAAGGGAAAGCCAGGCTATTGGGTACAGCGATAATTTTCTCCCGACTGCCTCCGAAGGCGGACAATCAGGCAACATCTCAGGGATGCTGGAAGGGTTTGTCAGAAAGAGGCTCTCTGCTACCCTGATTCTGCGGACCACCTCTGCCCCTAGGGCGGCGTCTATTATTGTTACCCCTCTGCCTCTGGGGGTAAACTGACTTCGTGCGTCAGGCGTGACTCCTTGAGATTTGCGGAACCACATTTTCCCTCCCTTCTGTCCATTGGGGTAAGGCCTAGAAGGGGTGGAGAAACGGACTCCTACGGCAGAAAGAGTCTTGCCATCTTGTTCGCATCTAGTCAAAGTGTCTTTCACTTGAGGAGGTCGAGCCATCAAAGGGGGAGTTTGTGAAAGACGCCTTGAAGGGGTCTGCAAAATTACAAAGCCGCATCCAGGACTGACGCCTTAAAGCCACTCCTGTGCCTGCTCGCGTCTTAACTCCATCGGCTGCATAAGAAATGAGCCGCATGGAGGAGTTAGCAATGGAGTTAAGGATTCCTAGCTGTGAGTTAATCTTATCCTGAGACCCAGCAGCTGACTGATCCTGTAAAACTTCTCCCAACTCTTTAAGAACATCTCTTTGAAGGCGGGTGAAGTGGCATAAGTAGTTCAGCGATCTCATGGCAAAAGTCGCTGAAGAAAAAATCCGCTTAACATACCTGTCCATAGTCCTAGAATCCTTGTTAGGAGGATGGACAGGTACTGAAGGATCAGCTAATTCCTTCTTGGTGGCAGCAGCCACCACCATGGCATCAACTGGGACACCCTTTGTTAAATATTGTCTATCTTATGGGGTCGTAATAAATTTTGAAGGTCTCCTAGGGATAGGTTCCACTGAATCCGGGGCCATCCACGCCTTCCGAGCCACTACCTCCATGAGAGGGTCGAAAGGCGGAGACACCCAGGAGGTGGAGGGTCGAGATCCGAACGCCTCCAGGTATACTGACTCGTCCTCGGAAGGATTAAGGAGGCCAGTTCCCCCTCTGCTTAAGGATTTCAAGGATGTCTGAAAATGAGACATCCTCAGAGGAGGACCTTGGGGATCCCTCCGACTCATCCAAGTCAGTATCCGATGTAGTAGACTCAGGGGAGTCTAGATGTTTCCTCTTGCATGTCCTCTTACACGGGAGTTCCCCTGACGGATCAGGAGAAGCCTCGGAAGAGGAAGATATTCCCAATGGGGAAACCTGAGGCGTTGGATCTCTGGGTCCGGGAGCAAGAGAGTGGGAAGAGACGTCAGCAGGCACTGTAGTGGGAGGAGCTGATGGAACTGTCTGTTGACTAAGCCCAGGGGCTAGTACACTCCTCATCACCTCGAAGGCTCCCCCGTCAGAGAGACCAGAAAGTTCCCGCTCCGAAGAGATAGGAACCCCAGGCCTCACCGAGAGGGAAGGCTCCAAGGCAGATGTCAGGGCCGAGCTCACCAACGCCAAAGCTCCGGGGTTTTTTTTTTCCCCCCCGGGGGGGGGCCCCCAAAAAAAATTACAAAAGCCGCATCCAGGACTTTAAAGAACTCCTTTTTTTTTTTTTTTTTTGGGGGTGCCCCCCCCCGCTTTCAAAAAAACCTCCCCAAAATCGGTTTTTTTTGCTTTTTAAGGGGGGAAATGAGCCGCCAGGGAAAAGGGGAAGTTAGAAAAAAAAAAAAAAAAAAAAAAAAAGAAAGAAGAAAAAAAAAAAAAAAAAATTTGAAAAAATTAAAAAAAAAAAAAAAAAAGAAAAAAAAAAAAAAAAAAAAAAAAAAAAAAAAAAAAAAAAAAAAAAAAAAAAAAAAAAAAAAAAAAAAAAAAAAAAAAAAAAAAAAAAAAAAAAAAAAAAAAAAAAAAAAAAAAAAAAAAAAAAAAAAAAAAAAAAAAAAAAAAAAAAAAAAAAAAAAAAAAAAAAAAAAAAAAAAAAAAAAAGAAAAAAAAAAAAAAAAAAAAAAAAAAAAAAAAAAAAAAAAAAAAAAATTTTTTTAAAAAAAAAAAAAAATTTTTTTTTTTTTTCTTTCTTTCTTTTTTTTTTTTTTTTTTTTTTTTTTTTTTTTTTTTTTTTTTTTTCTTTTTTTTTTTTTTTTTTTTTTTTTTTTTTTTTTTTTTTTTTTTTTTTTTTTTTTTTTTTTTTTTTTTTTTTTTTTTTTTTTTTTTTTTTTTTTTTTTTTTTTTTTTTTTTTTTTTTTTTTTTTTTTTTTTTTTTTTTTTTTTTTTTTTTTTTTTTTTTTTTTTTTTTTTTTTGGTTTTTAAAATTTAAAAAAAATTAAAAATAAAATCTAAAAAACCACACGCTGGTAAAAACCCCTTAAGGAAACGAACGGGTAATCATTGCATCAGGGGAATGGGTTCCTTACGGGTAAAATTAGCCCCTTTTTAGAGGAGTCGAAGGATCGGCTAACCCCCCGGTGGGGAATTTGACAATTTAACACTTTGTTATTTCCCTTTCTTGGGGGCCCATAAATTTTGAGTTCTCCCGGGGTTTTTAGTTTCCGGGCGGGAATTCGCAGTTGAGGTAGGCCAAGGGGTTTTCCACAATTTATCTGCAAAGGGGGTAGGAATTTTCCCCCTGCTTTTTATGTCCAAATAACTGGAGTTGGTTTTTTATCTTTATTTGTCCTAGTGAAGGAGCCCTTAAAGGTTCTGCATTCTTACGCTGATCTTTGTTTGAAGTAGAAAGATTTCCCATTGCCCTAAATGACTTTCCGCCAGATGAGCCCAAAAGCATAGTCTGATGACTGTGTTAGGGTTTCCAGGGTGGAGGAAGGAGTCCCGGGGGGCCCGCCCCCCAAGGAACTCAGTTGCAGGCAAGGGTTAAAGAACTTTTTTCCAGGTGTGAAAATGCCCTAAACAAGACCACGGTTTCCTCAATGAGTTTTCAAGGAATTGAAGAAGCGGGGGCCATGAACCCAAAGGCTTCAGAATTTGTCTTGAGAAGCAGGGATTTTGTGTCCACCTTTTTGAAGTAAGTACCAATTGAATTTGCTTTTCTGGTGTAAGGGAAAGCTGTGGGCGTTGTTTCAAGCTTGACCCGGGAATGTAATTTTTGAGGGACCAGTTTTTTTTTTCAATGGGCCCAGAAAGTTAGACAGACAGTTTTGATTAAAAAAATGAAATGCCGGAGGAAAGCATCTGATTTTTAAAAGGGTTGCCCGCCGGAGCCCTTGGTGGGGTTTCCAAAGCTGGGTCTGGCCGCTGGTTTCACCCCCAGGATTATTCGGGATGGCATAGCCCCTTTTCCTATTTTTTGCCCCGATGCCAGGCCCCTCAGGAAAGGATAAACCAAAGTTTCCAAAATTGAAGCAAACACATTAAATAAGCATGTATGTCAAAACAAACAAATACACCAAAAAAACCCCAATATTAATTCAAATACCCGGGATACCTCGAGGGAAGGAGGGTTAACTGATGATATTCCTCGGACACTAAGGGGAGGTACAAAACTTATATTTTAAGGATGCATCTGACTTTACAAAGGGTAGAAAATGCAAAACAAGGAAAAAAGGAAGTTTATGGGATTAGGTCCTTGCAAAAAGCTGGAAAAACTGCTGGGACAGAGAAAAAGGGAAGATAATGCTTAAATGTTCACGGGGTCCAAGTGCAGCCTCTAAATGTCCTTTGGAGACCCTCTTAAGAAAGCTGGGGTAGGGGCTGTAGCCCGTAAATGACCTTATGTTCTGGGGAGTTTGCTTTCCATGGTAGGAGTAGCGAACTGATGAAATTTCCACCACTTGAGATTTTTGTTTTAAAATTGCTTTTCCTTTCCCCTTCCGTTGCAATGCTACCAGAAGCTGGTCAGTTTTTTATTGCCCTTGGTTCTGTCCAGGTATAGGAACTGTTATGTACATCCAAATTGCAGAGTTTTCCCTTTCTGTGGATTGGAATGAGGAGGGGGAACCGGTTTAAAGCCTCGGATCCACCTTAGGCAAAATTTTGGGTTTGTTTCATGGCATTGTCTTGAGGAAGATTAGGAATTGTATTCCAAAAAAGTGTAGCTAGAAAGTACAGTTTTGTACCTACCATAAATGTAGATGCCGAAGGAAGCATCTGCAGTCAAAACAAATGGGTTGTCCTGTCGCCAGGCAGCCCTTCGGCCCCGGGGATTCCAAAGTCGGGGTCCGGCTGTGTCGCACTTCACCCGACGCCATTTTGCTTTTTGGGTATAAAGGCATCAGCCAATTTTCCCTCAGTGTTTCTTGCCCCAGATGCCAGTTGCCCTTTTGGGAAAGGCAAAATTTTTGGATAAATGCCAAGTTTCCAAAAGTAAAAGGCAAACAAAAAATAAGCATGTATGTACATATATACAAACAAATACACCATAAAGACCCCCCCAGCTAGTTTTTGGAGGGAAAAACCCTAGGAGTACCACAGGGGGGAAGGGGGGGGCCCTGACTGCAGATGCATCCTTGGGACATCTACATTTATGGTAGGTACAAAACTGTACTATGTCCTTCAGGATGCATCTGCAGTCAAAAAAATGGGTAGAATACCATAGCCAACTAGGGAGGAGGAAGAAAATTATGGTTTTAGGATCCCTTGCAACAGCAGTGGCAAACCCTGCTCGGGATCTAAAATAAAGGAAAATTATAATGCTTGGCAAATGTATGCACGGAGGTCCAAGTAGCCCTCAATAACCTTGGTTTGCCACTCCTCAAGAAAGCTGTGGTAGTGGCTGTAGCCCTTGTAGAATGAGGTTTATGTTCTGGGGAAATTGGTTTCCATGGTAGGAGAAACAGAATTTTATGCAATTTCCTATCCATTTGGAGATTGTCTGTTTGGAAATTGCTTTTCCTTCCCTTCCTGTTGCATAGGCTACAAAAAGCTGGTCAGTTTTCTTTCTTTTGGTTCTGTCCAGGTAGTAGCACTGTCTATGTACATCCAAGGTATCCCTTTTCCCCTGTTTTGTGGATTGGGAAGAAGGTAGGTAGGTGGTTTGCCTGGTTTAAAGACACTCTGGATACCACCTTAGGCATAAATGTAGGATTGTTCTCATGGACACCCTTCTTGATGGAAGATTAGGAAGGGTTGTACTGCCATTAAGGCCTGTAGTTCGAAACCCTCCTTGCTAAAGTAATTGCCAGAGGAAAGCAGTTTTCCAAAAGGGGGAATCTGCTGTTGCTGCTGGTTCAAAGGGGGAGTGTCAATTTTCTAGCACAAAGTTCAAGTCCCATGCTGGAATGGGGGTTTTTAGGAGGTTTTACATTTTATCCTCTGGGGAACTGCCTGAGTAGAGGATGAAAAGACAGGGGATAAAAGCTGTATTCTGCGAAATAGCTGATGCATGTATCTTGATGGAGGATAGGACAGGCCTGTATGGAAGCTCTCCCAAAATACTCCAGAATGTTGCAATACTATTTGAAAATCTTTTCCCTTTCAGACTCCAAATGAAAACCTTTTCCATTTTCCGCATAGTTCCTTCTTGTTGAAGGTCTGGGCTTCAAGGATAATGTCTTTAACCCTTTGGGAAAATCTGGTTAGTTGCTATGTATGTTCCAGGCAGTCAGTTGCAAGTTTTAGGTTTGGATGCAGTGTGTATTTTTCTGAGTTAACAAAAAGGATCAGGGTAGGGCCACATTTTCCCAAGACATGCTCCTCAGAATGGGTACCATGTTGTCTTGGCCAGTTGGAGCTATCGGGTTTACCCTTTGGCCCTTTGATTTTCATAAACCTTGTGATCGGAAGAGGTGGAAATGCATATGCTGTCGGTTTCCACTGAAGGAAGAATCCACCTTCCAGCAAGTGGGTGGAATTCCTTGTGCAGAATTTTTGAGCTGGTGATTGAGGGGAGCAATAGTCTATTTGTGGATTCCCCATTTCTTTGTGATGGCTTGAAGATGTGGGTAGCATCCATTCGTGGGCATCCGAGGTGGTTCTGCTTAAATGTCTGCTGGGTGTTTTTTTTCCCCGGTACAAAATTCCCTGTAACGGGATGTTGTAGCTAGGCCAATTCCAAAGGCCCAAAAGTCTTTCTGCATAGGGGTATGAATGAGTGCCTCCCTGTTTGTTGATGTACCACATGACTGTGGTGTTGTCTGTCCTTATCACGGGCCTTTTTTGAGAATGGTCTGAATTTGGATTGCCAGTTTTACTGCCAGCATTTCTTTTGGTTTATGTGCAGGTGCAGCTGGCCCTGAGTCCAAACCTTGAGCATTTGTCCAGCATGTGCCCCCACCAGGTCTGGGGGCCCTTTGTGATGGTTTGGCTTGTTAAAGTTGTGGAAGGGACCGGGGTTTGACGGGCATCCCTGACCCCACCAAGGAACCCCTTTTTTAGGCATGGGATTAGGGTTTTTTGTTTCTAGGCTGTGCCTGTGTTGAGACCATAAATTTTTTAGGTACCACTGTAGTTTTCTCATATGAGTCTGGCATGGGGCCCAAAGATTATGCAGATGCCATGAAGCCCAAGGCCTGAAAACTTTTCTTGCTGTTATTTTGTTCTGTTTTGTTAATGCCAAGAAGTAAAGGGGGAGTTTTTTGTTTTTCTGCAGTTAGGAATGCCATTTGTTTTTGTGTCCAATTCCCCAAGAAGTTTTTTTGGGATGGATCAGCCTTGATTTTTAAATTGACTTTTATCCCAGGGCTTGAGAAGTAAATGACCCTTTGAAAATCTTTGTAGCTTGTTTGTTGTCCCTTGTGGCAGTCGCCCAGGTATGGAAAAATTTTGGGATTCCTGGCCTGCAGGCATTACTGATGCCAGGCTTTTTGTGAAACTCTCAGTAGATAAGCCAAAGGGCAATGCTGAGAATTGATAATGCTCTGATCCTGCAAGAAATCTGAGGTATCTTCTGCAATTTGGTCGATGGGGACGTGCAGGTATGCCTCCTTGAGATCTAGAGTTACCAGCCAAGACTCCTTGCCCAGCATGGGAAGAAGTTGCTGTAGGGTCAGCATTTTGAATTTTGGAACAATGATGAATGTGTTTAAAGCGACAGGTCGAGAATAGGCCTCCAATTTTTCTTTTCTTGGTACCAGGAAGAGTCTGGAGTAAAATCCTTTCCTTGTTCCATAGATGGTACCCTTTCCACAGCTCTCATTTTTCTAATTGAGCTATTTGTTTTAGAGCTTCTGTCTTGATTTTAAAATGGTAGGGTCATTCCTCTTTTGCTGGTAAAGTATGGAAATGAAACCCAGGAAATTCTTGGTCTATAGTTTGCAAAACTAATTTTGTCTCTGTTACAGATGCAGCCAGTTTTTGAAAATAAGGCCAACTCTTCCTTAAGGGTGCTGCTATTTGTTCCCTGGTATGTTACAGAGCCAAGCCTCCACTGTGGATTGTCCTGTTGCAGTGGTAGTAGTTGTGTCTGTGCCTCGCTGGTTGTTGGCTCTGCCACTGGCGGCCCCTGTAGGCAAGGTACCTCTGGATTGGTTTCTGCCCTTTGAACTCTATTCCCTGCCTCTCTGTGTTTTAGGAGGAGTCTGAAAGGACCAATTTTGAAGGCTGGCCAAGTTCCTGCTAAACTTTGAGGCTGAACCTAACGAAATCTTTCTACCGTTTGTACAGATTTCTGCCTTTCTCTTCCATTTTCTTCTCTGTAAGTACCTGCTGAGCAGGAGAACTCAAATAAATCTGACCTTTATCCATAGGAGCATCTAATTAGCTTTTGCTTTTTAACATGATCCGGCAGTGATCCTGAAGTTCTTTTTTCTTCAAACTTCTCATGCACATGCCTTTCTGATAATCTGTGCCAGCCAGCGTATTGATCTGAAATGAAGTTCCAGTATCATAGCCACATTTGGCGAGTTCTGGTTAGCACCGTTGAATGTTAATATTCTCACCATTTCTAGAACATATTTCCTTTTACTTTCCAAATAATCATCCGAGACAGTTTCTAGTTAACGATCACAAATTTTAAAGAATCATAATGGAACTGATTGTTCACTGCTTCCATGAGAGAGAGTAGCAGGAGGTGGAGCACTTTTACCCCATTCCTTTGAGGATCGATTTCTTTTTTCATAGAGAGGTTTTAGTTGAGGTCGCTATTGGTTTTAGGCCTTGGGAGGTCTTTAGATTCGCAAAAGGGGCCTTGTATAAATGGTGATGTGTGTCCGGAACCTATCGGGCTTAGCAGGGGCTGGAGGTAAAGTATCAGGAGCAGTGCAAGCATCATTAAATGCATCATCTACAACAGAAAGAACTGGAGGTATAGCTAAAGGCCTATGTTGTGGTAAATGCAAAAAAGTCCTAAGCCTTTTCCTTGAATCTGAGAAATCTTGCCCCTGTCATTGAAATTGCTCCCTCATGGCATGTAAGGTTTCCCCAAAGGAAAATTCCTCTGGTGGAGAGGCAGAAGGAATTGATTCCTCAGCATCGGAGTCTTCATAAGGAGAAAAATGAGCCTCTGGATGGTCTGCATTGTCTGAATCATCAGAAGAATCATCTGAGGACACTGGCTAAGGGGGCTTTGCTCTAGGTCTCTTTTCTGGAGGAGGTTGAGAGGCCCTGTCTGGATGAGGTTGGGATCCCCTTATTAAAGAGATGAGATCCTCTGCCAGAGTAAGCATTTGGGAACTGGAGCTGGGCCTGTGAGAGGGGGGCTTAACAGGCACAGACTTAGAAGTTTTGGCTGCTTTAGCCCTGGCAAAGGCCTTTATGGACATGGCTGCAGGAGGCCTAGCAGCACCACGCAGGGGTTGAAACATCTAAGGGATGGTGTCCATAATTCTTGTGAAACCACAGTAGCAGGTTGGATTTCAGAGGCCGATTCAACCAGGTTAGAAGGGCCTCGGTAGTAGTCATGGATTCGCTGAAGTTAGAACCGCTTGCTCGGTTTCGCCGAAACCGAGACACTGCGTTTGCTTAACCGCGTTTCGCGAAACCGCTGACCGCGAGTGTCGGTCCTTTGGCGTTTCTTAGCAATCTCTGGGAAGTCGGAGATCCGCCGACGGCATAATGTACGCCGTAAATGAGCCAAAAACTGTTCAGTAACCCACCGACGCCTAAGCGTCCTGCCGGTTAAAAGCACATGGCTAAACAAGCTGCTACTGTACAGTAAGAGTGGAAATTTTATGAGGTATTTGTTTCCCACAAGTTAAAACAGTTATTCACTTTTTTCTGACATCGCTGAGGCAAGAAAGAGTCCTCAACGGGTACTTAGCTTTTTGTAGTCTTCGGCAGGCCCGGTAGTAGTAATCTCTGGATCTGAATCGATTGGCACTTATGGTCAGGCTTGCTTCGCTAATGGCAAGAAAGACTGAGAAAATGGCGCCGGGCTGATGCCTTATACCCACACCGCCGCAATGACGCCGGGTGAAGTGCGACACCAGCCAAGGTTGCACCAGACTTGGAACTGGCCGATCAAGGGCTGCCTGACGACAGGACAACCCATTTGTACAGACTGCAGATGAGATGCATCCTTGAAGGACATCCTTTACAAACGCCAGATGCTTTAGAAGAATGTCCTTGTTTTCTGCCTGAATTAGACAATCGCCAGGTATGGATATATTTGAATATTTCTTTGCCTGCAAAGATTTGGGGGGGGGGCCCGGGGGGGGCCAAAAGGGGCCTTTGGGAAAAACTTTTGGGCGGGGCGGGGGGGGGAAAAAGGCCTTTTTTTTAAAAAGCCAGAAACCAACGGAAAGGGGTTAAACAAAATCCCTTTTAAAAAGGGAGGGGGGGTTTTTTTTTTCCAAAAAATTTTTTAAAAAAATTTTTGCCCGGGGGGGGAAACCCCCCCCCCCCCCCCCCCCCCCCCCCCCCCCCCCCCCCCCCCCCCCCCCCCCCCCCCCCCCCCCCCCCCCCCCCCCCCCCCCCCCCCCGCCCCCCCCGCCCCCCCCCCCCCCCCCCCCCCCCCCCCCCCCCCCCCGCCCCCCCCCCCCCCCCCCCCCCGCCCCCCCCCCCCCCCCCCCCCCCAAAAAAAAAAAAAAAAAAAAAAAAAAAAAAAAAAAAAAAAAAAAAAAAAAAGAAAAAAAAAAAAAAAAAAAAAAAAAAAAAAAAAAAAAAAAAAAAAAAAAAAAAAAAAAAAAAAATTAAAAAAAAAAAAAAAAAAAAAAAAAAAAAAAAAAAAAAAAAAACCAAAAAAAAAAAAAAAAAAAAAAAAAAAAAAAAAAAAAAAAAAAAAAAAAAAAAAAAAAAAAAAAAAAAAAAAAAAAAAAAAAAAAAAAAACAAAAAAAAGGAAATTTGGGGTAAAGGAATAAAAATTTTTGAAAATTAAGGGTTTTGCTTTTCCCAAAGAGCCTTTTTTTTACGCCGAAAAAGCAAAAAACCCCATGGGGTTTTGTTTTTTGGGGTTGGGTGAAAAAAACCAAAATTTTCGGGGAAAAATTTTCAAAAATTTCGTTGGGCCCGCTGGAAAAAGAAATTAATGGAAATTGGAGTTTTTTTCCCCTTACATTATCTTTTGAAGGGGGGAAGAAGGGCCCCCAAAATTTTTTTAACCCTGAGGAATCCGGTTTACCCCATTAATTTTGAAAGGGAAAACAGGAACTTTATCTTCGCCAGGAGGAGTTTCCAAAAGGGACGTTTGAATCACCTTCTGAAAAGGAAATAAAGGGCGCAGAAAAAAAATTAACCTTTTTAAAAGGGTTTTGGGAAAAATCCCCAGGAGAAATTTAAAAAATTAAAAGCAAAAAACTTTTAAAATTATAAAAACCAAAAAATCAAGAAAAAATTGTGAAGAAAAACCCAAGTCTTTAGGCCCTTTACGGGGGGACCCCGATCAAATAAAACTTGCCAGCATTTTTTTTAAAGAAAAAGGGGTGTGAAGCCTGTTTTGGGAAAAGTGACCTTTTTTTGGGTCCCTGGGTTTTCCTTTAGGGAAAATGGTTTGCCAAGGGGAGTTTGGATGGTTTGGCAATGGGTTTTTCCCTAACAAAAACCTTTAAATTGTTGGTGAGGTTTAAAAACCCTGGGGGTTTTGGGAAGGTTGGTTTTCCCCTTTTAGGGAGCTTGTCCTTCAATTTGGGGTGGAACCTTTTTGAAAATTCCTTGGGTTTTAAACCTGAAAAGGCGGAAATTTTTGGGTTTGGGGGCAAGGGGGAATCCTTGAAAATCTTTTTGAGGATTTGTTTTTCCCCATTTTTTTTTCCCCAGGGGCGAAAAACCCCCAAATTTTCTTTATGATTTCGAGATTTTAGAGCCCTTACCCTTTCCAACCCTGGAAAAAAGTGAAATCCCACTAAAAGTTTTTCCAACCCTTTCAAGGGAAAAAGGGAAAAACATCGGGGCCCCAAAATTTTTAACCATTGGGGAACCCCGGGGAAATTCCCCTTTGTTTCAAAGGGAAAGAAACTTTTCATTCCCGGGCCGGTTTTAAAGGGGGGTTTTGCAGTGGGGCCTTTTGGAAAAAGCTCAGGGAGAGAAAAATTTACCCCTAGTTTGTTGTTTGGGGCCAGTTTATATGGCGCCCAAACCCTAAAATTTTAAAAAAAAGGGAATAAACCCAAAAGATTGTAAGAAAAAAACCCAAAAACTTTAAGTCCCTTTCCATTGGAAATTTTTAAGGTATTTTAAAGTTTGGGGTTTTAAAAGCAAAGGTGGGCTTGCGGCTTAGTTAAATTCCCTTTCGTCCAACCTTGGGAACTTTTCAACCCTCCAGGTTTAAGGAGGGTTCCCCAAAAACTAATTTAGTTTTGGGAAATTTAAAGGGGGAAGGGGCCCAAAGGCCCAAGTTTTGGGGAAAGTAGTTTTTTTGGGGTAGTTTTTGGGTGTAAATAAAATTTGGGTGGAATCCCTGTTGTGCAAAGTTACCCCTGAGAGGCTTTTAAAGTGGGGGGTTTTTAGGTGAGGGATACACTGTTTGGGAGGCCCGAGTTTTGGGAAACCCTCGGGGTTTTTTTGTTTTTGGTTTGGGAAGTGTTTAAACCGATGTCTGTGATTGGGCCAAAAAATTTTTCTGGTCATTTTGGGTTTTTGAAAAAGAAGGGTTTTCCACCTTTGGAAAGGTTTTTTAAAAAATGGGTTTGGGGTTTTTTGTTCCATTTTTCCCCACCGGAGTTTTGGGGGTTTTTGTTTTTAAAAGATGCCTTTTTTGGGGTTTAGGAGCCGGTTTTCCCCGGGGTTCTTGGATTTTGGAGGAAATGTATTCCCTTATGTTTTAGGTCTTCGGGGAAAAACCCGGGGGCCCCAAAAATTTGAAACAGGGGGGCCAAACCAAATTTTAAATTTTAAAGGGAAACCAAACTTTTTTCCAGGGGAAAAGGTTGAAAACCCCCAGTACGGGGAAATTTTTTCAAATCAAGGGGGGGCAAAACCCTTTCAAGGATTGGGGAAATTTAAAAAACCTGGTCGTTTAAAAGGGGAAAATTAATATTTTAAAATTTAAAAATTTATTTCATTAAAATAATATATATTTTCCCAAATATTTTTTAAATTTTTTTTTCCAGGGAAATAAACCGCCCCATCCAAACTTTAAATGGGGGAAAGGTTATTGATTTTTAGCCTAAGTCTCCCAATTTTTGTTTTAAAGGGGCCCAGGCGTTTTTAGCAATTTTTTCGGGGCAATTTTTTAAAAACAGAAACCTGTTGGGTGTTCTAGGCCGGGTTTTTGGGTTTCCCCAAGTTTGGGGGTTCTAAAAATCCAAAAGGGGTTCTTTGCTTTTGTCCCCTTTTAAATTTTTGGGCCCTTTTTTTCCCTGAGTTTTAAATTGTTTTTTGGAAATACGGGGGATGTTTTTTTGGGTTTTTTATTTTTTTAAAAGTCTCCCTTTGTTTTTTGTTTTGGGCATTTAAACAATAAATATGGCTGAAACTTTTGTGTTCCCCATAAAAAACTTTTTCATAAGGGAAACAAAAACCAAAGGAAAGCCAACCAAAATTTTTCAGATTGAAGGGGGTTTATTTTTTTTTTTAAAAAAAAATTTAAACAAAAATTATTTGAAAAAAATTTTTTAAAAAAAGCAACCCAAAAACCTTTGCGAAATTTCTAAAAATTGGGTGTGTTAGTTCAAAAAAATTTTTAAAAATTTTAAAATAATTTCTTTAGTGGTTTTTGGGGTTGGTTTTTGGCGTTTTAAAGCCAAAAAGGGTGTTTTTAAAAATTTTTTCCCTTTTTTTGAATTTTAACCCACTATCCCCAAATTAGGTTTACATAAAAGAAAAGAAACTCTGAAAAAACCTGTTAAAAGCTTTCATTTAATCAAAAACTGAAAAAAATTTTACCTTTCAAAAATAAAGTTTTTAAAAAATTTTTTAAAAACAAAGCCAAAAGTTAAAAATAAAAAATTACAGAAAAAGAATAAATGTAAACATAACCGGAAAAAATTTAAACAAAAATTTTATCAAAATAAAAACCAAAAGTTTTTAAAAAAACAGAAGAAAAAAAACACAAAAACTTCTTAAAAAGTGTTGTAAAATTTTTAATTTAAAATTTATTTTATTAATTTGGGTTTTTGTTTGGGTACCCTAAAGGGTTTAAAAAAAAATCGGGTTTCCCCCTTTCCCCAAAAAACAAGCCCCAAAAAAAAATTCCCCAAAATTTTGCCAAAACAAAAAATTTTCCCCCAGAAAAAAACCCCAAAAAAAAATTAAAAAAAAAACCATAAATTTTACTAAAAACAAAAAAAAGCAAATAAAACCAAAAAAAACCCAACAACCAGTGAAAAGTAAAAAGTACCAAAAAAAATTTAAAAAATTTTTGAAAAGAAAGGGGAAAACATGAAACATCCATTCTTTTAGGGGGAACCCCTGTAATTTTCCCATGTTTCACTGTTGCAGTCATGAATGCAATGGCTTACCATTTAGAAATGGTTTGCATTAAAATAGCCTTCCCCTCTGCCCCTGCAGCAAATGATACAACAGTTCAGATTTCCTTTGAGGTTTAGTCCTGTCCAAGTAGAATCTAAGTTATCTGTGCATATCTAAGGAATGCAGTATCCATTCCCCTTTATTCTGTAGATTGGGAAAGAAGGTTGGCAAATGAATGGACTGATTAAGAGCCACATTGGATACCACCTTGGGCATGAAGGATGGATTGGTTCTGAGGGACACCCTGTCCGCATGAAAGATGATGAAAGGCTTCACTGCTATAAAGGGCCTGTAATTCAGATACCCTTCTAGGTGAAGTGATTGCTAAAAAGAAAGCTGTTTTCCAAGAAAGAAATTTTAAGTCTGCAGTAGCAGATGGTTCAAAAGGAGGTAGAGTGAGTTTCTCCAAAACAAAGTTAAGGTCAGAGGCTGGGGTTGGAGCTCTCCTGGGTGGTCTGAAATTTGGCCCCTCTGAGGAACTGCTTGAGCAGTGGATGAGAGAAGAGGGGAGGTTCTGTGATATAATGAGCTGAAATGGCTGAGGCGTGGATTTTAATGGAGGAAAATGACAGGCCCTTGTGAAGCATCTCAGTTAAGTATTGTAAAATCTGAGGTAAATTGGGTGCTGCTGTGCTCATCCATTGAAATTGGTTTCAGGCACAGAATCTTTTCCATTTTTCAGCATAAGATTTTCTAGTACTAGGCCTCCTTGCCTCTAAAATGATATCCATCACAGCTTTGCTGAGGGATGATAAAGGAGAGATTAAGTAATTAGCCAGGCTGCAATGTTCAGTGTTAGAAGCTGAGGGTGCAGAATCTGGTTTTCCTGCTGAGACAGGTGCCATGGAGATAACCATGACACACTGCGCAGGAGGGGGCACCAGTGTTGGCGCAGCCAGTCTGGAGCAATCAAAATCATCCTTGCTTTGTCCTGTTTTGATTTTCAGTAGTACTTTGGAGAGCAGGGGCAGAGGGGGAAAGGCATAGACTGATATGTTTTTCCAGCTGAAGGACAGAGCATCCACTTTCCAGGCTTGTTTGTGGGAGTCCTTGTGCAAAATTTGTCCAACTGGTAGTTCTGGGGAGAGGCAAACAGGTCTATATCTGGACTCCCCCATTTGCTTGTCAACAAGTTGAAAAATAGAAGTTATGTTCTTACCATAACGTTCCATGTTAGTTGTCTTCTTCTCGCCTTCTTCTTGCTGGATGGGTTCGGAGCCGACCTCGCCCGACTCCGGCCACTCTAAAAGCTCGAGTTGGTTCCACCGCTCGAGGCTCCCCTTATATCCCACAATGCTAGGCTTAGAGTTACCTCAGATCTCGCTTGTAAGCTAACCCAGCTTATATCACAAAACAGTATAACAGTGAAACAGAATCCACCTCTAACAGCAGGAAGAAAAGGGGTGACCTATATCCTGAAACAAGAAATATGCATAATAGCATATGACTAAGAAAGAGGTGGTAGAAAGAGAGGTCACAATCACAACTCCTCTAGGTCTGTCCAGGCCAGGGGGAAGGAGGGTGGGACAAGAAGAAGGCGAGAAGAAGACAACTAACATGGAACGTTATGGTAAGAACATAACTTCTATATGTTAAGTTGTCTATCTCGCCTTCATTCTTGCTGGATGGGACCGCCCCTAGCACCTTGTCCCGGTGGCCTAACGGAACAGACTCCTGAGAACAGTGGAACCAAAATTAGCTCTATGCCTAGAAGCTAAATCCAACTTATAATGGGAAATAAAAGTGTGAGGAGTAGCCCAAGTAGCCGCTGCACAAATGGTGTCAATAGGCAGTCTGTCTTGGAAGGCTAGAGAAGTAGCCAAAGCTCTGGTGGAATGGGCTTTAGGTTTATTAGGCAGTTCTTGGTGTCTAATTTCATAAACAAGGGTAATCAGAGATGTTAGCCATCTGGATAAAGATACCTTTGAAACTGGAAGTCCCTTTCTGCTTTCCAAGATAGGAGACAAACAGCTGCCCAGATTTTCTGAATAGTTTCGCCCTGTCCAAGTAGTACCTTACTTGCCCATCAACATCCAGGTACTGTACTTTCTGTTCAGACCTATTTGAATACTCCGGGAAAAAGGCAGGGAGGTCAATGCATTGGTTTAGATTTGATGTTGAAACCACCTTAGGCAAAAAGGACGGGTTAGTTCGTAATGAAACTCTGTCCTTATGGAACACAAGGTAAGGAGAACGACAACTGAGTGCTTGAAGTTCTGAAATTCTTCTAGCTGATGTGATAGCCACCAGAAAAAGAGTTTTCCATGATAATAGCTTTAAGGAACATGAAGCTGCAGGTTCGAAGGAGAAAGAATCAAAGAAGCAAGAACTACATTTAGGTCCCAAGGAGAAGGAGGATTTCTTACAGGAGGCCTGAGAAGCAAAACTCCTTTCAAAAAGGCTTTGCAGAGTTTGTGGGACATTAGGGCAGATTCAGAAATACCCACATGGAAATTAGAAATAGCCGCCAATTGAACCTTAAGAGTAGATGGAGATGAACCTGCATGGAAGAGTTCAGCAAGAAAATCAAGGACTAGTTGAATGGAAGCGTGAAAGGATCTATGTCCTTTCCTTGTGCCCAATATGAGAAGCGCTTCCACTTACTCAAATAAATCTTCGAGTGGAAGATTTATGGAAGCTATCAAAATATCTCTAACAGAGTGAGATAATTGAGGAAGCCTTGCTACTGTTGGAAGTGGAGGAACCAAGCAGTGAGGTTCAGAGAGGAGGGAGCGATGAAGCTGACCCGACTGTTGGATCAAAAGGTCTGGAACTAGGTCCAGGTTCCACGGTCGCCCAAAAGAAATCGATGTAGAAAGGGGAACCACACTTGTCGAGGCCAGTAAGGCGCAATGAGGATCAATGAGGCCTTCTGAGCGATAGCTTTCTGTATTACTTGAGAGATCAGTGGGAAAGGAGGAAATGCATACAGAAGTCCCCGGGCCAAACTTGGACAAGTGCGTCCCTGTTGGGTTGGCCTGGTAAAGGAATAGAGTGAAGTATTCTCTGCACTTGCTGTTTTGGGGAGTAGCAAAAAGATCGCAGCAAGGCTGACCCCACTTGAGAAATATCTCTCTCACTACAGAGTCTTTCAGAGACCACTCGTGAGGCATAAGAATAGCTCTGCTCAACTTGTCCGCAATGTGATTGGACTTCCGGGATGTGCGTTGCTATCAGAAAACGCTGAGAAGAAATCGCCCATTGCCACAGTCTGAGTGCTTCTCGACACAGGGGGTATGATCTGGTTCCGCCTTGTTTGTTGATGTACCACACTACAGACATATTGTCTGTCTGATTGCAATCGCTCCCAAGGGAAGAGAGTCTTGAAGGGCTTGCAACGCTAAAAGCACTGCTCTCATCTCCAGAACATTTATGTGCAAGTGGCATTCGCTTGGTTGCCATGTGCCCTGGACTGTCCTGCCCTGATAATGCCCCCACCCGATCAGGGAGGCATCCGTTGTCAGAGTAGCAACCGGAGGAGGTGGAACAAATGGTCTCCCCAACAGGAGCTGGGGGGAAGACATCCACCACATGAGATGCTTTTTGCACGCTGCGATCATAATGGTGTGAGACATTGGAAGTTCCTGGTATGACCATTGAGAAAAGAGCATCCACTGAAGGATCCGCATGTGGTATCTGGCCAATGGGAGGAGAGGTATGGCCGCCATAATTCCCAACACCTTTAGAACTAACCTGGCTTTGGCTCTGTTGTTGTTGAGAAGTAGTGACACCAATTTTGAATGTCTGATATCCTTTGGTTCGTTAGTGTTGCAGACATGTTTACAGTATCTAAATTTGCGCCTATGTAGGTAATAGTACGACAAGGCGACAAAATAGACTTTTCGCAATTTATTGAGATACCCAATTTTGACAGACACACACGAAAAGTGTAATCTCTGGCCATCAGAAGGAGATGCTTGGTGGGAGCTGTGAGGAGCCAGTCGTCCAAATATGGAAACACCTGGAATCCTTGTCGCCTCAGGTGAGAAGCTACCACTGCCATGCATTTGGTAAACACCGGGGCAGTGGTGAGACCAAAGGGCAGGGCCCTGAATTGAAAATGACTGGTTCCCAGCCTGAAGTGGAGGAATCTTCTGAGCCGCCTGTTCATTTTATGTGATAGTACGCTCCTGAAGGTCTATAGAGCACATCCAGTTTCCTTTTCCCAATAGGGGAAGAATGGATTGCAGCGTGACCATCCGAAATCTTGTTTTCTTGACCGATCTGTTCAAGATACTGAGATCCAAAATTGGTCTCCAGTCCCCTGTTTTCTTTGGAACTAAAAAGAACCTTGAGTAGATTCCGGATCCTTGTTGGTCTGCTGGCACTGGCTGAATAGCTCTTTTTGCAAGCAGTTTTGAAATTTCCAAAGCTGCTATATCCCTTTGAGCGGGTGGAACATCTGGAAGGGATTTTTTTGACTGATTTGGAAAACGAAGAAAGGGGATAGAATAAACTTCGGAAATGATGGACTGTACCCATTTGTCTTGTGTCAAGGATAGCCAGGCTTCTGGGTACAGTGACAATCTTCCCCCGGCTGCCTCCGAAGATGGGCAGTCGGGCAACACCTCAGGGATGCTGAAAGGGCTTATTGGAGGAAGTTTCTCGATTGCCCTGGTTCTGGGCGGACCTCTGCCTCTAGGGCTTATCGTCTACCATTGTTGTTCCCCCCTCTGCCTCTGGCGGGGAACCGACTCTGTGCGTCAGGCGAAGTCCCTTGAGTTTGTTTACGGAACCACATCTTTCCACCATTCTGGCCTTTGGGGTAAGGCCTAGAAGGAGTCGAAAAATGGACTCCGACGGCAGAAAGGGTCTTGCCATCAGTCTCGCACCTAGTCAGGGTTTCTTTCACTTGAGGACCAAAAAGAGATGATCCATCAAAAGGGGAGTTCGTGAAAGACGTCTTGAAAGGTTCCGCAAAGTTGCATAGCCGCATCCAGGCGTGCCACGTAAGGCTACCCCTGTCCCTGGCGTTTCTGCTCGCCCATCGGCCGCATAAGAGAGGAGGCGCATGGAGGAGTTGGAAATGGAATTAGGATAGCCAGCTGCGTGTTCATTTTCTCTTGGAAACCCGCAGCAGTAGGGTTCTTCAACATTTCACCGCCTTGACCAAGTCCCTTTGAAGGCGAGTGAAATGGCACAGGTAATTCAGCTTAACGCATGGTAAATGTCGCTGAGGAGAACATCCGCTTCCGCATCTGTCCATGGACCTAGATTCCTTGTTAGGTGGATGGACAGGCACTGAAGGATCAGCCAATTCCTTCTTTGTGGCGGCAGCTACCACCATAGCATCCACAGAAACTCCTTTCGATAAAAATTGCTTGTCTGATGGAGCTGTGATGAACTTGGAGGGTCTCCTGGGAGTGGGGTCCACTGAATCAGGAGCCGCCCATGCCTTCTTAGCTACCACCTGCATGAGGGGGTCTCAAGGGGGCACCCAGGAGGTGGAAGGACGAGAGCCAAACGCCAAGATACACAGATTCCCTCCGAAGGGTTGAGGGCTGGCCACTTCCTCTGCTTAAGGATCTCCAGAATGTCTGCAAAAGAGACATCTTCAGAAGGGGAACGGGGGGAACCCTCAGAATCATCCAGATCTGTGTCCGATGTGATAGACTCAGGTGAGTCAATGTGTTTCCTCTGCACTTCCTCTTCCGAGGGGGCTCTTCTGCCAAATCAGGAGAGGCCTCGGAAGAGGATGAAATCCCCAAAGGGGGCTCCTGAGGAGCTGGCTCTCTGCGGTCCGGGATGAGGGAGTGAGTCGACTTACCCTGAGGCAGCATAGAAGGAGGGGCTGACGGAGCCGACTGTGGAGTAGAGCCAGGCTCTAACACACCGCATGACCTCGAAGCACCCCTGTCAGGCAGAGCCAGAGGTCCCCGCCCGAGGAGCTAAGGACCCCCGGCACCGACAGTGATGGCTCCGCCGATGTCGGAGCCGAACTCACCAGCCGGGCACCGAGAGGGAGAGGGGGTCGGACAAGGGTCCGATGCCACTCACCCTCGAGCCGACGAGGGAAGTCCGCCGAGATTCCTCCATGGAAGAAAACGGAGCCGACGACGCGCCGAAGACAATTGTCTCGGCCCGGCGACCACAGTCTCGTTCCGACATTTACCCGCCCAACTCAAAAGAGTCAAGGAGGAAAAGTTGATGGACCGGGCAGGCACCGACTGATGAGTCGGGCTCTGAAGCATCTGGGCTAGTGCCTCGACTTAAGTAGTCGACTCACCACCCTCTGAAGGTCATGATCGGAAAGCCTCGATGACCTAGAGGAATGACCTTTGGCCCGCTTCAGACAGCAGGGGAGATCCTGGAGCCGAATGAACGGAGCCAAGAGAAGGTGACCTAGACCTCTTTCTGGTTGTCGGCTCCGAAGATCTTGTCGGAGCCGACATCGGTACCTCGATAACCTCGCCCGCCGAGCCGAGGAAGCCACAGAAACTGTGGACTGAGTCTTATCGGCTCCAGCCAGAGCCGATAAAGGCAAAGGTTGAACAACCTGAGGTCTCGCTCAGAAGCCGGAGCCGAAGACCTCGATGTTTAGAGGGCTTCCCTGTTGAGACAGACAGGGAATCCTCAGGCTTCAACAAGCCTCTCAGAATTAGCTTGTTTTTTCTTTCCTGCAGGACCCTGGGGCTGAAGCCATGGCAAACAGCACAGGAGTCCTGCAGGTGCAAAGGCCCCAGACACAGACACAAGAGTGTGAGCGCCTGTCAGAGACATTTTCTGACAGCACGCATCACACTTCTTGAACTGAGACCTTTGTTCTTTTGACATAGCCTAACTGGTGAACACAAACACACACTCAAACACACCAGTTATACCCTGTCAGAATAACAATTTTAGTAAAGATACTAAAAAATAAAGTACAACAAACTGTAGCTAATTATAGTAAACTACACAAACACTCCTAGGGAAGAGAAGGCCTAAGGCCCAAGGGAAGAACCAAAGGTTCTTTAAACAAGAAACAGGAAAATTAGGGTCGGGATAAAGTTCTATGAACTATACTAATTTAAGAAGAATTAAACTGAAAAGGGGAAAAGAGTAACTTTTAATAGAAAAGCTAAAACTCACCAGGAACCGTAGAAGCAACCAACCTCGGTTGTAGCGGCAAACCAGATCTGAGGTAACTCGCCTAGCATTGTGGGATATAGGAGCCTCGAGGCGGTGGAACCAACTCTCGAGCTTTTAGAGTGGCCGAGTCGGAGCCGAGGTCGGCTCCGAACCCATCCAGCAAGAATGAAGGCGAGATAGACAACTTAACATTCCTTGGTTCCAGTTTCCACTCGCGTGGGTCCATGAGGTTTCTGCTTAGTCCATCTGCCAGTGTATTTAATTTTCCTGGCAGGAACTGAACTTGTAGGTGCAAGTGGTAGCTCAAGGCTGTGTTCCACAATGCCATGGCTAGTCTGCAGAGGGGGTAAGAATGTGTACCCCCCCTGCTTGTTTAAGTATCACATAACAGTGGTGTCAATCATTACCATTAGTTATCCTGGAAGAATGTGGTCCTTGAAGGCTGTCAGAGCATTCTGTACAGCTAACGTTTCTATTTGATTGATATGCAGGTGTATTTGACTTGGGTTCCATTTGCCCTGAATGCACTTCCCTGTCAGGTGAGCTCCCCATGCATAGTCTGTTGCGTCTGTTGTTAGGGTTTGGGCAGCAGGGGGTGGTGTGAAAGGTAGTCCCTTGTTCTGGTGGCAAGCCTCTGCCCACCAAAGGAACTCTAGGCGTAGGCACGGTATGATAGGAATCATTGTTTCCAGGTCTTGAGAATGTTGACACCATAGACCTTTTAGATACCATTGTAGTTTCCTCATATGCAGTCTTGCATATGGAATTAGAAGAATGCAGGAGGCCATGAACCCAAAGGCTTGCAGTATTTGTCTTGCAGATAGCAGGGTTTTTCTGGCCACTTGTTTGAAGTAGGTTGTCAAATAATTTTGTTTCTCTGGCGTGGGATAAGCCATCTGGGAAGTTGTATTCAAGCTTGCTCACAGAAATATAATTTGTTGACAGGGTAACAGGTGTGATTTCTTTTTGTTTATGGTGTACCCCAGACAAGTTAGAACCCTTTGTACAAAGGCTAGATGATTCAAAAGTATGTCCTGGCTTTCTGCCTGAATTAGACAATCATCCAGGTATGGATATATTTGAATATTTCTTTGACTGCAAAATGCAATAACTGGAGCTAGGCAATTTGTGAATACCCTTGGCGCAGTAGATAAGCCAAAGGGCAGTGCAGAGAACTATTAGTGCATGTAGCCTGCTTTGAACCCGTAGGTATCTTCTGCAAGATTCCCTGATTGGGATGTGCAGGTATGCTTCTTTTAAATCTAGTGTTGCCAACCAGGCATCTTTGCCTAGCATAGAAAGTAATTGGTGAAGAGTCAGCATCTTGAATTTTTGAATCTCCAAAAAGGTGTTTAGAGTAGACAGGTCCAGGATAGGGTGCCATGAATTGTCTTTTCTGGGTACCATGAAAAGTCTCGAGTAGAAACCTTGTCCCTTTTCCTCTAAATAGCCCCCATGCTTAAGAGAGAACGTACTTGTTTTTGGGCCTCTGCTCACTGATTTTGGGGTAGGTCTGGCCACCTGCTTGGTGTTGGCAACATGTGGAAGTGAAATCTGTATCCCTGGGACACTATTTAAACCCCATTTGTCCTGGGTAATGAGTTCCCAATTCTTTGCATGAAGAGCAATCTTTCTCCACAAAGGGGCAGTCAGTTGATAAGTGCTTGGAAATTTTAAAAAGGAAGTCATTGAGACAGTACCATAGGGGGGAGTCTTATTATTCCCAGATTTGGAAGTGGAGGCCCCCCACTACTTAGTTCTGTGTGTCCCCTGGGACTGAAACCTGTGGTATTTGCTGTGTCTGGGTTTTGCTTGAGAATCCCTGGAAGGGGCTGGAAAGGACCAATTCTTAGAGGGCCAGTGCCTACTAAATCTAGGAGGCTGAACTTGTAAAAAACAGTTTGCATAGATTTAGCTTTATCTTAGTTTCATAGTTTCATAGTATAGTACTAGGCTATCTGCCCTAGGGTATTTATAAGCCTAGCCAAAGTGTATGTGGCTTTCGCCACCCCATGTAATGATACAAAAGTGTACAAATTAAATTTATTTTACTGTGCCTCTGTCTAGTAATGACACAGAGATGACCCCCGGAGTAAACCTACGATCACCCATCCATTCGTCAAGATTTCTCTTGAAGAGAGTCAGTGAGGGGCTCTGCCTAACATGGACTGGGATCCTGTTCCAGAGAGCAGGAAGCCTCTGGGTTATGAAATCTGTCCCTCCAGCATGTCCTATTCATATTTGTGCTGAGGTTTAGATCTTTAGCTCTCGTGGCTCTGATGGATTTGGATTTTTTGAGGTGGAGCATGTCCATTAATTCCGAATTGGACATGGCCTTGTACGTCTGGCACAGATCACCTCTGAGCAGGCGGTATGCTACTGAATACAGCTGGAGCTTTATTAGTCTGGCAGCATATGATGTATGTTGGAGACCCTTGACCCTCTTGGTAAGGTACTTTTGCGGTCTCTCCAGCTGCTGCAGGTGCCGGGTGCGGTACATACCAAATGGGGCATTGTACTCAATCGTAGGCCTGATAAGGGAGGAATATAAGGGTACAATGACATCCTTTGATCTGGATGTGAATCCCTTCATGATAAGGTGGGCAAGGTAGAAGGTCTTTCTAACCACTTTGGCGACGTGGGTGTCAAATGAGAGGTCACAGTCAACTTGGGTCTCTGATTACTTTTTCCGTACTTAATGGATTACCACCTATGTAGTAATTTGTGGGTACTTTGTTTTTTCCAAAGGGGATGACTATACATTTTTTGGCATTTAGTTTAAGGCCATGACTCTGGCACCAGTCGTCTGTTTCTGTGAGGCCCTTCTGAAGTATGCATGTGTCAGCTGGTGTATCGACTATGGTGCCTAGTTTGTAGTCATCTGTGAACTTTGTCAGCCACAACCCCCCCTATGTTTGCCTACACGTCTGAGAAATAAATGCCCTGTGGGACCCCACTTGTGACTGGCTTAGAGTCTGACATAGGTCCAGCTATTCTAACTTTGTGGGTTCTGTCCTTTAGCCAGTTTGCAACCCATCTTGTGACAAACGGGTTTACATTTAAGCTGTTGAGCTTGTCTATGATGCCTGAGTGGGTATTGTGTCGAAGGCTTTTGCCAGATCCAGGTAGGCTGTATGAACTGTTTTGCCTTCATCGATGGCTCTAGTGACTGTTTCAAAAAAGTCCACCAGGTTTAGAAGGCAGGATCTGCCTTTTACAAAGCCGAACTGGGTAGGGTCAATTGTCTGTTGATCCCTGATGTCTTTGTTTATGAGTTCCATAATGATCCTTTCCATAGCTTTGCAGACCAGGCTGGTCAAGCTTATGGGGCGGTAGTTTCCAGGGTCCGTAGAGGTGCCACCTTTGTGGAGTGGGACCACTGTTGCTGTACGCCAGTGTTCAGGGACATATCCTGTAGCAAGGCTAAGATTAAACAGCATTCTTATGTGCGGGTTAAGCTCCTCTAGGAGTTCACGTAGCACGCAACCTGGGACACCGTCTGGTCCCATGGATGCTGTATTTGCAGCTTTGCTGAGAGCAGCTCGCACCTGGACATCTGAGATGTCAGGGAGGTTGCATTCAGCTGAGATAATTATTTCATATTTTGGGGGAGAGGGAGGGGAGAAATTTGCACTGAACCTGTCTGCCAGTATGTTGGCAATATCTGTGGGTTCAGTGTATTTTTTGCCGTTATGAACTAACTCTGAGCATATCTGAGGGTTTCCGCCCAGGTTTCTAACATAACTGAAGAAGGCCTTGTGGTTATCTTTAGTGTCCTTTGCGATTTTTCTCTCAAAGTTGGCCTTTGATGATTTTATGAGCGAACGTAGTTTTTTGCTAGTGCTGATCAGAGATGCCTTCCCTTTATGGGATTTTTCTCTGTCTTGCAGTGGCTTACTTCTCTTGTTATAAAGTTTGTTTATGGCTGGGGTCCACCAGATAGGAAGCCTGCCTTTGGTGGAAAGGGTCTTGGTTTTATTTGGGATTGCATGATCCATGCATTCATGGAGATGTCCGTAGAAAGCATTTGTGAAGGATTCAGCAGTGTGGGATTTGGTTTCCACTGGCCCAGGGGGCTTGAAGGATACCATTTCAGCCTTAAGGAGTGTAAAGTCAGCTTTTGAGAAGTTTCTCACTGTGGTCTTTTGTGCTGGGGGTGGAGGTGGGATATGAATATCTAGGGTTATTAGTTTGTGGCCTGATCTCACTAGTGAGGGGTATACTTCCGGTGTTGAGCATTTTGTCCCCATGTTTGTGATGATCAGGTCAAGTATATTATTTCCCCTTGTGGGGGAGGTGACTAGTTGTTCCATCACATTTGAGTTGATGAATTCCAGGAACCTTTGGGCTAGGGTGTTGGGGCTTGAATAACGCACCCAGTCTATGTTTGGGTAGTTGAAGTCTCCCAATATGATGGTATTTGGTGAGACATTCATATCCTCCAGTGTCTTCAGAAAGGCTGAATGGAGTTCCTGAGATTGAGAGGGTGGTCTGTAGCATGCTACAAGTTGTATAGCAGTTTTGCCAACGGTTAGTTGCACATGGATGGTCTCCGATGCTTTGTGCGTTGCCACTAACCTGGAGGTGTGGGTGTCTAATGAATATGGACACTCCCCCCTCCTTTTGTGGTTCGGCCCAGGTTTTGGGGACGAAATGCATGATACGAGGTATAACCTGGTAGGGCTGGGGTGCTCTCAGGAGCCTTGAGCCAGGTTTCAGTTACTGCACAGACATCGATGCTTTCCATACTGAGGAGTGCTTCGAGAGCCTGCATCTTGAGATTTAGACTTCTGGCGTTGAGCAGCATTACCCTTAGTTTTTTCCTTTTATGTTTTCTAAGGTGGTGGGTTTGTCTTTTGAGCCTTGCCTAAAAAAGGCACTATGGGGGTGGCAAGAGCCTTAGCCAATATCCAGAAGCCCAGTGGTGACAGGTGCAAGCCGTCCCTTGCGAAGCAGCGTGGCTTGTCCAGCATGTCATCCCAAGCAGACAGTCATTGGATCCCCCTAGAATGACACCAGTAACTGAGCCAATTATTAAAGCTGATCATCTTGTCTTTGTATTGTGGCATCATTCTTGGTGAGGGCAAGATGCTGCTCAGGGTCAGGGTCATACTGGCCTGGGCTACATAATCAGAGAGCTCCTCTATGCCTCTTTTCATGTAGTCCAAGGAGGTACGTCTCAGGTCATTCACGCCGGCATGGACAATGACGGAGTCATATTTGTACTTGCTTTGGAGAGACCTGAGTGCTTGTGTTATGTGTCGGATCCTAGCACCCGACAGGCAGCTCACAGTTACCCTCTCTTTGTTCAGCCTGGTAAGTGGGACATCAGTGTGTCTGACTATAGAGTCACCTATTACTAGTGTATCAGGCATGGTGTTTCACCTTAAGGGCTGTGATTGTTTGGCACAATGACTTTGTGTACTATGTGTTGCATGTGCAGTGTTTTGAGGTGGTGTTTTCTTGGGTGTCTGCTTTGGGAGCCTCTGTTGTTTTGGTAAGTTTCTTATTAGAGCCTCCGAGTATGTCTTTTGTTTTTATGTGTTTGGTTTGCAGTTGTGGTTGGTTTATGTGAGACTGGGTTCGTTGTGTGTGTGGTTACCTTCTCCTCATGTCTGGTCTTGCTAGTCCTGTGTTGAGACAGTTCAACCTCCAGTTTGGCTATATAGTTGCATCTCTCACATGTATTTGTGTTTGTTGGGAGGAGGAGAGGGTTGTCTGTGTACATGATACAATTGTAACATTGTTTCAGGATTCCCAGATTAACCAGCTGAACTGGACAGGACGTCAGTAATATACCACTCGACATGCCAGAATAGTATAAGGGAGTGATGTGAAACTGGGTCAGAGAGAGGACTTTGAAGGGAAGTGGGTATTAACATGGGTTGTAGGTGGATGTAGTGCTTACGTTAGTTTAAGGGTGCTTCACTTGAAAGAAAGGTTTTAGGAGCAAGTGCTAGGCTTATAATATAGCAAATAGACTGATTTTGTTGAAAGTAGAGCTTTCTTAAGGGAAAAACTGAAGTGCAGACTTGGCGGAGCCAGGAATAGTTTAAGCCTGTTTAACCGGCACTGCGCTATGCCCACAATCGCGCAAAGCCGCGCAAACGCGGATTTTAAACAGGGAACTTCAAAAGAGCTGGAAATGGTCCCAAACAACCAATTACTACAAGCTCTTGTGCTAAGCTCACTCCTTCAGGGACAGATAGGCTGCTCAAGGCTCCCCACTCCCATTGGTGAGCAAAGAAACTTCCTTCTATCCAAGTAAGGCAATGGACAACACAGGAACTACACCACAGTCCACAGCAAAGCCTGTATACTGGTCTACTTCCATCTTTTTAAAAACGTCCTCAGCCTCGTTGCCAAACAGGTGGTCCTGATTTAAAGGAGCATTCAACAATTTAGCTTTAACATGATCAGGCAAAGATTGCTCCTTATAGGTTTATAGGTTAGTACTAGGCTAACTGCCCTTGTGAGCCATTGTAAGCCTAGCCAATTATCCTTTGTGAGACTCAAACCCTGCACCTTGTGTTTGTATGGCAAACACCTTAACCATTAGGCTACAGCTCCCCTACAAGAGGTCTCTAATGAATCAAAACCACATTGCAAAGTATGTTTTTCAACTTGTTTAGCAGAATGCATTAAATCCTGTAATTCTTTATTTTCCACACAGTCAGGAATCAACATAATTTTCTGTTTAAGCAGTCCAATAACATGTTGCTGATACTTGAAACTGGCAGTTTAAAGCCCTAATGGCCAAGGTTGCAGAAGTGTAAACCTTCTTATCCCATCTATCCAGCGCCATGGAGTCTCTATAAGAAGGGGTAGGATTTTTAGCAGTAGAAGCCTTAATACCCTTTGGTCCCTGTGAAATAGTCTCTGGATCTGCAATAGGATTTTTAAAAAGGAACTTGTGGGACTCAGGGACCCTGTAGTATGTCAGGTTTTCTGGGAGCAGGAGGCAGGGAATCAGGGGCCAAACTAGATTCCGAAAAAGCATCATCAACAATGTCCAGTACAGGAGGAATAGCTAAAGGCCTATGCTGAGGTTGGAGAAGGAAATCCCTAAGCCTCTTTTTTGAATCAGAAAAATCCTGGCTTTCCCAGTGGAAATGCTCCCTTAGAGTGTTTAAGGTTTCCCCAAAAGAAAAATCCTCAGGAGGGGAAGCAGAGGGAATGGAGTCCTCTGCATCAGAATCTTCATAAGTAGATAAGGGCAAATCCAGATCATCAGACGAATCAGAAAAAACAGAATCCTGATCAGAAGATTCATAATCAGCTTCAGTCCTAGGCCTCTTAGAAGGGAGGGGGTTGGCTACCCCTGATTAGAGTTATTAGATCTTCAGCCATTCTTATCATTTGTTTTTTAGGCATAGAGGCCTGAGCATGTGGCCTGGGCGTTGGTTTCTTAGGCATGGATCGAGATTTAGGCCTAAGTAAAGAAGGAGGCGTTGGTTTAATATGCAAGTCTGTAGGTCTGAATGCACCATCAGAAGCCGTTACCTACACAGCGGCTCCGGACCCATCCAATGTAGAGACATCTGCGGGTTCCATAGTTGAAGCATCTCTCGGCATACCGGACTCCGAATGGGTCTCAGTAGAGGCCTGCGAATCAGAAGTAGAAGGTATCAGGGGCTGCGAAAGCGCCTCACTTGAGTACCAGCGAACTGGCGACTGGCTTAGGAGAAGCGTCGTCAGCAGTTTTGGACCTCAGCGGTCTGTCTCTGCCTTTATCTTTGCGTTTTTTCAGAATCCCGGTAGTCGGATGGCTAACAGATGACCTTTCTGGATAATTAAACCAAGAACCAAAATATTTAGAGGCGAAAATATACCGACGACGGATAGTGCGCTGATTAAATAAAGCACAAAGCTGACAGCAAGGTAAGTCGTGGTCAGGGCCTAGGCAAGGAATACAGTACAAATGAAAATTAGTACTTGCTTTCCACAAGTAATGCAATTATTAACTTTTACTGACATCGTCAAGGAGCAAGAAAAAGTTTCCCCAACAGGGTACTTAGCTTTAGTTGAAGACTTTGGTTCTGAAACTCGAAAATGAAAATTTTAGGAGTCGGCCGACCATCACTTGCGAAAAGCTTCTGCTTCGGGCACCGCACGGCAAGAAAGAATGATGTTATGGCGTCGGCTGCATGTTTTATACCCCTGACGTCATGGAAGAAGGGACAGCAACCAACGCAGGACCCAAGACTTTGTTAATCAGGCCGACTGAGGGCTACCTGCAAGCAGACAACCCAAATGTAATGACTGTAACAGTGAAACACGAAGAACATCCTAAGTTTGTTTACCACATCCCATTGAAATGAATGGAAAGCCAAAGTGTTGTACTCACTACGATGATGCATCTGTGTTGTCCATTTCTGCCCTTCCTAAACCAATGGGGCTTGGATCTGACTTCGGCCACCTGTCAGACTTTGTATCCTTAGCTCAAGCTTCTCCCCTTATCCATAATCCCTTCTAAACCCTGGATTAACTAAGACTGAGTTTGCCCCTTAGTCTTAGAACTCCAAAGGGCCGAATACCATAGTACTCATAACACTAAAAAGAGACAGATACTGAAGTACCAGAGTCAAGACTGTAGGTCTGGATCTGAAAAGGGGGAAGAGCCAATGGCGAATATCCCTCAGGTCATACCAGATAGCCATATATAAATATTCCATAAAAAGAAGGGTGACTGGAGATGAAGGAAGCTGAGGAAAGATGAAAACAGACAACACAGATGCATCGTTAATGGTGAGTACACGTTTGTATTTGATTTTGTCATTTTCATCTATTCCTCATCCAATGAGACAGAGTCCCCAGCTGCTGAACCCCAGGGTGATCTTCATGGAAGAATATCCCAGAGGACAGCAGAGTCAAACTCCGCCCTGTCCCTTGAAAAAAATCCAACTTGTAATGAGCAATAAAGGTATAAGCGTTCGATCAAGTAGCAGCCACACAAATGCCATCTACTGAAGTCCTTGATAAGAAAGCAAAAGTGGAAATGGACCTTGTGGAATGAAGCCCTCCAGGTCTAGACAGGGTCAAACCTTTTTCCTTGTAGACATAAGAAATATAATCAGTGGGTCATCTAGGTAAGGTTACTTTGGACAGACAGTGGGCCAATTTTGCCTTTAAGAAGGAAATAAACAAACTGGTCAGATTTTTCTGAAAACTACTTCTACTGAGTTAGGATCTGAGTTGTCTATGTACTATCAAAAAATGAAGCATATATTCCCCTTATAGAATTTCGGAAAGAAGACATGCACATTAATAGACTGATTAACCACATTTTCTGAAGCTACGTTTGGTAAAAGGGAAGGGCTGGTTCAAAGAAAAATTATGTATTTATGAAAACATTAGGTAAGGCGGCTGACAAAATAGTATCTACAGTTCAGATACTTGATTAGCTGATGCAATAGCAACTAGAAAAACAGTTTTGTAAGATAAATATTTTAAATCTGATTTAGCTACTGGTTCAAAGGGGGATTGTGTTGAGGCCTTCAGAAGCTCTGTAAGACCCCAGGGAGGGGTGGGGTCCATAATAGGTGGTCTGAGTAGAAAGGTACCTTAAAGGAATGCACAGCTTGACAGAATCCAGTGAGGAGTTTCTTTCTGCCAGTGTGCAAACTGGAAATATCAGCTAATTGTACCTGGAATGAAGAATAACTTGCTCAGCTGGAATGGGGGTTGAGAAAGGATCCAAGTATCTCTCATGAGCCCAAATACAGAACCTTTTCCATTTCTTTTGTACATCTTTCTGGTAAAATCCTTTTGGGAGGAAATGTAAATGTGTACAACCTGAGAAGAAAGCCTGGACTGTCCAGCTATCACTGGAAGTGGAGAAATCATGCTGTGAGTTTGATGGCTTGGATATCCAGATGAAGCAGTCCGGACGAGTGAGACAGGAAATCTGGGGAGGGAGCCAGTACCCAGAAGGGCCTAGTTAGTGAGGCCAAAGGAAGCAAAAACCACATTTGTTAAGCTCCGAATGGGGGAACAAGGATCACCATTGTTCCTCTGCTGATATACTTTCTGTAGAAAACCTGAGAAAAGGAGGTAGGTGGATATGCATAGAAGAGGCTGGGGGGGGGGGGGCAATCATGGATCAAAGCATCGCTCCATGGCACCCTCTGTGGGGGAATCAAAGCAGAAAATATGCTGCATTTGAAGTTGTAAGGAGAGGCAAAAAAATTACAGCATGGCTGACCCTACTGACGAAATATCAGCCTCACCACTGATGGACTGAGAGACGACTCATAAGGCAACAGAATAGTCTTGCTCAGTCTGTCTGCTAAAACCCTGGACCTCTCCAGATTGTGCATCACTATTAGAAAGTGAATGGAAGAGATCACTCACTGCCAAACTCTCACTGCTTCACAATACAAGGGATAGGAGCAGGTTGCGTACATTTGTTCATTTACCAGACTACTAACATGTCTGTCTGTATAGCAATCATCCCCAGAGGAAGAATGTCTTGAAAGGCCTATAACAATTGGAGGACTAGAGGCAGACTGGCCTCTAATGGAGACCACATGCCTTGAACAGTCTTCTCCAAGTAGTGCCACCCCCCTCCCCAAGAGCTGGAAAGCATCCAGGATCACCATGACCTTGAGCAGGGGTGGAACACCAGGACAGCCTTGAGTAACTTCCATGACATGAATCCACCAGGACACATGTTCTTTGCAAACCTTAGTAATTCAAATGGGAAAATGTATGGGTTGTTGTCTTGTCTGTTGGACAGCCAGTGTCCTCTGTAATGCTCTCATATAAAATATTGCCAGTGGCACAAGTGGTACAGAGGCAGCCACAGAACCAATGAGTTGTAAAAACAGCCTGGCTGCGGGTGCTTGAAGAGACAAGAGTTGTGCAGCCTAATGTTAAAAGGTGGACAGTATGGACTACAGTAGTCTTCCTGTCTGAGAAACTGTATCCAGGTAAGCACCTATGAACTCCAGGGCTTGAATGGGAGAGAGTTGTGATTTGTTGTAATTGACTGTGATGCCCAGATCAAAACATAGATGAAGCAATTAGGCTCTGGCACAAGGCAAAATATGCTTGGTGGGAGCAATGAGGAGCCAGACATCAAGGTAGGGAAACACCTGGAATCCTAGCAATCAGAAATGAACTGCAAGCACTGCCATACATTTTGTGATCAGCTGGGGGGCTGTGGTGAGACCAAAAGGCAGGGCCCTGAACTTGAAGTGGCCCCTAGCCAAAAGTGAAGATACCCCCTGTATTGTCTATTCTGATGTGATAGCACATACTCTGAAGATCTTCCAAGTACATCCTTCCTCAGTAGCGGAAATATGGATTGAACAGTGACCATTCAGAACTTCGACTGCTTTATAAACATATTTAAATGACTTGCATCTAAAACTGGTCTGAGGTCCCCATTTTTCTTTGGCAACAAAAAGAATCTCAAATACGTTCCAACCCCATACTGGTCTGGTGGGACCTTTTGGATGACTAATTTTGCCAGCAGCTTCTCAACTTCTAAGGCTGCATCTTTCCTTTGGCAGGGAGGCACATTGGGGACTTCCTTTGATCTTATTGGGGGTGGATGGGAAAAGGAAATGTAATAGCCTCTGGTAATTATAGTCTGCACCAAGACATCTTTGCTGATGGAAATCCAGGCTTCCAAGTGCAGAGATAAGTGCCCACCCAACTGCCTCCAGAGTGCATGGTCTGGCAACCCTTCAGGACCACTGATGAGGCTTCTTGGTAAATGGACCTCTGATACCTTGGTTTTACAAGCCTCCTCTGCCATGTAGGCAATATCTACCATTAGAGTTACCTCCTCTGCTGCAGGTATATCTATCTCCATATGAGACCTGGGAAAAGTCCTATGACCTTCAGAACATCTTCCTACCCCCTTTCTGGCTCTTAGAGAAAGTTATCGGAGTGGTAGAAAACCATATTCCTATGTTGGAGAGTTTTCCCATCTTGTTCACTTCTGGGGAGGGCCTGTAACTTTGGGCCCAATAAGAGTCAATTCATCAAAAGGAGCATTAAAGAAGAATGTCTTGAAAGGCTCCACGAAGTTGCATAATTGCACCCAGGCATGCCTCCGAACCTCAATGCCTGAATCTGCGGCTTTAGAAACACCCTCTGTAGCACTGGAAATCAAATGCATGAAGGCATTCCAGAGAGACTGAAGGTGGCCAGTTGTGAAAATGCAGTGTTCTTGTCCTCTGCAATCATGGACCCCGAGAGGGACCTAAACTCCTTAGTCATCTCCCTCTGAAACCTTGTTATGGGTCCAAATAATTCAGCAGTCCGACAGCAAAGATTGCTAATGCTTAAATTTGCTTCAGTCTGAGGCCCTAAACTCTCTGTTAGGGGGATGGACAGTAGAACTTTCCTCAGCAAGTTTATTTTTAGTGACCGCTACCACCACCATAGCATTGGGGGGGGGGGGCAGTTGCTCCAGTGGGCATGGTCTTTGGGTGTTACTGTTTGTCTGGCTTCTTAGGGATGGGTTTTGCCATATCTAGAGCCTTCCATGTCCAATGGGAAATCATTTCCACCATTTTGCCCTTTGGGGGGAGCACCAAGGAAGTAGCTGAGCCAGTTCCGAAAACCTTGAGAAACACTGACTCCTCCTGGGAAAGGGCCTCAGAAACCAACCACCTTTCTGCCTCAGATTTTTCAAGGATTTCCCAAATAACACATCCTCAAAGGATAACCGGGAAGATCCCTCACCATCAAAGTCTGTGTCTTTTGTCAGTCATCCCTACAGGGAGTCAGTATGCCTTCTGTTCCACTTGTGCTTTGAAGAAGCTTCCATGGGGGATAATCAGGGGAAGACTCAGAAGTCCTGGATAATGGACCAGCAGGCTCTACAGAACAGAATGAGCAGGCTCAGGACACAGGGCAGACAGTTATGGAGGGAAGGACCTGAGGGGGGCAAGGATGTCCCATCTCCTGACATGGAAAATACTCTATCCACTGCCTCAAAGGCAGAAGCTGATGGAGATCCCAAAACTAACACAGTAAAAGCCAAGACCACCTGACGAGGATATCCAAGGAATCCCTCTGACCTTGTCGCAAAGCAGAAGTTGAGGCCGAACTAGCAAACACTGAAGCCCCAAGGGGAAATGATGGCTCAGACTCTCAGAAGCAAGCCCCTAACCCTGGATCTGGTGTCAAAGCTATGGCACCAAGAGCCCTTCAGCTCAGACAGAGTTGGCACCAGCTGGATCAGAGAAGATGTTGGAGTTGAAGAGAACCAAACCTTCAGATCCAACATGGACAATCATGTAAGTCTTGGATCCTATGCTTCTGAAGCCAAGCAGGGAGTTGGAGTAGAAGTAACATAGGGGTCTGGAAAGGTTCACAGCTCACGGGTCCGATGGGAGACGGAGACAGAAGAACTCCCAAATGAATTTGGGTCTTGAGGAATTTCCTTAACATTCTGTCTTCATCTGATCTGGACAAGCTCCTAGTAGACCTGAAGGATGATGAGGCAGATGAAGGCTAAAATGCCCTACTTGGAGTGTCTTAAAGTAATTCAGAATGTAACATTGAAGATAATGACTCCAAGGAGGATCCTGGTTGCCTTTGAGAAGGCGACTCAGTAAGTTAGATTCAAGGACGTAGCTGGATCTGAGGACTTCTAAATTTTTATCAGCTGGAGCCAAAGCCAGAGTTGAGTGAGGAAGGCATTCAGGGGGAAAATACAGTTATGTACACTTAACATAAATGTAGATGTTCGAGTGTATTCATTGTTGCAGTCAATACATTTGGGTTATCTGCTGGCAGGTAGCCCTCAGCCGGCCTGAATACCAGAGTCTTGGGATTTCTGCGTTGGATGCTGTCGCTTCTTCCATGATGTCAGGTCGTCAGGGGTATAAAACATGCAGCCGATGCCATTACATCATTTTTTCTTGCCCCAGATCTCAGGTGCCCACAAAATAGGAAGCAATTGTGGAATACCCCAGCCAAACCAAAAAGGATAGGTGAAAGCAAAGACAATCAGGGGGCTGGAGGGGGGTAACCAGGACTGCAACAGTGAATACACTTGAACATCTACATTTATGCTAAGTGTACACAACTGTACTATGTTCTTTGTGTTTCACTGTTGCAGTCATCACATTTGGGTTGATTCCCAAAGCTAAGGAAGGGTGGAGGTAGATGAAGCATCAGGCCTGGCAATCAGGCCTTGTACGACTGCTGTGGCAAATCCAGCTCTGGACTTAGAAAAGATAGGCAAGTGGTAACACTTGGCGAAAGTGTGTACAGAGCTCCAGGTTGCAGCTTCCAAGATGCCCCTGGTAGGGATTCCTCTGAGAAATGCAGTAGAGGTTGATGCAGCCCTAGTGGAATGTGTTCTTATCCCCTGTGGGGTAGGTTTTCCATGGTGCTTGTAGCAGAAATGGATGCAGTGTGCTATCCATTTAGATATGGTTTGCTTTGAAATGGCCTTCCCCTCTGCCCCCGCAGCAAAGCTGACTAGCAGCTGGTCAGATTTTCTGAGAGGCTTAGTCCTGCCCAAATAGAATCTAAGCTGTCTGTGCACGTCTAGAGAATGCAGTATCCTTTCCCCTTTATTTTGAGGATTATGGAAAAAAGGAGGCACATGAATGGACTGGTTTAAAGCCACACTAGACAACACCTTGGACATAAAAGATGGGTTAGTCCTGAGGGAAACCCTGTCCACATGGAAGATAATGAAGGATTCCACTGCCATAAGGGCCTGCAGTTCAGACACTCTTCTTGCTGAAGTGATGGCTAGAAGTAAAGCTGTTTTCCATGAGAGGAATTTCAACTCTGCTGTAGCAGCCGATTCAACGGGGTGGAAGTGTAAGTTTTTCCAATACAAAGTTAAGGTCCCAGGCTGGAGTGGGAGCTCTCCTGGGTGGTCTTAATTTTTTGGCCCCTCTAAGGAACTGTTTTACCAGAGGATGAGAGAGGAGGGGTGGCTCAGTATTATAATGAGCTGAGATGGCAGAGGCATGAATCTTAACTGAAGAGAAGGATAGGCCCTTGTGGAGGAGTTCTGTTAAGTAACCTAGTATATGAGGTAAGCTGGGCACAGTTGTGTCCATCCCTTGTGACTGGCTCCAGGAATATCTTTTCCACTTTCCTGAATAGGATTTTCTAGTACTAGGCCACCTTGCCTAAAGAATGACATCCAGCACCTGCTTACTGAGGGTTGCTAGAGGTGAGTTCAGGGGATTAGCCAAGTTGCAAGGTTCAGGGTCTGAAGCTGAGGATGCAGAATTTGGACCCCTGCTGGGACAGCAGGGAAGGGGTCTGAGGCATGTGCCATGGTTGTAGCACTGTCACACTGCGCAAAAGAGTATAGCATTGCTGGCGTGGCCAGTCTGGTGCAATCAGGATTGTCCTTGGCTTGTCCTCTTTGATCTTTAGTAGAACCTTCGAGAGGAGAAGCAGAGGGGGAAAGGTATATACTGAGAGGCTTTCCCAGGAAAAGGACAGGGCATCCACCTTCCAAGCTTGGCTGTGGGGATTTCTGGTGCAGTATTTGTTCAATTGATAGTTCTGAGGAGAAGCAAACAGGTCCACCTTTTGGTGTCCCCCATCTGTTCCCCAAGAGCTTGAATATTTTGGGTTCCAGTTTCCATTTGTGTGGGTCCATGAGATTTCTGCTTAAGTCATTTGCCAGTGAATTTAGTTTGCCTGGCAGGAAGTGAGCTTGTAGGTGCACTTGGTTGCTCAAGGCTGTGTTCCACAGAGCTATGGCTAGTCTGCAGAGTGGGTAGGAATGTGTTCTCCCCTGCTTGTTTATGTACCACATAACTGTGGTGTTGTCTGTCTTTACCAATAGTTGCCCTGGAAGAAAAAGGACTTTGAAGGCTGTCCGAGCATTTTTTTTTTATTGATATGCAGGTGCATCTCCTTTGGGTTTCATTTGCCCTGAATGCACGGCCCTGCCATGTGAGTCCCCGATGCATAGTCTGATGCATCTGTTATTAGGGTTTGGGCGGCAGGGGGTAGAGTGAAAGAGTCCCTTGATGTGGTTGCAGGCCTCTGCCCACCAAAGTAACTCTGCCCTTAGACACTAAATGATAGGAATTATTGTTTCCAGGTCCTGAGAATGTTGAAACCATAGGCTTTTTAGATACCACTGAAGTTTCCTCATATGCAGTCTTGCATATGGAATTAACAGAATGCAAGAGGCCATGAACCCCAGAGCTTGCAGTATTTTCCTTACAGATAGCTGGGTTTTTGTGGCCAGTAGGTTGAAGTAAGTTGTCAAATAAATTTGTTTCGCTGGAGTGAGGAATGCCATCTGGGAAGTTGTGTTCAAGCTTGCTCCCAGGAATACAATCTGTTGGCAGGGTACTAGGTGTGATTTATTTTTATTGATGGTGTACCCCAGTGAAGTTTGAAGTCTCTTTACAAATGCCAGGTGCTACAGTAGCAAGTCCTGACTTTCCACCTGAATCAGGCAATCATCCAAGTATGGGTAAATCTGAATACTTCTCTGCCTGCAAAAAGCAATGGCTGGAGCTAGACACTTTCTGAATACCTTGGGTGCAGTAGATAAGCCAAAGGGAAGTGCAGAGAACTGATAGTGCATAGAGCCTGCCCTGAAGCGACGGCATTTCCTGCAAGATTCCCTTATGGGGATGTGAAGGTAAGCTTCTTTTAAGTCTAGGGTTGCCAGCCAGGCATCCTTGGCTAGCATAGGAAGCAGCTGTTGAAGAGTTGGCATTTTGAATTTCGGAACCACCAGAAAGGTGTTGAGAGAATCCAGGGTCTGCACCAGGAGTTTTCTGGACTGAAGGCTTTTGAATAAAAAGCCTTGTCCCCTTTGTTTTGCTGGGACAGGCTGAAATAGCCTGCTGAGGAGAGAGAAAGCTTTGCTTTGGGCCTCCTCCGCCCACTGGTTTTAGGGAGGATGGATACAGTTGGGAGTGTGGAGGAAAGTGAATCTGTATCCTATCCTAGGGAAACAATGTTTAAAAAACCCATTTGTCTATGCATTCATTCTTTGCATTGCATGCATGGCATCCTCTCCTCCCTAGAGGTACTTGATCAATGCTTGGGGAGGTTAGAGAAAGAGTAAGTGTACAAGTACTCATGGGGGGGGTTACTCTCCCTCCTTTTGGATGTAGAGAGCAACCACTTGTTATTCAGCATAACCTGAGACTGAAAAGGACCAGTTCTTTGAAGACCAATGCCTACTGAATCTAGGTGGTTATACTTGTAAGAAATCTGCGAATCTGTAGAAGCGGGTATCAGGGGCTGCAAAAGCGCCTCACTGAGTACCGGAGGACTGGCGACTAGCTTAACGGTAGTGTCGTCAGCAGTTTTGGATGTATGCGGTCTGTCTCTGTCTTTATCCTTATGTTTTTTCGAAAGATCTGTAGTCGGATGGCTTACTGACGCCATTTCGGAGTACGGAGATTGACAGCAAAAGTATTTAGCTACAAACATTGCCCGATGACGGATAGTTCGGGCACTGAACAAGGCACAAAACCGACAGTGAGGGACGTTGTGGTCTGGGCCTAAACAGGTTACTCAGTAAGAATAAAAATCTCTGTGAGGTATTTGCTTTCCACAGGCAACACAATTAATTTTTTCTTACATTGGTTAGAGCAAGAAAAAAGGATCCCCAATGGGGTACTTATCTTTTAGAAGACTTCAGGTCTGAAACTCAAAAATGAAAATTTCAGGAATCAGCCGACCAGAACTTGTGACCTGCTTTTGCTTCGGGCACCGCACTGCAAGAAAGACTGATGTAATGGCGTCGGCTGCATGTCTTATACCCCTGACGACCTGATGTCGTGGAAGTGACAGCATCTGACGCAGAAATCCCAAGACTCTGGTATTCAGGACAGCTAAGGGCTACCTGCAGGCAGATAACCCAAATGTGATGACTGCAACAGTGAAACACTAAGAACATCGCTTCCTTGGCTCCTTGGATTTTTCATCTGTCTTTTTTCCTTTGTTCCCTTTAGGTTCATCTGCGAGCTTCTTTGCAGTAGGGGAAGCTCAAGTCATAGATAAGGAGGAAGAAGGAAGCAATCCTTTTAACACTTATTCCTTCCTTCTATCAAAGCGTTATACTTAAAACAGGAGCAAATATCATATTCTGCATTGAGATGTCCAGCCCCTAAGCAATACACACACTCTGAATGAGCATCAGTTAGAGATTTTATGGCCACAGGAAATACAATTTTTGAATCTAGTAAGCTTGTCCAACATGACTGGCGGGAGAATAAGAACAACAGAAAGTAATAACAACAACAAAGAGAAACAGGAACAAAAAGAATAATACCTGCAATAGTAACAAGAATATCCTGTATAAGGAGATAAAGTGAGAGGAATACCAACAATGGTAAAATAAATACTAGACTAACATTACAGTAAAAGGAGGAGAAGTGAGGCCTAAACATAAAACAATATACCAGACAGATTTTTTTAAACTAGCAGGAGAGAAAAAGAACAAGTAAACAGTGAAAAAGACTCCAGGTACAACTATACTTGCTGCTCTCACTCAGTGATCACTCCCCAACATTCCTACTCAAAAAATACCTGTACCAAGCTAAACCTGTCATCTATCACAACACGTAAAAATAAACTTTAACCCACTCACATTCATCTCATCCCTCAAAGACTGTAACTGGCATGCTCTAAAGTACCTCAGTCTAGATGACGCAGTTGAATTTTTTAATACTACCTTCCTGAACATCCTTAATTACCATGCCCCCGTAAGATTTTCCAGAACCAAAGCACAACCCTCCCCATGGCTACAAAAAACCACTAAGTCAGAAATGAAAAACAGATAAAGCCTGGGAGCACTGACGCAAAAGCAAAACCCCCACAGCTAGACAGAAATTCCTAGAACTACGCAATAGAGTCAAAAAGCTAATAAAACGGGATAAATTCCAATACTACCAGTCTGCCCTAGACTCCTCACAACACAGCCCCAAACCATTCTGGTCCTCCATAAACTCCATCCTCCACCCAGGTAAAGTCAGTACCCCTCTTCCTAACATCCCTCACTCCTCAGAAAATATTGCTACCTCATTCAACACACACTTCACCCAAACCATACTATCACTAGCTAAACAAGACAACCCCCCTTCCCTCCAACCCACACCTTCAACTAGTAATCTCCCCACTGCCTTCTCTTTTTCTCCTGTACCTACCTCCAACATAAAAAAACTCTTAACTAAACTTAAACCCACCAAATTAGCAGCAGACAACCTCCCAAGTGTATACCTACAAATCGCAGCTGATGCTCTGGCCTACTCAGTATCCATCTTGATTAACCGATCTCTGTCAGAAAGTTACGGTCTCCACATTGTGGAAAGTCTCACATATAATTCCCCTCCACAAAGGCGGACCCTCTGCGGAACTAACCAATTACTGCCCCATAGCTATTCTCTCTCCACTCTCCAAAATACTAGAGAGATGCATACACTCTCAGGTCTCACACTACCTCCTTACTAACAACCTCCTTTCCAGTACTCAGCATGGTTTCCGACCAAACCATAGCACCACCACTGCCTTACTCTCCTTTACTAACACTATCCTTCAGCATAAAAACAATGGTTATCTCTCCTCTGCTACTTTCCTAGACCTATCTAAAACATTTGACATGGTCCCACACAAACAACTTATCTCTGTCCTCAGCAACCTATCCTTCTCACAATCAGTCACCAACTGGTTTCACAGTTACCTGTCTGACCGCCAACAATCCGTTGTATGGCAGAATTACATATTTCCCCAACTGCCTGTCTCCATAGGGGTTCCCCAAGGATCCATCCTTGGACCCCTACTTTTCTCTGTTTACACCAATAATCTAGCCTCTGCCACCAAACATGGCACACTCATCCAATACGCAGATGACTCAACCATCATCTGCTCAGCCCAGTCCCTACCCAAACTGCAAAAAGTCACACAGGAAGCCTTTTCCTCTGTTGAAACATGGTTATCTGATGCCCAATTAATACTCAACCCAAACAACACTAAACTACTCATCTTCCAACCCACCAAACATACTCAAAACAACTCTCACTTTAACATCACAGCAAAAGACAACACCACTATATACCCAACTGAACACACCAAATTGCTAGGAGTGGAAATAGACAATAAACTAAAATTTGACATTCACATATCCATGAACATAAAAAAAGTCCACAAAAAACTAGGAGCATTATACAGAAATAAACAATTTCTCACGAAAGCAGCAAAGATTTCAATAGCAAATTCCCACCTTATCTCCACCCTACTTTATGCCTCTCCAGTATATACCAACCTAAGGCAATGTGATCTAAACAAGCTAGAGACCTGCTACAACAAAATCGCCAAATTCGCCACAGGGGCATCCTACCGTAGCCACCACTGTCTCACTTGCTGAACTGAGCTGGCTTGAACTCCCTCACCTCCTTCAGTGGTATCAACTCTCACTCGCCCACAAACTAGTAAACCATCCACTAAATGTCCCATCCCTCCAGAATCTACTCCAACTCTATCGCACCACCAGACCACTAAGATCCAGCAACAAAAATCACTTGCAGATCACTAAAGCCAATAACTCTGCTGGTGAAGCACTATTCTCTTGCGCCATAGCCAAATTATGGAACTTACTCCCACCCACAATTACCTCCGTACCATCATGCACCAACTTCAAAACTTTATTAAAAGCGCACCTAAAAACATGCTGGCTATGCCCTTGCAACTCCCAGTCTAATATCATCCACCCCATCCAACTACTACCTTTCTTTCACCTCCTCTAACTACCTTGATGATAGCAAGCTCAGATGCTCATAAGCCTAGTACTTATCATACAGCAGGAACTTCTCATTGTTACATTTGTTAATGCCTGTTATGTACTTCACAGATAAAGATTCTAGTTGTCTACTGATGTACTATGTTCTTCATCTGTAAATATGTTGTAAGTAATTTCTATGTTAAATTGTTAATCGCTATGTAATCCAATGTAACTACTGTCTGTTTATTTTACTGTGGAGCTTTTCTCCCCGGGCCTCCGCTGAAAATGGACCCATGTCCAGTCGGACACTCCCGGTCAACAAATTTAAATAAATAAATAAATAAATAAATAAATACTTGAACTATAGGATCATACACAGTAACTCACTTATCTGCCAGTGCTTGAGCTCCTTCAACCATGTCTGATCTCTGAGTGGCAAACAAGATCTGACGTAATACAGGGTTTGGAGGGGGTTATGAATAAGGGGAAGAGCTTGAGCTATGGATCCTAAGTCTGAAAAAGACATCAGATACAGTAACTTACAAAACACAAAGTTAAAAGAATATGATGTATGAGGCTCCACTGATGCTCTCTTTACTACAGTCTTGCCACCACACCAGCTCTACATTGTACCAACTTACTAATTGCTGCTCTCACCAGCTGCCTAAGTAAAAACACATCTAAAGTCTTTACAGACCAGCCAACCATGTTTGTTCTTAATTAAATGAGAGCTGCAGTGCACAAATTTGCTAACCTCATCCCAAAACTGAATGTCGTCTCAAAATGCAAAAACTATGGTTTAATTGCAAAGGAGTTATCTCCCATCTCACCATCCCCCACTAAAATATATCAACTATGAATTCACTGTTTTTTGGAGATAGAAAAGTTTACTTCATGGCAGCAGACTTGGAGTTCAGTAGGGTGTAAACACTAGGGACTGCTCAGAGGAATGCATTGTTGGGCTGGCTCAGCATGCAGTGACAGACATTTAGCAGTTTTGTGGACAGTGATAGCAGTAAAAGTACAGTTTTGTACCTACCATAAATGTAGATGTTCGAAGATCCACATTGCTGCAGTCATAACCTGTGGGTAGTCCGCTGTCCTCGGTCGGCCCGAATACCAAAGTGTTAGGCTGGCGTCGGTCATGGTCGCTCAGATCAGACGTCAGTACGCCGTGGTACTAAAGCGCATGACCGACGCCATATCCTCAGTCTTTCTTGCCCCAGATGTCAGAAGGCCTTAAAAAGAACGGCCATAGCCAAAAATAGAAAAATACCCAATCACCAAAATAGCAACAATAGATACACCACAAACCACACAGCCACCCCAAACTACAGAGGGGAAGGAGGGAGGGCAAATTGGACTGCAGCAATGTGGATCTTCGAACATCTACATTTATGGTAGGTGCAAAACTGTACTATGTTCTTCATCTCACATTGCTGCAGTCATAACCTGTGGGTAGAATCCCAAAGCAAAGGTAAAGGGAGGTTGGAAAAAACAGATAGCATTAGGAGCTGCTAACATGCCCTGTAAAACTGCAGTGGCAAACCCAGCCCTAGATTTGGAATAAAGAGGGAGATGGTAATGTTTAGAAAAAGTGTGCACTGAACTCCAGGTAGCTGCTTCCAAAATATCTTTAGTAGCTACACCTCTTAAAAAAGCAGTAGAAGTGGCAGTAGCCCTAGTGGAATGAGGTCTGATTCCAGCCGGAACCTCCTTACCATGATGAGAATAACAAAAAGCAATACAATGGCCAATCCACTTAGAAATAGTTTGTTTTGAAACAGGTCTTCCTTGAGAACCCAAGGCAAAAGAAATAAATAACTGTTGGGACTGTCTGAACCCTTTAGTTCTGCTCAAATAATAATGTAACTGCCTGTGAATATCCAAAGAATGCAAAATTTTTTCCCCTTTATTTTGGGGATCAGCATAAAATGTAGGCAAATGAATAGATTGGTTTAATGCCACATTAGAAACAACCTTAGGCATAAAAGTAGGATTAGTACGTAGGGAGACCCTATCCTTATGAAATATCAGGAAGGGTTCAACTGCCATTAGAGCCTGTAATTCAGATACCCTTCTAGCAGACGTAATGGCCAACAAAAAAGCAGTCTTCCAAGACAAAAACTTCAACTCTGAAGTAGCTGCAGGTTCAAAAGGAGGTAAAGTGAGCTTTTCCAACACAAAATTGAGATCCCAGGAAGGAGTAGGAGCTCTACGTGGGGGTCTTATGTTCTTTGCCCCTCTAAAAAATTGTTTGAACAAAGGATGAGAGAATAATGGTGGGTCACAGTCATAGTGAGCAGAAATGGCTGCAGCATGAACCTTTACAGAGGAGAAAGACAAACCCTTGTCTAATAATTCTGTAAGATACTGAAGTGAAACACTCAAATTAGGCACTGAAACATCAAAGCTCTTTGTTTTGCTCCAAAGAAAAAATCTCCTCCATTTATCAGCATAAACTTTCCTTGTACTAGGCCATCTGGCCTCCAAAATGACATTCAAAACTTGTTGAGGAAGCTGCGACCCCCCAGGGTCTAAAACAGAATATGCCAGGCTGTCAGATGCAGGGACTGAATCCTGACATTGCGGAAATGATTGCTTGCCTGGGACAAAAGGTGTGGAATTAATGGCAAAGGCCAAGGAGGCTCCCGTACTAAACTCCTCAGCAGAGGGTACCAGTGCTGCCGTGGCCAATCTGGAGCTATCAGAATCATGCAAGGCTTGTCCTGCCTGACCTTCAGGAGCACCTTGGGAAGGAGAGGCAGAGGAGGAAAGGCATAAACGTGAAGGTTGTTCCAACTGAATGATAGAGCATCCACTTTCCAAGCTTTTGGGTGAAACAGCTTTGTGCAAAACTTTGGCAGTTGGAAATTCAGTGGAGAAGCGAACAGATCTATGTCTGGAGTCCCCCAAGCCACCGTCAACTGTTGAAAAACATGAGGATCCAATTTCCACTTGTGGGGATCCACCATCTATCTGCTCAAAACATCTGCTAAGGAGTTCTGTGCTCCTGGCAGAAACCTTGCCTGAAGAGTGAGGTGCAAACTGAGAGCAGTCTCCCACAAAATCATAGCTTGTCTGCAAAGAGGGTACGAATGGGTTCCCCCCTGCTTGTTGATGTACCACATGACTGTTGTGTTGTCTGTCTGAATCAACACTTGTCCTGGGTGAAGTAGATCCTTGAAAGCCATCAATGCAAATTGGACTGCTAACATTTCCTTCATGTTGATATGCAAATGTTGCAGTCTGGCAGGCCACGTGTCTTGAACCCATTTTCCATTGAAGTGTGCTCCCCAAGCCATGTCTGAGGCATCTGTCGTTAAGATCTGACTCGCCTCTGGTCGGGTCAGAGAGAGTCCCTTGTTTAGGTGACATTCCTGAGCCCACCACAAAAATTCCCTTTGGATGCAAGGTATTATCTGAATGACAGTGTCCAAATCGTGGCAGTGTTGAGTCCATACGCTTTTGAGATACCAGTGTAGCTTCCTCATATGCAGTTTGGCATTGGGAAGCACCAGAATACAAGATGCCATGAACCCCAAGGCTTGAAGGACTGTCCTTGCAGTCAGCCTGGACCGTAGAGACAATTGTTGGAAGTAAAGGGTAAGATTTCTTTGTTTGTCCGGGGTCAAAAATGCCATCTGAGAGGCTGTATTCAGTCTCACACCCAGAAAGCACATGTCCTGAGAGGGTACTAGACTGGACTTTGTTTCGTTCACAGAATACCCTAGGCACCTTAACACTGCCATAACATACTGTAGATGGTGAAGTAACTTGACTTTGTCTTGAGCCAGAAGCAGGCAATCGTCCAAATAAGGATAAATTTGTATTCCCCTTAACCGTAAGAAGGCTATCACCGGTGCCAGGACCTTTGTGAACACCCTGGGCGCAGTAGATAAGCCAAAGGGCAATGCAGAGAACTGATAATGTAAAGTTCCAGCCCGAAACGCAGGAACCTCCTGCAGCTGGGCCTGATAGGAATGTGAAGATAAGCCTCTTTGAGATCCAGAGTTACCATCCAGTGATCTTTGCCTAAGAGGCAGAGGTTGTTGCAAAGTTAACATCTTGAATTTTGGAATGTCCAGGTATGTGTTGAGAATAGACAAATCCAAAATTGGCCTCCAAGTGTTTCCTTTCTTTGGTACAAGAAACAGGCGAGAATAAAATCCTAGGCCTACGTCTGACGGAGGGACCTCCTGGATAGCCCCCATTTTTAGAAGTAAAGAAATCTGTTTGTGACCCTCCACCTTTTGCTGAGAAGGAACGTCTGGCATGCCTTTGAAAGGAGGCAAGGTGTGAAAATAAAACTTGTAGCCTCGATCTACAATGTCCAACACCCATTTGTCCTAAGTGACTAAAAGCCAATTTTGCCTGAAAAGTGCCAACTTTCCTCCCAGAGGTGCTGCCAGACAGGAGGGATCTGGCAGCTGGAGATACAGGTCATTGGGTCTGTTTACGAAAAGGCTGACCTCTGCCCTCACCTGAAGATTGTGCAGGGGAACTCCATGTCCTAGGCCTGAAAGAACCCTGAGCATGAGCTCTGGCCCTACCACGTCTAGATCTGCCTCTAGACTGTAAATCAGAAGAAGGATAAGCCCATCCCTTAGTAGGCCAATTTCTGCTAAACTTAGGGAGCTGCACCTGTAAAAAATCCTTAACTGTTTGCATAGACTTAGCTTTGTCTTCCATTTTCTTCAAAACTGACTCCACAGGAGAACCAAACAGAACTTCAGACTGAAGGGGAGCATCTAAAATTCGAGCTTTAACATGCTCAGACAAGTTCTGATCCTTAAGCCAGGCGTGCCTACGAATAACTGATCCAGTGGCAGCCACCCTGGAAGAGGCCTGAAGAGCATCAAAACCACACTGCAAAGAATGCTTACCCACCTGATCAGAGGCATGAACTAAATCCTGCAATTCCTTACACTCAATGCCCTCTGCCAAAGCATCTACCTTAGATTTTAACTGACTTAGGAGAAAATTCTGGTACTTCAGCATATAAAACTGGCAATTCAAAGCCCTCATTGCTAGAGTGGAAGAGGTATACACTTTTTTACCCCACCTATCCAAAGCTCTAGAATCTTTATCCATAGGAACTGGATTCTTTACAACAGAAGCCCTGACACCCTTAGGTCCCTGGCTAATAGTTTCCGGGTCAGCTCTCGGGCTCTTATACAAATATTTATGAGCCTCTGGCACTCTGTAATACCTGTCTGGCTTGACCGGGGCAGGAGGCAAAGAATCAGGATTAAGGGAAGCTTCAGAGAAAACATCCTGAACAACATCCAAAACAGGGGGTATAGCCAAGGGCCTATGCTGTGGTAAAAACAAAATTCCCTAAGTCTCTTTCTAGAATCTGAGAAATCCTGACCTTCCCACTTAAAATGCTCCCTCATGGAATGCAGGGTTTCAGAAAAAGAAAAATCCTCTGGGGGGGAAGCAGAAGGAATAGAATCCTCTGCATCTGAATCAGAATAAGAAGGAAAATCCTGAATGTCTTCAGCCGAAGACTCTGAGTAATCTGAGGAATGCTCCAATCCTTCCACCTCTGGCTCCACCCTAGGCCTCTTATCCGGAGGGGGCAAAGAACCCCTGATTAAGGAAATCAAATCTTCTGCCATTTTCAGCATATGCTATTTAGGCACAGAACCTGCAGAACTAGGGCTGACGCCAGAGGAAGACAAACCAGGCCTGACCTTGGAAGGTACCTTAGAGACAGAAGTAGAAGGCCTAACCACCTTATGCAAAGAAGGGACTACAGAGACCTGAGAGGCCCCCTCAGCCTGACCCGACTCCTGAGAGGCCACATCCTGCAAAATTAAAGGCTCCCCCTGAGACTCAGCTGAAACCTCGGCTGGATCCACAGATTCCACCGTAGTTTCTAAAGAACCGGCGTCCGTAACGGACGACTCATCCTGCTTGGACTTTAACGATTTTTCCTTACGCTTCATAGCGGTAGCGGGTGTCGGAGGATCTGACGGCATATTGTAATTACACCGCTTACTGAAGACAAGCCTAGCACAATCTAACCTGCATTTAATGGTGCGCTTATTAATTCTAGCACAAAAGCGACACCCGACTACGTCGTGTTCAGGCCCCAAGCAAGGAATACAAAGAGAGTGGTAATCCCTATGAGGTATCTGTTTCCCACAAGAAATACAATTATTCACTTTTTCTGACATCCGGATTTAACTGAGGCAAGAAAAGACAAAAATATTCCTCAATGGGGTACTTAGCCCAACTTGGTCTTCGGTCTGAAACTCAGAATACGAAAATTTCAGGACGCCGAACGGCACTTGCAAACGCTGCTTCTGCTTCTGACCATGCGGCAAGAAAGACTGAGGATATGGCGTCGGTCATGCGCTTTAGTACCACGGCGTACTGACGTCATATCTGAGCGACCATGACCGACGCCAGCCTAAAATTTTGGTATTCGGGCAGACTGAGGACAGCGGACTACCCACAGGTTATGACTGCAGCAATGTGAGATGAAGAACATCAATCATAATGCCATACCATTTAGTTTTGAAATACTTATCTGCTGTCTTCCTCACTGTATGTTAGCAAAAAAAACACTTGATCTCCCACATACATAAGAACAACCATCTGCATGTAAAGAAGAGTTGCTACCTAAGTCAGGTAATGAAGATGCACTCTAATTCTGTTTCACAATGAGTCTACATTCTTTAGCAGTACACTGGACAGACTTTGTTGATATTGGCAGCGATCAGCTTTTCCTCTGATTTGTGGACCAGTTACTAACAGATGTCAACTACACTGATTAGTACTTGGCACATCATCATTACCAGTACAGACACCATCTCTACTAAGGCTAAGCAAGATCACATTGTCGCTGCAGAGAGCTAAGGAATACAGTATAAACATATGGTGCAAAAAAAAAAAACACACAGGCACAATCAGAGAAAGTTTTTCTCTATGACCCAAACATTACCCTCCATTACATACCCCAAAAGCTGTGACTTGATTTAATGGGAACTGCAAAGTTGATGGGCTTAAAACAAAAAAAAAAGGGATAGGGTATGAACTGATCCGGACACTGTTGCCACTGTAAGGAAAGGAGATCTATTCCAAAGTTATGGAAAAACGTACCAATTTTCTACTGTAAGAATGTTAGCAACAAAAATAAATCTTCCCAGACAATTTGTATTGATTACTTTAATGCAACCCTCAACATACACTACACACCCACACATTTTGCCCCTTTCTGTGAAGAGAGTGATACCAGCTACATATAGGACCACCACACGTGCCCTTTTCCAAGACAGTATCTTGCCACTGCTAACAGGGAAGAGGCAGATGACTGGGTGCATCTTTCAAATTATGGATTTATCTAAGAATGTTCAGCCCCAAGTCCAAAAACATGATTAATTTTCCAGATGGTGATGCTGAATACAAAACAAATGACAGACTACACATACTTCAGACATAATAGGTACATTCTTGTTTATATGCACACACACACACACACACACACACACACACACACACACACACACACACACATACAAAAAAATGGCAGGCCACTAGAAGACAGTATGTGAATCGAACCACAAATGCACAGCATTTCATTTGACCAGAAAAGACCAGATTATGTCCTCATGATCAGCAAACACAATGTATAACAGCTGACTGATAACATCTGCTCATTACTGCTGTACTGGTTCCTCATTTCTCTGCATTCATAAATCACAGATAAGGGTGGTGACCTTTAAACTGAGACACATCCTAAGGGGACAATGTCACCAGCATTCACCTATTGTAATTTTTCTGGAGTTCTAGGACTCTGGTAAAACAGGAAATGATTTGTTCAGTGTAGCTATTATGCACAAGAAAGTAATTTCAATTTTACACCTAAAACTCTAAACCAGCATCACCGCACATTGCCATGACAAAATCAATACTACTTAATTCAGCAGAATGAGCTGGCTTGTTTATCTCACTATTCTTTCTCTGCAGGCTCAGGAGGCTTTAAATAATCAGTTAGTAAAATGAAAGTTATCTTCCAACATTATATATGGATTTCTAAGCACACTTACACAGCGGTTCATGTTAGCAAAGAAATTACAACTTCTGACTGCATTTCTCATAAAAATAATCCTCTAGGTCCATTCAGTGGATTATAAAAACTGTCACTTATGCCATGACAAGATAACAGGAACTCTGCAAACACATCTTATACAGGAAATCAGAACTAAAAGGAAGAGGAACTCTGCTGAAGCTTACTTGTATTTATGGTAAGCCTTCATTTAATGCATCACATGGAATATCTTTTTATCTGATGTGATAGTTACACCTCAGCATTCAGTGATAGATATTTTAAAATGCACTCCTGTTTTACAGGTAAAGGATTCAGTATGGGCTCCCCTTAGCAACAAAGATTAGTCTTCTGCACAAAAGAAACAGAATACTGAGATCCAAAGCAGTTCTTTTTCCCAGATCAGATCACCCTTTACATGGTGATTTTGCTATATGCAGCTCTTAGAACAGGGAACATACGGCATTCGAAGATCAAGCAGCGCAGTGCTATTCGTTAAATACCGCTCGTCATTTATTTATTATTATTAGCATTTGTTCACCAGGACCAGGGAGAAAAGCTCTAGTAAGGATACACAGAACATGAGACAGTTTATGACATGAATTACACAGAAAAAAAATCAAATAATATAAACAGAGAGTACCATAAGCAAGAACATTTAAATTCTCTTCTGCAATGGCCTTAGAAAAAAATTCAAGAGAATATTTTCAGATTTTCCCCTAACAATAAGAAAAAGAATGTGAAATTGTAGTTAGAATATTTGCATCAGGGAAAATTCTATGATTCATTTATAATTCACCCTGAGACTTAAATTAACTGTATGAGGTAATGACAAACGACAAGTGACTGCACAATTAGAATGCAAACATTGGCTAGAACAACTTGCTTGATTTGTTTGTTACTGCACTTAAAACCACAACTTTATAAAGAAATAAACTGAGTGTATGACTAACTAAACACTGGCAGCATGTGTTACAACTTAAAACACTACATATTTGTGTTTTTTCCATTCATCCACGCATCTCTACAAAAAAATCAGGTTGACTAAAACAAAGGACTGATCTTTGGTCATCTTGTGTGACTAATACTCAAAAAGAACTGAATGAGAAATGTACACTGTTAATGGACCTAAGAGGCTGGGACCCTGTGTTCTCATTAACTGTTTCACCTTAATACAGATCTGTTTTCAGGCTTGATATGTGAACTACTGCTACAAGTAGTTTACTACACTTTATCTTTTGTAACCTTAACTGCTAATAAAGTTTATTGATGTCCCAAACTGCTTATTTAGTACGAGATCAGGCTGGGATACAAACCAGTGGCTGCTGGTTCCAGATACACCCAACAGGGATCTGGGACTGGACAGCTACAGTTTTTTTCTGTTAATGAGTTTTTTTATAAAGTTAATCTTTTATTTCTTTAAATCAATTTAAAATAATTCGCTGAACTGTTTCACCTCTGCTGACCTGAAGAAGCAAATGAATTAATACTGCAAACAAACCATTAATTAAAGACTGGATACTACAGTATTTGAAACTATAAGCTACCATGAGCATCAAACAAAAGAAACAGTAAGTTACTTGTTTCGGTACAGTGCTAATAGGTGTAAGAGGTAGGCATGGTGTCAGAGTGTGGAGGAAGATGTGGCTGGAAGGACTGACTGTTGGAACAGTTGTCTGTTCCATGATCAAACCAAAAATGTAGCCTCTTTCCCAGGGAAGACAAGCAGCAATTGCTGAGAAACGCTACCAGTCCACAAAAGTTACTTTTTTGATAGAAAAATACAGTAAAAAGTATTTTAAAATATATGCCAGCCCCACAAATGAAAAATAAACAATTTCTCCATAGAAAAAAATGTTTTCAGCTACTTTACAAGTGTTCCATTTTAAAGTACATTACAGGCTTGAGACAGGCTGTTGAAACAGAACACACCTCAATTTAAAATAATTTTCCTGAAGAGGAAAGTAATAAAACATCAACACAATTAAAAATATGCAAGTTTTTCCCCTAAAGAGAACTTATCTGCCCAGCAAAGGAAAGCAAAAGCAGTTCCTTGATCCTCAAAAGCCTCAGAGGTGTACTCTTCAGTGGTGGTAAAGCTCTGAAGGGCTTTGCACCCAAACTTGTCTTTCAGTCAGCACAGCTTGAGCTGCTTGACAGCATGCGTGTATGGAAGGTGCCCTGAACTTTGGACCCTAGCTAGCTGTTATATCCATGGTAGGATATAACCCATATAGGTAAGGCTACTGCAGCAGTGATCAATATGACGAACATCCATGTATTCCAAAAACCCTAAACAAATTCACCCCCATTATCTTTATACTCCAATTAAGGGGATACATAGAGCCCAAGTCCACGTAACAGTAGAAATTATTCTGGAGTTACTAGGGAAGATAGCAATATTTTCACAAGTTATGGCTAGTAACTGGGATGAAATGAAAATGGAATTTAAAAATAGGGCCGAAATAAAAGAGAAAGAAATATGGTTAAGAAGTAATAGAAATTACTTAGAAGGTCTGACAAAGTATTGCAGGATAAAGGGAATCTCACAGAACATGAGGAGGAACAAATAAAGAGTGCTAAAGAGAGAATAAGGGAGTATCTGGATAACATGCATGAGTTTATAAAGATTGCAGTTAAGCAACTATTTTTTTTTAAAACTCCAGAGCACAAAAACTTTTAGCACAATGACTTGGGCAACAGAACGGGTTGCAAGGGCTGTTGCCAAACTCAGGGAGCCTATAATAAGAATATAACCAGAGATCCTGTAGGTTTTAGACATATTCTGGAAATTTCATGAAAAGTTGTATAATGCAGGGAAATGTAGAAATCAAGAAACAGTACAAATAGAAATATTAATGGAAGACTTAATTATGCCAAGGTTAGAGGTAGACAAGGCTCAACAACTAATAGTTCAAGATAGGAGGTGATGAGATAAAAAAAAGTGATGTAATCAATCTTCAAGAAAGTCTCCAGGAACAGATGATATTCCTGTGGAAGTTTGGAAATTAATAAAGAAAGTGATAAAAATCTGGAAGATTTTGTTTAAGAGTATTTGAAAAGGAGAGGAAGAGCCAACATCTTAGAAGAAAGCTGACTGGTGGCTGTGTTACCTAAGGTTGGCAAAGATCCTCCAGATCCAGCTTCATATAGACCCATTTCAATTTTAAACCATGACTATAAAGTGTTTATGTCTATACTAACTAAATCAATGGCAAAGGTGTTGCCAAAATTGATGATACAGATCAGTGTGGTTTTGTTTTCACTAACACCCCCAACCCAAAAAGTACACCACTGCTACTCTCTGAAGTCAAATGGCTCTAAATACACTTGAGAGCTAACCTTCTGCTAGCCTTACTACTTCACAGTAAACTTCTTCCATAGACATTCTTTCTACTCACAGAGAAACTCTTCACCAAAACCGTTTCACATAACTTCTGATACCACTCACAATCTCAACCTACACTGTAAAGTCCAAAAACAAAACTCTACTGTATTAAACATGCATTCTCCATCCTACCTCCTAAAATATGAAATTCCCTTCCTCTCGCTATCAAAGACTTTCAAAATTACTCTGATGTCAGGTGCCAACTCAAAGAACATCCATTCACCACAGCACAATGCAGATACCCTCACACAGGACGCATTACATAACCCCTATGACATTTGCAACCATTTAACTTCACCTCTTTCACACTCATTAAGCCTAGTATCGTCCTTATTTCTCTTATCTCTCAACTTTTATCCGTCTGTCGCCTCCTAAGTGCTACATTTCTTCATTCACTTGGGATTTTTCCTTCAGGTGTACATGCTCTACACCTATATGAGCAACAGTGTAACACTCTCTCTAATAAGCACTTGTTTATATATTTGATTACCCTCTCAACTATGATGGGAACAAACTTAACTGTTGCCCTTCAGTCAAATTCTCATCATTCTAGAGGTCTGCCATATGTTAATACACTGCAAAATGTTTTATTGCATCTTATGTGTAAAATACTTTATCATAATCTTGCATTTGTAGAGATTTTGCTCATTTCTTTTATGATATTACTCACATGGGCTGTGCCTGTAAATTATCTAGAGAGATTATTGCACCACCCCAGTAAAAAGTCATCAAAAGATGATGGTCACCCATTTACTCCTATGGGACTACTCACAGTAGACGTTGAGTCCAGTGAAGGCAGGGGTGTGGTATATGTGTGTGCGTGTGTGTGTGTGTGTGTGTGTGTGTGTGTGTGTGTGTGTGTGTGTGTGTGTGTGTGTGTGTGTGTGTGTGTGTTTGTCTGCAGAGGCATGAATGAGCTCATTTGCATGTGCGTGTGTTTGGTGTGCCTGTCTACAAGGGTGGTGACATTGTGGGGGTTTAGGTAGGGAATTGCACGTCTGGATATGTCTGCATGTTGAAGAATATGTGCAGGTGTATGGTTGCGTGTTTCTATGAGTTTTAGTAAGTATGGGTAGACTTCTTTGTGGCTGTATGGATATGGGTGTGTGTGTGTGTGTATGTATGTGCAAGAGAGTGCCTTTGCTAATGAGATGCATGAGCTCCTAAGGAAAACACTAGCACAATCGGGTCTGACAGTTCAGTGTTTGCTTCAGAGACACGGTAGAGCTGCAAATGAGATCTTTCTTACTCCGGATATACCAGGTCTCTGAATGGGAATTTCTCTTCAAGCATATTGCCCCAACTGCACTGGACAATAAGCAGCGCTGCATAAAAATTCACCCAATCCCACATTAGTCTATGAGTTGGCAGCACATCTGCATGTCCATTTTTAATCAAAATATTACACTCAGTATTCCTACTCTTGTAAACATATTTCATAAGCTTTAAAAAGCAAAATAAAAGCTTAAATAGTAGCTGAAGATATTAACACCATACCGTGTGCTGCATTTTTTCACATAACTTTAAATGTGATTGTAACAGAAAGGTATTTTTGTATTTAGTGTTACTCGCATGACACAGGATCATGTATTAGTTGAAGTGAATGACTGAAATCAATAAAATGAACAATAAAATGCTGACTGTGATGATACACGTGCATGAACGTTAGGTAATGGTGTACTGTTTCAACCAATAAACTGACGAAAAAACATACACTGCAATCCAAAATGCAATCCAAGTATATTTTAAAAGCTGGAGGCATGCCTCTTCTTGTCTTGCACTATGGTCCTGCCCTTCACACACTTAAAAACAAAATGCATGTTTGAGTCAGGCAATGGAATTATGTTTGTAATTCATCATTTTCTTTTAAACTGGACTACAAACATTTAATAGCCAAGTCAGTGTTCACTTTTACTGAACAGTTAGCACTGTTAATAATAGGTTCAGTCTCCTATGTTCAAGACTGCAGTGAACATTCACCTTTGGCCTACTAAAATTTACAGGTGCCATAGTAACGTAACCCTGCTGGGCATTTTTGCTGTTTCAACAGCCTTGAAACATGGCAAATATTAAGGCAGCTATTTCTCAAGAGATCTGCTAAGATCCACTGTAATTATAATACTGTCTGCATGGAAATGTTTTTAGCACAACCCAAGAAGGTCTGTGGCATAATTGCAGTTTCACAAGGGTTTACTATAACCAATGGTGATGACAGGATATTCCAAGTGTAAGAAGAGTGACATCTGTAATCAGTACTCCTGCAGAGACAAGAGACATCTGTGCATTACTTAAAACAAATTCAATGAGTTTAATATAGTACGCACAAACAAGATAAGGTACAAGGCTACAAAATATCTGATTAATAGGACTCTTAAAAGCCTGCTACTTGTGACTATGTTTGGACACCTTCATAACATACTGCAGCAGTTATGTAACAGTATGTTACTGAAGTAAAGCTGTCCAGTGCAAGCATTTGCAGCTCTCCTGCATCACAAAATGGAAACTGCACTTTTCTGTAATACAGCTATTGCTCATCTGTTAATCTTAAAACATGAATAACAGCCATTAATGTACACTGGATACATTTGGAAAACAAGATCTGCATACAGTCTGTACACATGCATAGGTGCAGTAAAGAGCATGGCCATAACAGGCCTACAGATAGTGTTCATTAATTTGTAGCATCTTTCAACATGTAACAATGAAAAACTGCTTCTTTTCTCAGTGGTCAGTTTTGCTGTTTGACCAGACAGTACAGACTGACCTAAGGAGCAGGGCCCTGCCAACGGCCCAAGAGTGGTAACTGATACTGCCACCAATCACAAATGCCATCACCACTGTAACATATTTCTCTTCTAATTTCAGCTGAATGCTGATGCACTCATGCCACTTAACATTATAGGGATGAAAACTGCATAACAATTATTTCTATGTCAGCCTCTCCACTCATACACACACAAATAAAGTGATGCACAGGACACACATAAAAATGATATCTCACAGAGCAGTCTGCAAAGGAAAGGAATCTGGAAATTATTTTATGAAAGTCTTCTCACAACAATTTAAAGAACACAAGCCCATGCAACTTCCATCAATGTGCCTTGTGTCATCACTGACAGAGTAGAACACCACCTCCAGTGCCATTCCCCCAGGTGCTTTCCTGCTGACTATACAGTCTAGTTCTTGACCTACTATATTTTCTTAGAGAGCTTTCATGTTCACAAACATAAGTGTTCCAGCAGTAATTAGATCACAAATCATGACCCACAATGGAAATGCCTTATTTATACTCTGGGACAGAAGTATAAATGTTGATGCCTGCCAGTGTAAATGATTCAACCTTGCCACTCAAAGAAGGCATCCAGAGAAGCTTGCAGCCTACCTCAGTGCTTCTAGTCGGTAGAGACTGGATTCAGCAGGTACAGGAACCAGCTAGGAGGTCCTCTGTGTGATGTGATCCTTGGATGGAACAAGAGAAGCAAGGTAAGGGAAAAGAAGACAAGTCAAACCTTTACCAAAGCATCTAACATTTTCAAAGTCCTTCACTTCACTGGCAGCCTACAATCTGACACTGATGGCGAACTCCTGATAGCTGACTGTAAATGACATTAAGACAGACTAGGGAAGCATTACCATAGTACCTAATCTTTGTAAGGAGACCTAGAGAGCAGGTGCCTCATTACAACCTGTAAATGAGTACACAACGGTTCAATTTTGCCACATGGAATGGTCCCTTGTGACCCTGAGCTCTCTTTCTCCTACACAGGAGCAGAGTCCAACTCACTGGAGATCTGGTGGCAGATGACTGGATAAGGGAGTTGATGATTAATGAGAATCACCTGAATGCCAACAAATAGCTCCGCATTGGCTTTTCACCCCCTAGAGTCACCTCTTCTACTTTTCCTTGTGCTAGCAGTCTTTTGCCTACTGCAGATATGTGACATTTATTTCTCCCACATTGTTCCTCCAATTCATAAGGCAATTTAAGGATCAGCCATAGGCTGAATTTCCATCTGCCAGAAAAGATTGCTGACACTGCAGTGCAGCATTAGGTGGGTGCTGCACTACTGAGTGTGTCAACCATCAGATGATGCATTAAACCATGGTCCCATTGGCTTCAGCTGGTGGCAGCTCAGGTGGATGTAAAAGATTCCACAGCACCTACCAATAGGAGAAGTTCCCGGATATCCTGCCTACATTTTCTTTAGCAGTATAAATTCCCCTGAAGAGGTCACAAGCCTGGTGGGACTAAAGTGGTTAACAAAGGATCATGAATCTATTAATAAAGACACAACATGGTACTGTCAAGTCAGTCAGTGTTTAGCATGCTGCACTTTTGACTGAAAAGATGCAGTTACCACAGCAACAGCCACTTGTTTGTATGCAACAAATGGCATAGCTAAGACTTTCCTACTTTTACAACTGACTCTTCCAGGCTATCCTGGATGCAACACATGGCCAAAGGTTTAGCTGGAGCCCTTTCAAGAACCTACCAAACAGCTCCTGTGTGGAAAGGCACCATCTACAGCTGTGGGTATGAAAAAATACCTTGCCTGTGGCCCTGTCTCAAAGAGGAGGCTGTTTTCTTGCAGTCAAGGAAAACTACTCAACTGTCAGGCCATACTGCACCTCTATAGATCCATGTGAGAAATCTTCTAAGAGGTAAGCACAATAGGCAGTGCCACAGCAGTTCTGACAAAAAGCCAAGCCTGTCCGTGTAAAGGCTAGTTCTCTTGATCTGTCTTGGAGAACTGCCACTTAAAGCTGGATCTCGGACATAGTCAAAAAAAGCCATATCTTAGAAATATTTGTCCTGCCTCTGCCAAAGTCTCCACTGATGGAACACTAGTGACAAAGAAGTTGCTAACCCAATCCTAGTTTCCCCACCTCATAGATATTGTACAACTTGTAAAAATTTTTGGAACAAGGAAGTGGGCACTACCCGTGAATCTACTTGGTTGAAAATAAATTAAGAGGGCAAATTTCACACTGTCTTGGGCCTCAGCAACTTTAGCAAGCATAATGGCTTATCAAGTTATGAATGGTATCCTTCCAACCCCTGATGCCTTTGCTGTCGCAAGAGGACAGATGGCATCACTGGACAACATACTAACTGCCTCAAAGCAATTTTCTACACTTTCCACTGGGTCTTCTGCCATTCCAGTAGAAGGTGTTGCCCTTTGTTTGACACTCTCTGCCCCTAAAAGTCTTTATGTAGGAACTGGCTGTGGTGGCTGTGAATGGTCTCCTGGTATTCCCACACCTGAATCACTGGCAGATAGTGGCCTCGCAAGAAGCTCCCTGATGGTGAATCTGATCTGGTTGACTGCAACTATTAATTGGAAAAGGTATGTGCTGCTCCCACTGCAGAAACGTCCTTTCACCTGAATGGAAATGGCTCATTCCTGTGCCAGAATTTTTTTCTCAGTGAGACAAACTCAGAGATCAGGGTTCCTGCCTCCTGAATATGACCACAAGTCAGTTGTTGTATGTACTCAGCTTTTCCTGCTGAACCTCACAGTAGCTACAATCTTCACTGTCTTCCTAATACATTTCTACATGAAGACGCTTCAATTTATACAAATCGTGATTCCTTCTTACATATTCTGCTGGTATTAGATCCTTTCAAACTTGGGGCTAGGGTCTGCTTTACTCAACCAGCTGTACTGCAGTTTCTTATAATGAATGATTATATCAACTTCAAAGTTATATTTTCCACCTTTAAGCTATAAATGTTCTGGAGAGCTTAACCAACCCAGAGCCCCCTAAAAGTAACACTAGACATTCAAGCAGTAATCTGGTATATGGACAAGAGGGAGAAGGTTAGTGAACACACAATCTTATTGCTTTCTGACAGGAAGAAATGCAGTAAACAAAATATTTTCCAGGTAGGAGATTACACCCCTGGAGAATCAACTCTCACCGCAAACGCAGTCAGTTCAAGTTCAGTTCCTGTCTCAGAATTGTCTCTTTGATGGTTTTGTGTTCAAATGGACTTTCAGGTGAACAACACGATTAAGGTAAATATTTTGCCAAAAACGAGAGTGCAATTCTTCCCAAGTTTTGATCCCCTTATCAGGGCAGAGGGGAACAGACTGTGGATATGTTCTCCAAAGACAGAAGGATAATCCTCCTGTACTCATTTCCACAAACACACACACGTGTGCGCACATGCACACACACGCACACACAATCTCCTCTGAGGTGCACCACTATTTGACATTCAATGGGAGATGCAAGAATTTGGAAAGCCAGACTAGCTGTTTGCCGCCTCTGCTACATGTAAAGAAGTGAAGGCAAATATCAAATAAGTCACAGTCTCATTTTAAATTAGATTACTATTTGCACTGTCTTATCAACATGACTACAATCATCCCCTGGCCAACAAAACACTGCCTTTCATATCTTATATTTGTAGAGGTTTATCGTTGATTGAATGTCTTCCAAGCTAGAGGGAGACCCAAAAGAAGGCACAGCAAATGGGAGTACACACCATACTTTCTGACCTTTAAGATGGTTCTCTGCAGTAGATATTACTTTAATTCTTTCAGTGTCTTGACTTATGCCAAGCAGGGCCCTCTAGCTCATTCATATGGAATGTCCTGTAAGAGTGCTCCATGTTTTCTACATTACATCCATAGGTTCATAGGTTGGTACTAGGCTATCAGCCCTAGGGCCTATACAAGCCTAGCCATAACAATTCCCCTGGCTATTTCTTCCCAGAATATTTACTTCCCTGGTCCCCTGTCTAGCAGGGTGACTGACATGATCCCTGGGGTGAAATTCCTATCTCCCATCCAATTGTCAAGGTTCCTTTTGAAGAGGTCCAAAGAGGCGCTCATCTTGACATGTATGGGCAGCCTATTCCAGAGTATGTGGAGTCTCTGGGTCAGCAACCTACCCCTCCAGCATGTTTTGTTCATTGTGATGACCAGGTTTAGATCCTTGGAGCATGTGGCTCTGAGGGATTAGGATTTCTTTAAGTGTAGCATGTCCAACAGCACTGGGTTTGACATGGCCTTGTATATATTAAGCAGAGATCGCCTCCGAGTAGGTGATATGCGACAGAGTATAGCTGGAGTGTTTTTTTTACACAGTCAGCATAAGGCATTGGCTTTAGGCCTGTGATTCTTTTAGTGAGGTATTCTTGTGGCCTTTCCAGTTGTCGCAGATGTCTTGTGAGGTACATACCAAATGGAGGGTTGTACTCTATAGTGGGTCTAATGAGGGATGTGTACAGTGGGACAATGACCTCCTTTTTTCTGGATGAAAAGCCCTTAGTGATGGTGTGCCACATAGGATTTCCTGACTGTTGTGGCTATGTGGTTATCGAAGGTGAGACCACTGTCCACCTGTGTCCCTTATCACACTTTCGGTGTTTAGTGTACTGCCACTTATGTGGTAATTCATGGGTACATGGTTTTCCCAAAGGGGATAACTATACATTTCTTAGCATTGAGCTTGAGCCCATGGCTCTGGCACCAAGCATCTGTTTCTGTAAGGCCCTTTTGTAGAATATCCACATAATTTGGGGATTTAATAATGGCTCCCAGTTTGCAGTCATCTGCGAACTTTGTTAGCCAGAGTCCCTTAGTGCTGGCCTGTATTTTAGAGAAGTAGATGCCAAACAAGAGCGGTCCCAGGACTGAACCCTGAGGTACTCCGCTTGTCACTTGTCTGGAGTTGGATTTTGAGTCGGCTACTTTTACAGTGTGGGTTCTGTCACTAAGCCAGTTTGCAACCCATCGAGTGATGTAGGGATTAATGCCTAGCTTAGTAAGTTTATCTAAGATTCCAGATTGGGGGATGGTGTCGAAAGCCTTGGCGAGGTCCAGATAGGCTGTATCGTCCACAGCTCTGGAGACTGATTCAAAGAAGTCAATCAGGTTGAGGAGACAAGATCAGCCCTTTAAGAAACCAAACTGGGTGGGGACCAGTGTTTGAAGGTTGCCAATGTCTTTGTTTATAAGTTCCATGGTAATGCGTTCCATGGCTTTGCAGATCAGGCTCATCAGACTGATGGGACGATAGTTCCCGAGATCCAAGGTGGATCCCCCCTTGTGGAGTGGGATAACTGTAGCTGTGCGCCACTCATTGGGCACAAAGCCTGAGGTGAGGTTAGGATTAAACATGACACTTAGGTGAGGTGCCAGTTTATGTAATACACAGCCTGGGATGTCGTCTGGTCCAGTGGATGCTGTATTCTTAGCTTTGGAGAGTGCATTTTTTACCTGTGTGGCCGTGATTACCGGAATTTGGAAATCTTTTGGTATTGAGATGGGCCATTTAGGGGGTGAGAGGGGGGTGAAGTTGGCACTGAATCGATCTGCCAGGATATTGGCAATATCCTTGGGATCAGTATATTTAATGCCATTCTATTGCAGCTCAGAGCAGATCTGAGTATTGCCATTTAGATTCTTGACATAACTATAGAATGTCTTGTGGTTGTCCTTGGAATCTTTGGCAATTTTATTTTTGCAACTAGCTTTGGAAGATTTTATGAGGGATCTCAGCATCTTAATGAGGCTGGTAAGGGAGTTTTTTGCAAACTGGGATTTTCTTCTTTTCTGCAACAGTATGCATTAATGTCATGAAAACAACAGATCCAGCATAAGCAGATGCAAACTGTGATAAAAGCAAACTTCATCCCCTGAATAAAATATCCTTGCTTAGCTGTAACTTTATCTGCTGACGAAGACGAAATTCTGCCTGTCAACAGGTGCTTTAGCTGTCACGATAGCTGTTTGTAACATCTGCATGACGTCACAATAAAATAACATACAGAACTATGGCTATACATTCTAAACAGGTTTTTATCTGTATTAAGTCCTTGGCTAGAGGCACTACAACTCTAAACATGAGTTTATTAGTATTAAGTATTTGGGCCGTATGTACTGCAATTCTAAACAGGATTTTACTAGTATTAAGTCTTTAGACCAGAGGTACTACTATTCTAAACAGGATTTTATTAGTACTGAGTCTTTGGGCCAGTAGTAGTACTAGGTTTTCTTCCTGGCACATGTTAAAAAAGCATGGTACCCCCAAGTCCTTCAATGTTTTATGTTTTCTTCACTGAAAGAAGCTGCAGGAATTATTTTGAAGGACACGGGCAGGCACAAGGAAGTTAGATGGAACAGATCTTGTATGATTTCAGAAAGCTCAAGTTAAAAAACAGGCAACGAGCAGTAATACTGCAAGAAACTACTTCAGTTAGAATGGTACTGAGGTGTAAAATAAATAATAAAAACACAAATTAGACCAATCTTAATTGCAGGTACTGTTGTGGTTTTGGTGCAGCCTGTAAAGATGTTAAGAGGTCAATCCCTTCATAAATGCAGATTTTAATAACGTACTTTAACCACAAATGGCTCTTCCAAGTATTCACGCATTTTCTCCCTCTTAGCAAAAGAAAATATAGAACTGGATTTGGTGCACCTCATCAGGAACTGCAAAAACAAGTTTCCTTCAAAGGCACAGTATCAAGGTTTCATTCTACAACAAGAAAAACAATCAGATTATAGAAGAAACACAGATAACAATGGCTAAATTTTTAAGATGTCTGCTCTAAACAAATGCAAAGCAGCATATCAGTACATAAAGTGATCTATTCTAGTCAGGAAAATGCTGGTTAGCCTATCAGCCTCAGCAGAATAAGCTTATCTGCACTTATCTGCCATTTGAATGCAATGACTAAGCCAATCAACACAGACTACACATCAAAAGTGATCTTCACAAGTCTCAGTAAGATCAAAATGTCATGTGAGACTAATTACAGTTCTCAAAAAGTAAAAAAATAAAAATAAAAATAATTTGCATCTGACCAAATATGTGAGCAAGCACCGAGTAAGCTCTTTCCAACATAGCAGCTCAATTACTAAGAGGAGGTGACACCCACCCCAACCCAGGCCCAGTATCTACCCCAAAAACACAAATAACATCCACCTCCCATTTAAGCACAAGCCCACTGACCTACTAATGCTAAATCTGAACATCTGTAGTATCATGAACAAAATAGATGAACTGCACTCATGTAACTCTATATATAACCTCGACATAATGCTCATAACTGAGACATGGCTTAAACCTCATATCAAAGACAACTCTATAACCCCACCAGGTTATAACAGTCTAAGGGTAGACAGATCACAGAAAAGAGGTGGAGGTGTTGCCCTACTGTACAAATTTAACTTAAAGATTCAACTCTTATAAAAAAAAACTTACAAAGTTCAATAATGTTGAGTCTTAACTTGCCACAGTCCACCTAAACCAACACAAACATCTAAACTTGATAGGTATATATATTCCACCAGGTGACAATATAAACACCTTAGAATCAATACTCCACTGGGCTTCCCACTCCCTCCCTCACAAAACCTTAGTGCTAGGCGATGTTGCTAACATCGACTGGTGCTCCACCCACTCCCCATCAGCTACTAACCACATTAATCTATATAACTTTACCCAGCTCATCCAAACTCCCACCTGTACAGATAAAGCCACCAAAAGGGAATCCATATTAGATTGGATACTCACTAACCAACCCAACGCTGCCCACCAAAGTTGAACACTATCTAATTCTCTCAGTGACCATAACCCTACCTTTCTACTACAACATAAACTTAAATGTAACAACCCACCCATTCTTCTACAAACCCGCTCCTACAAAAACTTCCCCTTAGACCTATTCACAGACGCATTAAAATCTTGCAACTGGCCTCCCACCAAAACTCTACCACTGGACTATGAAAACCAAAGTAAATTCAACCCCCTTCTCATTCAAACCAGTATCTACATCAATGATCCAAAAACTCCTTGCCAAACTAAAACCAACCACCCTTGCTGTCAACAACTTCCCAGCCAAATTCCTTCAGCTTGCATACAGGGCCATATCCTACCCAATCTCAATACTAATAAATAGATCCATCAACGAGCGCTATGTTCAGTCATTATGGAAAACTTCATACATCCCCCTATACAAGGGCGGTGCCTCCACTGACCTATCCAACTACCACCCTATTGCAATTCTTTCACTCCTATCAAAAATCCTAGAAAGATGTATCCATCAACAACTCCTGTCCCATCTCCTCTCAAACAACCTACTTTCCCAAACTCAACATGGATTTTGACATGGCCATAGCACCACCACTGCCCTCATTAACTTCACCAATACCATAAACACATACAGAAACCAAGTGAAATTTGTCTCTGCCATCTTCCTAGAGCTACCAAAAGCATTCGATACAGTTTCACACAATAAACTACTATCCTCCCTCTCCAGAATTAACTTTGATAATGCTACATTACAATGGTTCCGTACCTACCTAGGCAATCGCTCTCAATCTGTCAAATGGCACAACTCCCTATCCTCCCCACTCCCAGTCAAATGTGGCGTACCTCAAGGTTCCATACTTGGTCCCCTTCTATTCAATGTCTTTACAAACCAACTCTACTTAGCAACCACAAAGTCCGATATTATCCAATATGCAGATGACACTACCCTGATCTGCTCTGCACCCAATTTCCAGCTGCTAAAAACTCGAGCTCAAAAATCCTTCTCAGAGATAGAAAACTGGCTACATAATTCACAGCCAATACTGAACCCCCAAAAAACACAACTAATATTATTCAACACAACAAAGACCTTTGACCACACCTTCTCCATTCTTTAGGTCAATAAGACCCTCATAACTCCTATTTCTGAGGTCAAACTACTAGGACGTACAAATGACCACCAACTTAAATTCAATAAAGACATATCCCTAACCATCTCCAAAGTCCACAAAAAGCTAGGCTGCCTCTACCGTAGAAAGAAATTCCTAACCCCTGACTCCAGAACTGCCATAGCCAGAACTCATCTCCTAACAACCCTACTCTATGCATCCCCAGTATTAATAAAATTTAAATAAAACTGGCCTTAAACTCTCAACATGTTAGAACAAAATAGCTAGGTTTGCAACCAGTGCTAAATCACGCTCTCACCACTGCCACTCCCTAGATAAACTACACTGGTTAAAATTCCCTAACCTACTTCAATACCATCCACTCAGTTTAGCCCATCAAATACTGTACCATCCTGACAATACCCCATGTAACAGGCCTACTACACTTTAATAGTACCAACAGGGAACTTCGATCCAGTAACAAAGCCCTAGTAGAAGTCATTCCATGTAAAAATAGCTCAGGGGAATCTCTCTTCCCTTATTCACTTGCAAAAATGTGGAACACACTACCCCCACACCTCAGACTACAAAACCACTCTACCACATTCAAAACCTCCTTAAATCACAACTTTATGAAAACCAACTATGTAACTGCAATGACCCTCCCTGAACCCACCTCTACTACACTATTATCCATAGCCACCCCCTGTAGAATATGATTCCACAGTCTTGTGCTCTACCCTGCACACTGAACTCAATGTAATTATCTAACATATTTTTTTCTTCTATGAAGCCGATAATATATACTGTACTTAGGCTCTCCTATATATCTTGTAACCAGTTTTTTACTTCTAAATAACATGTTAAACTTTTTAAACTTTGGTTAAACATTGTTAAACTTTGTTAACTAATTTCACCAAATTACTATGTAACCTTGGGGAGTTTTTCTCCCCAGGACTACGCTGAAAAAGGACACCTGATGTCCAGTCGGACAATCCTGGTAAACAAATGTTAATAAATAAATAAATAAAACAGGTGTGTCATAGTCAGCCAAGCCAAAATCAATATACATCCACAATGATTTGTGTTGAAGTACTGTGTGCAGTAAGGAAAAGAAAAAATAAACAGTATAACCTTCTACCACCACCTAACATTCTGGTCGTATATTCTCTACTCTAGCCAGACAGCAATGAATCCAGAGTCAGCAAACAGACTGGCCACAACAGCAATGTGGGTTCAGACAATGAGCTATAAGCAAGCTGTACTATGAAGACCTTCCAATTATAACATCAGCTTACATGCTGTACTGCTCTATGCAGAAGCCACTTAAATAAATCAAGTCTCAGATTACCAAGTAAAACAGATGGATGTGACTACTGGTTCTTATGTAGTTAGAACTGACCACTGACTATACTAGTTTTATTTTTATCATGTGCACCTTTGTTTGCTCTCCATATTCAGGAAGTCTACAACTAGTATGTGCATACAGTTTTACCTCTCAGTACAGAATTATGAACTTGAACAGAGCAGAACAGCAATGAAATGCCTAACTAGAACACATCAAAATGTACTAAATAAAAAAAATACTGAAACTAGGGTATCAGTTGGAAGAAGAAACCTGACAGCATCACCTACGGTGATGAATGAAAGACAAACAACTTGGGGTGGGCAGAGACAGCCTGTACTGATCTATGGACTGTGAAATAAAGCCCTTTTGCAAAACAGCTAGTGTACTACAGAAATATATGCAGTTTCAGTGGGTGCCCATGGAAACCACCTTGTCAGTGAAGTTCTCAGGCAGTTCCCATGTAGTTGATTATAATGGACGCCTGTTGAAACTCCGAGCCTTATAATCAATAACCTTGAAATTTGACAACGTAAGCATGAGTATGGCTGACCTTGGGATAGTCTAAAGAGTGTGCCCTATTCTGAGGTGCAGCAATCTCAGACTCTATACAGACAATTTACAGGGGTATGAGGGTGCAGCAAGGGAACAGTACTTCAAAGGTATACAGCGGTTTCAACATTCTCTGTATTTCTTTTTAAATCAGACTATTTTGCAAAGGTGTGAGACTCGTAATTGCACTTCTGACACAGTAATGATTAAAATTATTTGAGAGAAGGCACAGTCTCCTAAAATGGTGGCTGCAAGGGTGAACCTTTCCCCCATGTTTGAAGAATCGTACATTTGATCCAAAATAATTGTTGTTGGGTACTTCTATGTAGGCCTTTTGCTAGTTGACCAACTTCCAGTAAGCTCTGACAATTAAAGAAGATGCAGGTTTCTGTTTAACAGAAGTATGCATAATGCTGTTAGGAAACATTACATAACTAAAAAAGAACAAGTTAAAACATTAACTTAGAAAACTGTACAGGAAGAAATTAATAATGTTAAGGACAGTACAAAACCAGTGAAAAGGGGGAAATATTACAGACTGCTGAAAATTAATGAATGTCGAGTGCCATCCATTCCACATTTGAAAGGAGAGCAAAATGAACATCTGAGATCAACAAATTTAGATAGAAAATGAAGAAAACATACTCTGGAAACCAAACAATTTACACTTGGGGAAAATGCAATACCCTGGACTTGTGAACGTTGTTGAAGCACAACCAGTTCCAAGAAGCAATGTATGCTTCTTCTAGTAATGTATCCAAATGTGGAGGCACACAACATTACCTCCATAAGTGTTGCCCACTTGATCTAACTTAGTTTTGTCAAACTGAAGTTTACTCAACTTCACAGTGAATGAGTCAGACTGAAATGTTTAGTGTTAGTAGATGTAATTGTGCCATCATTGGCCTCTTCTCCAGATACACACTCCTTATCAGTTTTATAACTGATGTTGAAGGCCACTGCTAGTGGAGAAAGCGGTATTCTCTTTAATGGTAGTAAAGGCAAAGTACAGTTGTGTACACTTTCCATAAATGTAAATGTTCGAATGTATTCACTGTTGCAGTCATCACATTTGGGTCATCTGCTTGCAGTAGCCCTCAGTAGGCCTGATTAACAAAGTCTTGGGTCCTGCATCGGTTCCTGTCCCTTCTTCCATGACGTCAGGTCGTCAGGGGTAAAAAACATGCAGCAGACACCATTATATCAGTTTTTCTTGCCCCAGATGTCAGGTGCCCCCTAATGGGAAGCAATTAAATCTGTAAATATACAAGGTTATACCTCCAACAAAAAAGCAAATACACCTAAAAGCTTTTGAGCATAGTAAAGGAGAGTAGAGGTATAGCCAAAAGAAGTAAGGGGGCTGGATGGAGGGTAACCACGACTGCAACAGTGAATACACTCGAACATCTACATTAATGGTAAGTGTACACAACTGCACTATGTTCTTCGTGTTTCACTATTGCAGTCATCACATTTGGGTAGATTCCCAAAGCTAAGGATGGGAGGAGGAATTTAGATAGCATTAGGGCCAGCTATAAGGGCCTGCAAAACTGCAGTGGCAAAGCCAGCTCTGGATTTAGAGAAAATTGGCAAATGGTAATGCTTGGTGAAAGTATGTACAGAATTCCAGGTAGCAGCTTCTAGGATGTCCCTGGTAGGGACACCTCTGAGAAAGGCTGCAGAGGTAGATGCAGCCCTGGTTGAGTGGGGTCTGATCCCCTGTGGGGCAGGCTTTCCATGGTGCTTGTAGCAGAAATTAATGCAACTGCCTATCCATTTGGAAATGGTTTGCTTTGAAACAGCCTTCCCCTCTGCCCCTGCAGCAAATGCTACCAGCAGTTGTTCAGATTTCCTTTGAGGTTTAGTCCTGTCCAAGTAGAATCTTAGTTGTCTGTGCACATATAAGGAGTGCAGTATCCGTTCCCCTTTGTTCCGTGGATTAGGAGAGAAGGTTGGCAAATGAATGGACTGATTAAGGGCCACACTGGATACCACCTTGGGCATGAAGGAGGGATTGGTCCTGAGGGACACCCTGTCCGCATGAAAGATGATGAAAGGCTCCACTGCCATAAGGGCCTGTAATTCAGGTACCCTTCTTGCTGAAGTGATTGCTAAAAGGAAAGCTGTTTTCAGTGATTGCTAAAAGGAAAGCTGTTTTCCAAGAAAGGAATTTTAAGTCTGCAGTAGCAGCTGGCTCGAAAGGAGGAAGAGTGAGTTTCTCCAATACAAAGTTAAGGTCACAGGCTGGAGTTGGAGCTCTCCTGGGTGGTTGTAAATTTCTGGCCCCTCTGAGGTACTGCTTTAGCAGGGGATGAGAGAAGAGAGGAGGCTCTGTGTTGTAATGAGCCGAGATGGCAGAGGCATGGATTTTTCTAGAAGAAAAAGATAGGCCCTTGTGAAGCATCTCAGTTAAATATTGCAGAATCTGAGGAATATTGAGCATTGCTGTGTTTATTCCTAGTGCTTGGTTCCAGGCACAGAATCTTTTCCATTCATCAGCATAAAATTTTCTAGTACTAGGCCTTCTAGCCTCCAAAATGACACCCATCACAGGTTTACTGAGAGATGTGACTGGTGAAATTAGTTGATTAGCCATGCTGCAAGATTCAGAGTTTGGAGCCGAGTGTGCAGAATTTGATAGTTCTGCTGAGACAATAGATGAGGTGTCTGAGGCAGGTACCACGAAGGAAGGTGTGACATATTCTGTAGAAGCAGGTACTGGTGTTGGCGAGACCAGTCTGGAGCAATCAGAATCATTTTTGTTTTTTCCTGTCTGACATTTAGCAAAACCTTGGAAATCAGAGGCAGAGGGGGAAAGGCATAGACTGATAGGTTTTTCCAGCTGAAGGATAGAGCATCCACTTTCCAAGCTTTTTTTGTGATGAATTCTTGTGCAGAATTTGTCTGATAGTTTTGGGGAGAGGCAAAAAGATCTATGTCTGGGCTCCCCCTTTTTGTGTCAACACGCTGAAGATTTGTGGATCCAGTTTCCATTCGTGTGGGTCCATAAGATTTCTGCTTAGTTCGTCTGCCAGAGTATTTTGCTTTCCTGGCAGGAATTGAGCTTGTAGATGTATTTGGTAAGTCAAGGCTGTGTTCCACAAGGCCATGGCTAGTCTGCAAAGAGGGTAGGAGTGGGTACCCCCCTGCTTGTTTATGTACCACATAACTGTGGTGTTGTCCGTCTTTATCAGTAGTTGTCCTGGATGAAGGAAGTCTTTGAAGGCTGTCAGAGCATTCTGTACAGCTAGCATTTCTTTCTGGTTGATATGTAGGTGCATTTGATTTGGGCTCCATTCGCCCTGAATGCATCTCCTTGCCAGATGGGCCCCCAAGCATAGTCTGATACGTCTGTAGTCAGGGTTTGGGTGGCAGGGGGTAGAATGAATGACAGTCCCTTGTTTTGGTGACAGGCCTCTGCCCACCATAGGAAAGTACAGTTGTGTACCTACCATAAATGTAGATGTTCGAGTGTATTCACTGTTGCAGTCATTACACTTGGGTTATCCTGCTGGCAGGCTACCTGCAGTTGGCCTGAATTCCAAAGTCCTGGTCCGGCGTCGATTGCTGTCACCTCTTCCCCGATGTCAGTGCGCCAGGGGTATACAAGATGCAGCCGATGCCATTTTCTTCAGTTTTTCTTGCCCCAGATGTCAGGTGCCTCCAAGAAGGTAAGCAATACATATTGCTTATAAAAAACATACACTAAAATAAACAATACCTTAATCTACAAGCAAATACACCACATATGTTGTATAGGATAGAGAAGTACAGATAAGTCCCAGCAAAGAAAAGGGGGATGGTGGGTGGGTAACCTGGACTGCAACAGTGAATACACTCAAACATCTACATTTATGGTAGGTACACAACTGTACTATGTTCATCGTGTTTCACTGTTGCAGTTATTACACTTGGATTGAATCCTAAAGCTGAGGCTGGGAAGCTGGGTCTAAATAGGATTAGGAGTGGCTATGAGGCCCTGCAGAACTGCAGTGGCAAAGCCTGCTCTGGATTTAGAGTAAAGAGTTAAGTGATCGTGCTTGGTAAAAGTGTGCACTGAACTCCAAGTTGCAGCCTCCAAAATTTCCTTGGTAGGTACTCCTCTGAGAAAGGCTGCTGATGTGGCTGCTGCCCTGGTAGAATGTGGCCTAATATTCTTAAGCACTGATTTGCCATGCTGTGCATAGAAGAAACGAATGCAGTGTCCTATCCATTTTGAAATAGTCTGCTTTGAAATAGCCTTTCCTTGTGATCCTGCAGCATATGCCACAAAAAGTTGCTCAGTTTTTCTGAAAGCTTTTGTTTTGTCCAAGTAGAAGTGTAGCTGCCTGTGTATGTCCAAAGAGTGCAGAAGTCTCCCCCCTCTATTCTGGGGATTTGGATAAAAAGTTGGCAAATGAATGGTTTGGTTAAGAGCCACACTGGATACTACCTTTGGCATAAATGTTGGGTTTGTCCTTAGAGAAACCCTGTCTGGATGAAAAATGACAAAAGGTTCCACTGCCATTAATGCCTGTAACTCTGAGACTCTTCTTACTGAAGTTATTGCTAGGAGCAGAGCAGTTTTCCATGATAAGAATTTTATCTCAGCTGTATTGGCTGGCTCAAAAGGAGGCAGTGTGAGCTTTTCCAAGACAAAGTTGAGGTCCTGTGTAGGTATCGGTGCTCTCCTTGGGGGTCGTATGTTTTTGGCCACTCTGAGGTACTGTCTTGGCAGTGGATGTGAGAAAATAGGAGGTTCCGTATTGTAATGAGCTGAAATGGCAGAGGCATGGATCTTAATTGATGAGAAGGATAGGCCTTTGTCCAGCATCTCAGTTAAGTATTGTAAAATCTGAGGAATATTTGGAACAAGCGGTTCAAGTCTTTGTGCCTAGTTCCAAGCACAGAATCTCTTCCATTTTTCTGCATAAGATTTCCTGGTGCTGGGCCTCCTGGCTTCCAAAATGACATCCATAACTGCTTTAGAGAGAGGTGTGTTCTGAGTGGTTATATTATTCGCCATGCAGCCAGATTTAAGGTTCTGAGTTGGCTGTGCTGGGTCTGATTGTTTTGTTGCGTCAGAAGATGAGGAATTTGAGGTAAAGTCCAAGCTGGGCCTTGAGACAAGCCCTTTTGGATTGGGTACCACTGCTGGCGTGGCCAGTCTGGGGCAATCAGAATCATTTTGGCTTCTCTTGTCTGACTTTTAGGAGTACCTTGGGGAGGAGAGGCAGTGGTGGAAAGGCATAAACTGTTAGGGTTTTCCAGCTGAATGATAGAGTATCCACCTTCCATGCTTGTGAGTGATAAGTCCTTGTGCAGAATCTCTGTAGTTGGCAGTTGTGAGAAGAGGCAAATAGGTCCATGTCTGGGCATCCCCATTTCCTTGTTATAATGCTGAAGACTTGTGGATCTAGTTTCCACTCGTGAGGGTCCATGAGGTTTCTGCTTAGTTCATCTACCAGAGTATTTTTCTTTCCTGGCAGGAATTGTGCCTACAGATGTACTTGATAGGTCAGTGCTGTGTTCCACAAAGTCATGGCTTGCCTGCAGAGGGGGTAGGAATGTGTGCCCCCTTGCTTGTTTATGTACCACATGATTGTAGTATTGTCCGTCTTTAGCAACAGTTGTCCTGGATGTAGTAGATCCTTGAAGGCTGTTGGGGCATTCTGTACAGCTAGCATCTCTTTTTGATTGATATGAAGATGCATTTGGTCTGCGGGCCACGTGTCCTGAATACATTTTCCCGCCATGTGTGCCCCCCAGGCATAATCCATTGCATCTGTTGGTGTCTGCCTGGCTGTGGGTAAAGTGAAAGGCTGTCCCTTGTTGTGGTGACAGGCCAGTGTCCACCATCGAAACTCTTGTTGCAGGCAGGGAATGACAGTTATTATTGTTTCCAGGCTGTGGCAATGTTGAGTCCAAGCACTTTTTAGATACCATTGTAGCTTCCTCATATGCAGTCTTGAATATGGAATTAGCAGGATGCCATGAAGCCCAAAGCCTGCAGAATTTTTCTTGCAGGGAGCTGGGTCTTTGTTGCCATCATTTGAAAGTAATGAGTCAGTTGCCTTTGTTTGTCTGGCATGAGATAAGCCATCTGGGCAGTTGTATTTAAGCTTGCACCCAGGAATATTATCTCTTGAGAGGGTACTAGTTTTGATTTCTTTTCGTTTACTGTGTAACCTAGGCAAATTAGTAATCTTTTTACAAACGCCACATGCTTTAGTAGAATGTCCTTGCTCTCTGTTTGAATAAGGCAGTCGTCCAAGTAGGGATATATTTGAATTCCTTTTTGTCCGCAAAATGTAATTACTGGTGCCAGGCATTTTGTGAAGACCCTGGGCGCAGTAGATAAGCCAAAGGGCAGTGCAGAGAATTGGTAATGCATTCAGGGAGCTATGAATCTGAGGTATCTTCTGCAAGACTGTCTGATTGGGACATGCAGGTATGCCTCTTTGAGGTCCAAAGTAACTAGCCAAGCCTTCTTGCCCAGCATGGGTAGAAGTTGCTGCAGTGTCAACATTTTGAATTTTGGAACGTCCAGGAAAGTATTTAGAGTAGACAGGTCCAGTATTGGTCTTCAGGCTTTGTCCTTTCTGGGTACCAAGAAAAGTCTTGAGTAAAATCCTTGCCCCTGCTCTTGCTGTGGTACTTTTTGAATAGCCCTCATGTCCATGAGAGCAGAAATTTGTTTTTGTGCCTCTGCCCATTGATTGAGTGGCAGGTCTGGCATACCTTTTGGCCTTGGTAGGGTGTGAAAGTGGAACCTGTAAACCTGAGAAACAATATTCAGTACCCATTTGTCCTGGGCAATCGTGCCAGTTTTGTGAGAAAAGTGCTAGTTTTCCCCCCTAAGGGTGCTGCCAAAAGGTAAGTGTTTGGCATTGATAGTGGAAATAAAAAAGCATAGAGAATTTAAAGGTAAAACAAGATGCAAACATGCGTATGATAGTTTAAAGCCTGGCTCTCCTAAGCTTGAGTACTGAGCTTATGCTGATTGTGCCATTCAAACCTGGGGCCTTGCTTGCATCAAGCCTAAGCTGCCAGATCAACTCCCTAAATTCTAGGGTGGACTCCCAGTCTCCTCCTCTAATGCTGGGATTCACCTGTTCCAGCACCATAGATACAAGTTTGTAATTAGGGCATTCAAGCGAGTGTTTAAAGAATGCGTTGCTTTCCTTCTTTTTTTCTATATCGTAGTGTTGCATAGTCTTTTTCTAAATTCCCGTTCCGTCTTGCCTATGTAGAAACCACCACAGGTGGTGCAAAGACCAATATAGACCACTCCTTTTGTTCCACATGAGAAATGCCCAGCAGGTCTAATGTGGGTATGCAGCTTCTAAATAAATGTGTGAATTATTGATAATAAGGGCACATTGCTGGCAGGCTCCACATTTAAAAGTGCCATTCTTGTAATGTGGCCTTCTGTTAGAAATAGTGGATTTCCTCAAAAATTTCTTTTAAATTTTGCCCCTTTTCTCAAGTTTAGTTTACCAGGATGATGTTCTTAAATTCATCGTTGCCAGCCAGGGCAAACCAATATTTGGAAACAATACTTTCTATTTGTGGTGAGTTCACAGAGAAGGTGTAAATGAATTCGCCACCATTCCCAGCGGATTTGTTGTTTGTGCTTCAAAATGGGAATGTTGGACAGTGTGTTTCCAAACAGCGGGGGATATATAGTATCCCTTTTGTCAAGCACCTCATCAGTTAGAGTTTTAAGTAGATTAATGGGGTATCCCCTCTCAATGAACATTTTATGTAAATTATTTGTTTCCTGCAAAAAGTCTGTCAACCTACTACACATTCTGGAGGCTCTAATTAGTTGCCCCTTAATTATACCTTTCTTTTGGTGAAACGGATGTTGGCTATCATAATGTAGCAGGGAATTCGAGAAAGTGGGTTTTCTGTATATTTTAGAATGTAATTCCAGTGAGTCGGGGTCTCTAAAAATGTTAACATCAAGATAGTGTAGTTCGTGAAGACTAATTTTGTGTGTAAAAGCCAAAAACTCGGTGGTGGAATTAATGTACTGCAAAAAGGCCAGTAGCTGTTCCTCAGTGCCTTCCCAAATGAGGCAGATGTCGTCCAGGTATCTACAATAAAAGGTGTTGTGCCCATGTCGCACCAAAGATGAATATCTGCTCCCACCTGTGCAGAACCACATTTGCATAAATGGTAGCACAAGAAGCACCCATGGCCACACCTTTGAGCTGTTTGAAAAGCTCACCATTGAAACAAATGTAGTTGTTGTCTAATACCATGCTCATCAATTCAGTAATCAAATTTACAAAATTGTTACCCAAATTGGTTTCTTTTGTGAGAAAGTCGATAAACCATTCCAACCCTGTGGTGTGAGGAATACTAGGGAAAAGATCCTTAATGTCCACTGTGACCATAAAGGATGTAGGGGGGCATTTGTCTTTTGGAAAATGTTTGAGAAATTCCCATGAATCTTTACAGACATAAGTCAGTGCGGAGGTGTATTGCTTGGTGATGTAGTCAATGAATTTGGCAATAGGTTCTGTTACACCACCTGCACCAGAGACAATGGGCCTAAAATTCAAAGGGTCAGTGCCTTTATGAATTGCCTTGGCCAAAATAAAATACTCTTTATATGATTACTTGTTACAGGGCTCTATAAATGAAAAATTTTATAATTTTTTGGTGGTTAGCAAACCCACCATTCCTGTTATTTTTGGAATTCCAAAAATTCATAAAGGCACTGACCCTTTGAATTTTAGGCCCATTGTCTCTGGTGCAGGTGGTGTAACAGAACCTATTGCCAAATTCATTGACTACATCACCAAGCAATACACCTCCGCACTGACTTATGTCTGTAAAGATTCATGGGAATTTCTCAAACATTTTCCAAAAGACAAATGCCCCCCTACATCCTTTATGGTCACAGTGGACATTAAGGATCTTTTCCCTAGTATTCCTCACACCACAGGGTTGGAATGGTTTATCGACTTTCTCACAAAAGAAACCAATTTGGGTAACAATTTTGTAAATTTGATTACTGAATTGATGAGCATGGTATTGGACAACAACTACATTTGTTTCAATGGTGAGCTTTTCAAACAGCTCAAAGGTGTGGCCATGGGTGCTTCTTGTGCTACCATTTATGCAAATGTGGTTCTGCACAGGTGGGAGCAGACATTCATCTTTGTTACGATATGGGCACAACACCTCACCTTTTATTGTAGATACCTGGACGACATCTGCCTCATTTGGGAAGGCACTGAGGAACAGCTACTGGCCTTTTTGCAGTACATTAATTCCACCACTGAATTTTTGGCTTTTACACACAAAATTAGTCATCACGAACTACACTATCTTGATGTTAACATTTTTAGAGACCCCGACTCACTGGAATTACATTCTAAAATATACAGAAAACCCACTTTCTCGAATTCCCTGCTACATTATGATAGCCAACATCCGTTTCATCAAAAGAAAGGTATAATTAAGGGGCAACTAATTAGAGCCTCCAGAATGTGTAGTAGGTTGACAGACTTTTTGCAGGAAACAAATAATTTACATAAAATGTTCATTGAGAGGGGATACCCCATTAATCTACTTAAAACTCTAACTGATGAGGTGCTTGACAAAAGGGATACTATATATCCCCCGCTGTTTGGAAACACACTGTCCAACATTCCCCATTTTGAAGCACAAAACAACAAATCCGCTGGGAATGGTGGCGAATTCATTTACACCTTCTCTGTGAACTCACCACAAATAGAAAGTATTGTTTCCAAATATTGTTTTGTCCTGGCTGGCAACGATGAATTTAAGAACATCATCCCTGGTAAACCTAAACTTGTGAGAAAAAGGGGGCAAAATTTAAAAGAAATTTTTGAGAGGAAATCCACTATTTCTAACAGAAGGCCACATTACAAGAATGGCACTTTTAAATGTGGAGCCTGCCAGCAATGTGCCCTTATTATCAATAATTCACACATTTATTTAGAAGCTCGGCATACCCACATTAGACCTCCTGGGCATTTCTCATGTGGAACAAAAGGAGTGGTCTATATTGGTCTTTGCACCACCTATGGTGGTTTCTACATAGGCAAGATGGAACGGGAATTTAGAAAAAGACTATACGAACACACTTACGATATAGAAAAAAAGAAGGAAAGCAACGCATTCTTTAAACACTCGCTTGAATGCCCTAATTACAAACTTGTATTTATGGTGCTGGAACAGGTGAATCCCAGCATTAGAGGAGGAGAATGGGAGTCCACCCTAGAATTTAGGGAGTTGATCTGGCAGCTTAGGCTTGATGCAAGCAAGGCCCCAGGTTTGAATGGCACAATCAGCATAAGCTCAGTACTCAAGCTTAGGAGAGCCAGGCTTTAAACTATCATACGCATGTTTGCATCTTGTTTTACCTTTAAATTCTCTATGCTTTTTTATTTTTATTGTTAAATTTTATTCTTTATTTATTGATAGTGGAAAGTCATTGGGACGGTTTCCTATAAGGTTGTGATTCGTCTTCTCCGCCTTTGGAGGCTGAAGCACCCCATTGTTTAGGTCTGTATGAGCCTTGGGGCTGAGATCTGCCTCTTGGGCGTCTGTATCTGCCTCTTTGTGGCCTGTCTAGACACTGGAAAGGACCAATTTTTAGAAGGCCAGTTCCTGCTAAATCTGGGTGGCTGAACCTGTAAGAAAACCTTTACTGTGCATTGATTTTGCTTTATCCTCCATTTTCTTTAACACCTCTTCTGCCTTAACACCAAACAAAGTATCATGCTGTAATGGAGCATCCAATAATTTTGCTTTAACATGATCAGGTAAACTCTGTTCTTTTAACCAAGCATGCCTTCAAATGACAGAACCTGTAACTGCGGCTCTGCAAGAAGCCTCTAATGAATCAAAACCACATTGCAAAGTATGCTTTCCCACTTGTTCAGCTGCATGCAGTAATTCAGCTGTATGCAATAAATCCTGCATTTCCTTGTTTTCAGGACATTCAGAGCTTGTAAGCATTTTCTGTTTTAGCAGAGACATTAGGTATTGTTGATATTTAAGCATGTGAAACTGGCAGTTTAAAGCCCTTACAGCTAAAGTAGCAGAGGTGTAAACTTTTTTCCCCATCTGTCCAGTGCTCTAGAATCCCTATCAGAGGGAACAGGGTTTTTTGCATTGGAAGCCTAGACCCCTTTGGGACACTGAGAAATTGTTTCTGGATCAGCAGCAGGGTTTTTATAAAGAAATATATGTGAATCTGGAACCCTGCAGTACCTATCTGGCTTAACTGGTGCAGGGGGTAAAGAATCAGGAGACAAACTGGATTCAGAAAATACACATCGACATCATCAACCATACCTAGCACAGGAGGTATAGCAAGAGGCCTGTGCTGAGGCAATAAAAGAAAGTCTCTGAGCCTTTTCTTGGATTCTGAATAATCCTGGCTCTCCCAATGGAAATGCTCCCTCATGGTATGTAGGGTTTCCCCAAATGAGTAGTCCTTAGGAGGGGGAGGCTGAAGGAATAGATTGTTCAGCATCAGAGTCCTCATAGGGAGGAAGAGTACATCCCTGTTCTGAAGAGGAATCAGAAGAAATAGAAACCTGGTCAGAGGAGTCATAGTCAGTGTCTTGCCTAGGCGTTTTATCACGAGGGGGATGGGAACCCCTGATCAAAGTAATTGGGTCCTTGGCCATTTTAAGCATCTGTTTCTTTGGCATGGATGACTGTCCAGGAGAATGCTGTACTTGTTTCTTTGTCTTTAAAGGTGTTTTTAGACTTTGCCTTGGCTGCTGAAGTGGTCTTGACAGTAAGCTGTGTAGGTCTGAAAACACCCTCAGAAGCTGATGCCTGCTCAGCGGCTCCAGACCCATCTGAGGGAATAGTTTCAATAGGCGAGGCCTAGTTGTTACCACGTGGGAGTCGGAGGCGGCCTGTGGCTCTGAGGTAGCGGGTGTCAGGGGCTGCAAAAGCTCCTCACTGAGAACCAGTGACTGGCCTAGAAGAGGCTTTGTCATCGGTTTTGGACCTCGGATGTCTGTCCTTTTCTTTGTCCTTTTTATGAACTCCGGTCGTCGGTTGTTCCGACGGCATTATATAATTAAACCTTCAGCCAAAGTAATGTAAAAGCAAAATCGAACAGACGCTTAATAGTGCGTTGGTTGAATTTAGCACAAAACCAACAACTAGCAACGTCGTGGTCAGGGCCTAGGCAAGGAATACAGTAAGAATGGAAATCCTTATGAGGTATTTGCTTCCCACAAGAAATACAATTGTTAACTTTTACTGACATTGATCTGGAGCAAGAAAATGTTTCCCCAATGGGGTACTTAGCTTTATTGAAGACTTTGAATCTGAAATTCAATTTCGAAAATCTCAGGAGTCGGCCGACCGGCACTTGCGAACTGCTTTTGCTTCGGGCACTGCACGGCAAGAAAGACTGAAGAAAATGGCGTCGGCTGCATCTTATATACCCCTGGCGCACTGACGTCAGGGAAGAGGCGAAAGTAACCGATGCCGGACCAGGACTTTGGAATTCAGGCCGACTGCGGGTAGCCTGGCAGCAGGATAACCCAAGTGTAATGACTGCAACAGTGAAACACGATGAACATCTCCTGTTGCAGGCAAGGAATGAGAGGAATCATTGTTTCCAGGCTGTGACAATGTTGACTCCATAAGCTTTTTAGGTACCATTGAAGTTTCCTCATATGCAGTCTTGAATATGGAATTAGTAGAATGCAGGAAGCCATGAACCTCAAAGCCTGCAGAATTTGTCTTGCAGATAGCTGGGTTTTTGTGGCCACTTGTTTGAAGTATGTTATCAATTGAAATTGTCTGGCGTGAGGCAAGCCATCTGGGCAGTTGTATTCAAGCTTGCACTCAGGAATGTAATTATTTGAGAGGGTACCAGTTGTGATTTATTTTCGTTTATGGTGTACACTAGGCATATTAGAAGCCTTTTTACAAATGCCAGATGTTGTAGAAGAGTGTCCTTCTTTTCTGCCTGAATTAGACAATCATCCAGATAAGGATAAATTTGAATGTTTCTTTGTCTGCAAAATGCAATCACTGGTGCCAGGTACTTTGTGAAGACCCTGGGCGCAGTAGACAAGCCAAAGGGCAGTGCAGAGAACTGGTAATGCAAATAGCCTGCTTTGAAGCGGAGGTATCTTCTGCAAGATTCCCTGATTGGGATATGCAGGTAAGCCTCTTTTAAATCTAGAGTTACCAACCAGGCATCCTTGCCTAGCATACCTAGTAACTGTTGTAGAGTCAGCATCTTGAATTTTGGAATGTCCAGGAAGGTATTTAGAATGGATAAGTCCAGAATTGGACGTCATGATTTGTCTTTTCTGGGTACCAGGAAAAGTCTTGAATAAAAACCTTGTCCTTTTTCCTTTTCTGGTACTGGTTGAATAGACTCCATTTCCATGAGGGACATGACTTGTTTCGTGCCTCTGCCCACTGATTTGGTGGCAGATCTTGCCATCCGTTTGGAATTGGCAATGTATGGAAATGAAATCTGTATCCCTGGGATACTACATTTAAGACCCACTTGTCCTGGGTAATTAGATGCCAATTTTGAGCATGAAGTTCTAGTTTTCCCCCCCAAAGGGGCTGCCAAAAGATAAGTGCTTGGAAATGGCAGAGGAAAGCCATTGAGACTTCTTACCGTAGGGGGTGCTTTGCTACTTCCAGATTTGGTGGTGGAGGCACCCCATTGTTTTGTTCTGTAAGTTCCTTGTGACTGAAACCTGGAGCCTTTGGAGTGTCTGGGTTTGACCCGAGTGGCTCTGCTGGGTACTGGAAAGGACCAATTCTTAGTAGGCCAGTGCCTACTGAACCTGGGTGGCTGCACTTGCAAGAAATCTTTTACAGTTTGCATAGATTTAGCTTGGTCTTCCATCTTTTTCAAAACTTCCTCTGCCTTATTACCAAACAGACTGTCCTGTTGTAAAGGAGCATCCAACAATTTAGCTTTAACATGATCAGGCAGATTTTGCTCCTTGAGCCAAGCATGCCTTCTTATCACAGATCCAGTTATAATGGCCCTGTAAGAGGCCTCCAAGGAATCAAAACCACATTGCAAAGTATGCTTTCCAACTTGTTCAGCTGAATGCAGTAAGTCTTGTAACTCTATTTTCCACACAATCAGAAATCAACATAATTTTCTGTTTAAGTAAGCCCATGACACGCTGTTAATATTTAAGCATATATAATTGACAGTTTAAAGCCCTGATTGCCAGGGTTGCAGACGTATAAACCTTACCCCATCTATCCAGCGCCCTGGAGTCTCTATCAGAAGCGGTAGGATTTTTAGCAGTAGAAGCCTTAACACCCTTGGGGCCCTGTGAAATTGTTTCAGGGTCAGCAGTAGGATTTTTTAAAAGAAACTTGTGGGAGTCAGGAACCCTGTAATATCTGTCTGGCTTACTAGGTGCCAGAGGCAGGGAATCAGGAGCCATATTGGATTCTGAGAAAACATCATCAACAATGTCTAAAACAGGAGGAATAGCCAAAGGCCTATGCTGAGGAAGAAGAAGAAAATCCCTACGTCACTTTTTGGATTCTGAGAAATCCTGACTCTCCCTATGAAAATGTTCCCTTAAGGTATGCAAAGTTTCTCCAAAAGAAAAATCCTCAGGAGAAGAAGCAGAAGGGATGGATTCTTCTGCATCAGTGTCCTCATAAGGGGGAATAGAAAATTCCTGATCAGAAGAGGAATCAGAAGAAATGGAAACCTGATCTGAAGATTCACAATCAGTGCCTTGCCTAGGTCTCTTAGTAGAAGGGGGTTGGGAACCCCTAAACAAGGTAATTAAATCCTCAGCCATTTTGATCATTTGTTTTTTAGGCAGAGGGGCCCGAACACGTGGCTCATGAGTCGTTTTTTTAGACACAGAAATTGTTTTTGGCCTTGTTTTTGATGATGGCTTCGGTTTAATATACAAATCTTTAGGCCTGAAAACACCCTCAGAAGCAGGTGCCTACTCAGCGGCTCTGGACCCATCCAAGGGAGAGACATCCGCGGGTTCAATACTTGAAGAATCTCGTAGCATACCAGACCCCATATGGGTCTCGGCAGAGGCCTGCGAATTAAAAGTAGCGGGCATCAGGGGCTGCGAAAGCGCCTCACTGAGTACCGGCAAACAGACGACTGGCTTAGAAGAAGCTTCATCGTTGGTTTTGGACCTCGGCGGTGTGTCTCTGTCTTTTTCTTTGCGTTTTTTGTGGATTCCGGTAGTCAGATTGCTAACCAACAACATTTCAGGATAGTTAAATCTTGAGCCAAAGTATTTAGAAGCAAAAATATACCGAAGCTTAATAGTGTGTTGGTTAAATTTAACACAAAACCGACAGCAAGGCATGTTGTGGTCAGGGCCTAGGCAAGGAACACAGTACAAATGAAAATCCTTACGTGGTATTTGGTTCCCACAAGTAATACAATTATTAACTTTTACTGACACTGGTAAGGAGCAAGAAAAAGTTTACCTAACAGGATATTTAGCTTTAGTTTGAAGACTTCGGTTCTGCAACTCGAAAATGAAAATTTCAGGAGTCGGCCGACCAGCATTTGCGAACTGCTTCTGCTTCGGGCACCGCGCGGCAAGAAAGACTGATTAAAATAGCGTCGGCTGCATGTTGTATACCCCTGATGACCTGATGTCATGGAAGAGGAGACAGCAACTGACGCAGGACCCAGTTATTCAGGCCAACTGAGGGCAACCTGCCAGCAGATTACCCAAATGTAATGACTGCAACAGTGAAACACGAAGAACATCAGGCCCTTGTGAAGCATCTCAGTTAAGTATTGTAAAATCTGAGGTAAATTGGGAACTGCTGTGCTCATCCCTTGAGACTGGTTCCAGGCACAGAATCTTTTCCATTTTTCAGCATAAGAATTTCTAGTAGTAGGCCTCCTTGCCTCTAAAATGATATCCGTCAATAGTTTACTGAGGGATGGTAAAGGAGAGATTAGGTAATTAGCCAGGCTGCTAGGTTCAGTGTTTTGAAGCTGAGGGTGCAGAATCTGGTTCTCCTGCTGAGACAATAGGGTAGGAGTCTGAGGCAGGTGCCATGGGGCCAACAGTTACACACTGCGCAAGAGGGGGTACACCAGTGTAGGTGTGGCCAGTCTGGTGCAATCAAAATCGTCCTTGGTTTGCCTTGTCTCATCTTTAGTAGTACTTTGGAGAGCAGAGGCAGAGGAGGAAAGGAATAAACTGAAGAACAGAGCATCCACTTTCCAAGCTTGTTTGTGGGGAGTCCTTGTGCAAAATTTGTCCAATTGATAGTTTTTTGGGGGGGGAGGCAAACAGGTCTATATCTGGGATACTCCATTTGCTTGTCAACATGTTGAAAATCCTTGGTTCCAGTTTCCACTCGTGTAGGTTCATGAGGTTTCCGCTTAGTTAGTCTGACATTATATTTAGTTTTCCTGCCAAGAATTGAGCTTGTAGATGCACTTGGTAGCTCAGGGCTGTGTTCCACAGTGCCATGGCTAGACTGCAGAGGGGGTAAGAATGTGTACCCCCCTGCTTGTTTATGTACCACATAACAGTGGTGTTGCCCGTCTTTACCAATAATTGTCCTGGAAGAATGTGGTCCTTGAAGGCTGTCAGAGCATTTTGTACAGCTAACATTTCTTTTTGATTGATATGCAGGTGCATTTAACTTGGGTTCCATTTGCCCTGAATGCACTTCCCTGTCAGGTAATGCTTCTGTTAGGGTTTGGGCGGCAGGGGGTAGTGTGAATGGTAGCAGGCCTCTGCCCACCAAAGAAACTCTAGGCGTAGGCAAGTTATGATAGAAATCATTGCTTTTAGATCTTCAGAATGTTGACACCATAGGCTTTTTAGATACCACTGTAGTTTCCTCATATGCAGTCTTGCATATGGAATGAGACGAATGCAGGAGGCCATGAACCCCAAGGCTTGTAGTATTTGCCTTGCAGATAGCAGGGTTTTTGTGGCCACTTGTTTGAAGTAGGTTGTCAAATGAGCTTGTTTCTCAGGCATGAGGAAAGCCATCTGAGAAGCTGTATTCAAGCTTGCTCCTAGGAATATAATTTGTTGACAGGGTACCAGGTGTGATTTCATTTCGTTTATGGTGTAACCCAGACAAGTTAGCACCCTTTGCACAAAGGCCAGATGATTCAAAATTATGTCCTGGCTTTCTGCCCGAATTAGACAATCGTCCAGGTATGGGTATATTTAAATATTTCTTTGCCTGCAAAATGCAATGACTGGAGCTAGGTACTTATACCCTGGGCGCAGTAGATAAGCCAAAGGGCAGTGCAGAGAACTGATATTGCATGTAACCTGCTTTGAAGCATAGGTATCTTCTGCAAGACTCCCTGATTGGGATGTGCAGGTATGCTTACTTTAAATTTAGTGTTGCCAACCAGGCATCTTTGCCTAGCATAGGGAGAAACTGGTGAAGAGTCAGCATCTTGAATTTTGGAATCACCAAAAAGGTGTTTAGAGTAGAGAGGTCCAGGATAGGATGCCTTGAATTGTCTTTTTTGGATACCAGGAAAAGTCTAGAGTAGAAATCTTGTCCCTTTTCCTCTTCTGGTACCAGCTGAATAGCCCCCATGCTAAGAGAGAAAGTACTTGCTTTTGGGCCTCTGCCCACTGATTTGGGGGTAGATCTGGCCACCCGCTTGGAGTTTGTAATGTGTGGAAGTGACATCTGTATCCCTGGGACACTATATTTAAAACCCATTTGTCCTGGGTAATGAGTTCTCAGTTCTTGGCATGAAGAGCAATCTTTCCCCCCAAAGGGGCAGTCTGTTGAGAAGTGCTCGTATGTATTAAAATAAGTCATTGAGACAGTTTACCATAGGGGGGAGTTTTATTACTCCCATATTTGGAAGTGGAGGCCCCCCACTGCTTAGTCCTGTGCGTACCCTGGGACTGAAGCCTGGGAGCTCTGCTGGATCTGGGTTTGGACTGAGAAGGTCTGGAAGTGCCAGGAAAGGACCAATTCTTGGAAGGCCAATGCCTACTAAACCTTGGAGGTTGTAATAGTAAAAAATCTTTTTAACAGTTTGCATAGATTTAGCTTTTTCCTCCATCTTTTTAAGAACAACTTCTGCCTTGTTGCCAAACAGGTGGTCCTGGTTTATGGGAGCATCCAGAAATTTCGCTTTAACATTATCTGGCAAAGACTGCTCCTTAAGCCAAGCATGCCTTCTAAGTACAGACCCAGTTACAGCAGCCCTGCAAGATGCCTCTAGTGAATCAAAACCACATTGGAAAGTATGTTTTCCAACTTGTTCAGCTGATTGCAGTAAATCCTGTAAATCCTTATTTTCAGCACAATCAGGAATCATCATTTTCTGTTTAAGCAATCCAATAATATGCTGCTGATACTTTAACATATGAAACTGGCAGTTTAAGGCCCTCATGGCCAAAGTTGCAGAAGTGTACACCTTCTTACCCTATCTATCCTATCAGAGGGAGTAGGATTTTTGGCAGTAGTAGCTTTAATGCCCTTGTGAAATGGTCTCAGGATCCACAGTAGGATTTTTAAAAAGGAACTTGTGAGAGTCAGGGACGTTGTATTATCTATCAGGTTTTCTGGGAGAAGGAGGTAGAGAGTCAGGGGCCAAGCTAGACCCCGAAAAGGCATCATCAACCATGTCTAGTACAGGAGGTATGGCTAAAGGTGTGTGCTGGGGCAGGAGTAAGAAATCCCTAAGCCTCTTTTTAGAATCAGAGAAATCCTGACTTTCCCAATGAAAATACTCCCTGAGAGTATGCAAGTTTTCACCAGAAGAGAAATCCTCTGGGGGGGAAGCAGAGGGAATAGAGTCCTCAGCATCAGAATCCTCATAGGTGGATAAGGGTAAATCTTGGTCATCAGAGGAAACAGAAAATTCAGAATTCTGGTCAGAAGTATCATAAGCAAACTCAGTCCTAGGTCTCTTAGAGGGGGAAGGCTGGCTTCCCCTGATAAAACTAATATGGTCTTCAGCCATTCTTATCATTTGTTTTTTAGGCATAGAGGCCTGACCATGCGGTCTGGGCATCAGTTTTCTAGGTATGGCTCGAGTTTTAGGCCTTGAAGAAGAAGATGGCGTCGGTTTAATATGCAAGTCAGTAGGCCTGAATATACCCTCAGAAGCCGGTGCCTGCACAGCATTTCCGGACCAATTCAAGATAGAGACATCCGCAGATTCCACAGTTGACGCATCTCGTGGCATACAGAACTCCGAATGTGTCTCAGTAGATGCCTGCGAATCTGAAGTAGTGTGTATCAGGGGCTGCAAAAGCACCTCACTGAGTACAGGCAAACTGCCGACTGGCTTAGAACAGTCGTCGGCAGCTTTGGACCTAGGTGGCCGGTCTCTGTCTTTAACTTTGCGGTTTTTCGGAATGTCAGTAGTCAGGTGGCTTACCGAAGACATATCAGGATAATTGAACCGAGCACCAAAATATTTGGAAGCGAAAATATATTGACGACAGATAGTTTGTGGTTTAAATAAGGCACAAAACTGACAGCGAGTGACGTCATGGTCAGGGCCTAGGCAAGGAATACAGTACGAATGAAAATCTTTATGAGGTATTTGCTTTCCACAAGTAATGCAATTATTTACTTTTACTGACATCAGTTAAGAGCAAGAAAAAGTTTCCCCAACGGAGTACTTAGCTTTTAGTTGAAGACTTTGGTTCTGAAACTCGAACTGCTTCTGCTTCGGGCACCACACGGCAAGAAAGACTGATGTAATTGTGTCAGATGCATGTTTTATACCCCTGACGACCTGATGTCATGAAAGAAGGGACAGCAACCGACGCAGGACCCAAGACTTTGGTAATCAGGCCAACTGAGGGCTACTGCAAGCAGATAACCCAAATGTGATGACTGCAACAGTGAAACACGAAGAACATGGGAGAGATTAGGTAATTACCCAGGCTGTCAGGTTCAGGGTTTGGAGCTCAGGGTGCAGAATCTGGCCCTTCTGCTGGGACAGCAGGGTAGGGGTCTGAGGCAGGTGCCATGGCGCCAGCAGTGACACTGCTCAAGAGGGGGTACCAGTGTTGGCATGGCCATTCTGGTGCAATCAGTATCGTGCTTGGTTTGTCCTGTTTGATCTTTAGTAGTACCTTGGAGAGGAGAGGCAGACGAGGAAAGGCATAAACTGATAGATTTTTCCAGGTGAAGGACAGGGCATCCACTTTCCAAGCTCGTTCGTGGGGATTTGTGGTGCAGAATGTGTCCAATTGGTAGTTCTGGGGGGAGGCAAACAGGTCTATCTCTGGCCTCCCCCATTCGTTTATCAACATGTTGAATGTCCTTGGTTCCAGTTTCCACTCGTGGGCCCATGAGATTTCTGCTTAGATTATCTGCTGGTGTATTTAGCTTTCCTGGCAGGAATTGAGCCTGTAGGTGCACTTGGCAGCTCAAGGCTGTGTTCCACAGAGCCATGGCTAGTCTACAGAGAGGGTATGAGTGCCCCCCCCCCCCTGCTTGTTTATGTACCACATAACAGTGGTGTTGTCCGCCTTTACCATTAACTGTCCTGGAAGAATGTGGTCCTTGAAGGCTGTCAGAGCATTCTGTACAGCTAACATTTCTTTTTGATTGACATGCAGGCGCATTTGACTTGGGTTCCATTTGCCCTGAATACACCTCCCTGCCAAGGGAGCCCCCCCATGCATAGTCAAATGCGTCTGTTTTAAGGGTTTGGGCGGCAGGGGGTAAAGTGAATGGCAGTCCCTTGTTTTGGTGGCAGGCCTCTGACCACCAAAGGAACTCTAACTGTAGGCAAGGTATGACAGGAATCATTGTTTCTAGATCCTGAGAATGTTGACACCAAAGCCTTTTTAGATACAATTGTAGTTTCCTCATATGCAGTCTTGCACATGGAATTAGGAGAATGCAGGAGGCCATGAACCCCAAGGCTTGCAGTATTTGTCTTGCAAATAGCAGGGTCTTTGTGGCCATTAGTTTGAAGTAAGCTGTCAAATGAACTTGTTTCTCTGGCGTGAGGAAAGCCATCTGGGAAGTTGTGTTCAAACTTGCTCCCAGGAGTATAATTTGTTGGCAGAGTACCAGATGTGATTTATTTATGTTTATGGTGTACCCCAGAGAAGTTAGCACTTTTTGTACAAACGCCAGATGATTCACTAGTATGTCCTGGCTTTCTGCCTGAATTAGATAATCGCCCAGGTATGGGTATATTTGAATATTTCTTTGCCTGCAAAATGCAATGACTGGAGCTAGGCACTTTGTGAATACCCTGGGTGCAGTAGATAAGCCAAAGGGCAGTGCACAGAACTGATAGTGCATGAAGCCTGCTTTGAAGCGTAGGTATTCTCAGGTTGGGATGTGCAGGTAGGCTTCCTTTAAATCCAGTGTTGCCAACCAGGTATCCTTACCTAGCATAGGAAGCAACTGGGAAAGAGTTAGAATCTTGAATTTTGAGATCACCAAAAAAGTGTTTAGGATAGAGAGATCCAGGATAGGATGCCAGAAGTGGTCTTTTCTGGGCATCAGAAAAAGTCTTGAGTAGAAACCTTGTCCCCTTTCCTCTTCTGGGACAGTTTGAATAGCCCTTATACTTAAGAGAGAGAAAGTACAGTTTTGTACCTACCATAAATGTAGATGTTCGAGGATCTACATTGCTGCAGTCATGACCTGTGGGTAGTCCGCTGTCCTCGGTCGGCCCGAATACCAAAGGGCTAGGCTGGCGTCGGTCATAGCCGCTTAGAGCTGACGTCAGTACGCAGTAGTACTTAAGCGCATGACCGACGCCATATCCTCAGTCTTTCTTGCCCCAGATGTCAGAAGGCTTAAAAGGAAAGGCCAAAGCCAAAAATAGGAAAAGCCCAACAACCCCCAGTATGTAAGCAAAGAATATCTCCAAACGAAACCCAGCAACCCCAACCTATAGAGGGGAAGGAGGGAGGGAAAATTGGACTGCAGCAATGTAGATCCTCGAACATCTACATTTATGGTAGGTACAAAATTGTACTATGTTCTTCATCTCACATTGCTGCAGTCATGACCTGTGGGTAGAATCCCAAAGCAAAGGAAAAGGGAGGCTGGCAAATTACAAAGAATTAGGGGCTGCTAACATGCCCTGTAAAACTGCAGTGGCAAACCCAGCCCTGGACTTGGAATAGAGAGGGAGATGGTAATGCTTAGTGAAAGTGTGTACAGAACTCCAAGTAGCTGCTTCCAAAATATCCTTAGTAGCTACACCCCTCAAAAAAGCAGTAGAAGTGGCAGTAGCCCTAGTAGAATGAGGCCTGATCCCAGCAGGGACATCCTTCCCATGATGAGAATAACAAAAGGCAATACAATGACCAATCCCCTTTGAAATAGTCTGCTTAGAAACAGCTTTCCCTGTGAACTCAAAGCAAAAGAAACAAATAACTGTTGAGTCTGTCTGAACTCCTTAGTTCTGTTCAAGTAGTAACGTAACTGCCTATGGATATCCAAAGAATGCAAGACTTTTTCCCTTTTATTTTGGGGTTCAGCATAAAAAGTAGGCAAATGAATAGACTGATTCAAGGCCACACTAGAAATCACTTTAGGCATAAAAGTAGGGTTAGTCCAAGAAGAAACTCTATCCTTATGGAATATCAAAAAAGGTTCAACTGCCATGAGAGCCTGCAATTCAGATACCCTCCTGGCAGAAGTAATGGCCAACAAAAAAGCAGTCTTCCAAGACAAAAACTTCAGTTCAGACGTAGCTGCAGGTTCAAAAGGAGGTAAAGTAAGTTTCTCCAAAACAAAATTGAGATCCCAGGAAGGAGTAGGAGCTCTACGTGGGGGTCTTATATTCTTTGCCCCTCTAAGAAATTGTTTGAACAAAGGATGGGAAAATAAAGGAGGGTCACAATCATAGTCAGCAGAAATGGCTGCAGCATGAACCTTCACAGAAGAGAATGACAAATCCTTGTCCAGCAATTCAGTAAGGTACTTAGTGCAAAACTCAAATTAGGCACTGAAACATCAAAACCCTTTGCAGTGCTCCAAAGAAAAAATCTCTTGCATTTATCAGCATAAACTTTTCTAGTGCTAGGCCACCTAGCTTCCAAAATGACATCTAAAACCTGTTGAGGAAGCTGAGACCCCACCGGCTCCATCACAGAATACGCCAGGCTGTCAGATGAAGGGACTGCACCTGAACATTGAGAAAATGATTGTTTGACTGGGACAACAAATGAGGAATCTGTGGCAGAGGCCAAGGAGGCTCCTGGATTAAACTCCTCAGCAGAGGATACCAGTGTTGGCGTGGCCAGTCTGGTGCTATTAGAATCATGCAAGGCTTGTCCCGTCTGACTTTCAAGAGTACCTGGGGGAGAAGAGGCAGAGGAGGAAAAGCATAAACGTGAAGGTTGTTCCAACTGAAATCAGAGCATCCACTTTCCAAGCATCTGGGTGGAACATCTTTGTGCAAAATTTTGGAAGTTGAAAATTCAGTGGGGAAGCGAATAGATCTATGTCTGGAGTTCCCCAAGCCACAGTCAATTGTTTGAAAATCTGAGGATCCAGTTTCCACTCGTGGGGATCCACCATTTGTCTGCTCAAAATATCTGCTAGGGAGTTCTGTGCTCCTGGCAGAAACCTTGCTTGAAGATTGATTCGCAAACCCAGAGCAGTCTCCCATAAAATCATTGCTTGTCTGCAAAGAGGGTAAGAATGGGTTCCCCCCTGCTTGTTGATGTACCACATGACTGTTGTGTTGTCTGTTTGTATAAACACCTGTCCTGGCTGAAGGAGTTCCTTGAATGCCATCAAAGCAAATTGAACTGCTAACATCTCTTTCATGTTGATATGCAAATGTAGTAGTTTGGGAGGCCACATGTCTTGTATCCATTTTCCATTGAAGTGTGCTCCCCAAGCCAAGTCCGAGGCATCCGTCGTTAGGATCTGACTCGCCTCTGGTCTGGACACAGAGAGTCCCTTGTTTAGGTGACATTCCTGAGCCCACCAAAGTAATTCTTTCTGGATGCAAGGTATAATCCGAATGACAGTGTCCAAACTGTGGCAGTGTTGAGCCCACACACTTTTGAGATACCATTGTAGCTTCCTCATATGCAGTTTGGCATTGGGAAGTACTAGAATGCAAGATGCCATGAACCCCAGGGCTTGGAGGACTGTCCTTGCAGTCAGCCTGGACATTACTGATAACTGCTGGAAGTAGAGAGGAAGAGTTCTTTGTTTGTCCGGGGTCAGAAATGCCATCTGAGAGGCTGTATTCAGTCTCACACCCAGAAAGCACATGTCCTGAGAGGGCACTAGACTGGACTTTAATTCATTCACAGTATACCCTAGGCACCTTAAAACTGTCATTACATACTGGAGATGCTGTAGTAATTTGTCTTTGTTTTGAGCAAGAATCAGGCAATCGTCCAAATAAGGATAAATTAGTATTCCTCCCTGTCTGAAGAAAGCAATCACAGGAGCCAGAACTTTTGTGAACACCCTGGGCGCAGTAGATAAGCCAAAGGGCAATGCAGAGAATTGATAATGTGAAGTACCAGCCTCAATCTCAGGAATCTCCTGCAGCTGGGCTTGATAGGGATGTGAAGATAGGCCTCTTTGAGATCCAGGGTTACCATCCAATGATCTTTGCCTATCATAGGCAGAAGTTGTTGTAATGTTAACATCTTGAATTTTGGAATTTCTAGGTAGGTGTTGAGAATGGACAAATCCAGAATTGGCCTCCAAGTGTTTCCTTTCTTTGGCACCAGGAATAGACGGGAATAAAATCCTAGGCCTACTTCTGAAGGAGGGACCACCTGAATTGCCTCCATCTGCAAAAGTAAAGAAATCTGCTTCTGAGCCTCCAGCCTTTGCTGAGGAGGTACATCCGGCATGCCTTTGAAAGGAGGAAAAGTGTGAAAATAAAACTTGTAACCTCGATTTATTATATCCAACACCCATTTGTCTTGGGTGATCAAATTCCAGTTTTCTTTGAAAAGTCCCAACTTTCCTCCTACTGCCAGTAAGGGTCGGTCTGGCAGCGGAAGATACAGGTCATTGGGTCTGCTTACGAAAGGGCTGACCCCTGCCCTCACCAGAAGACTGTGCAGGAGAACTCCAAGTCCTAGGTCTGAAGGAACCCTGAGCGTGAGCCCTGCCTCTACCACGTCTAGACCTGCCCTTAGGCTGATAATCCGAAGAAGGATAAGACCATCCCCTAGCAGGCCAATTCCTACTAAACTTAGGGGGCTGCACCTGCAAAAAATCCTTGACCGTCTGCATAGACTTAGCCTTATCCTCCATCTTTTTCAAAACTGATTCCACAGGAGGACCAAAAAGAACTTCAGATTGGAGAGGAGCATCCAAAATTCGAGCCTTTACATGTTCTGACAAATTTTGATACTTAAGCCAGGCATGTCTACGAATAACTGAACCTGTAGCAGCCACCCTAGAAGAAGCCTGAAGAGCATCAAAACCACACTGCAAAGAATGCTTGCCAACTTGATCTGATGCATGAACCAGCTCCTGGAGCTCCTTACACTCTATACCCTCAGATAAAGCATCCACCTTAGATTTCAATTGGCCTAATAAAAAGTTCTGATATTTCAGCATATGGAATTGGCAATTCAAAGCCCTCATAGCTAACGTAGAGGAGGTGTACACTTTTTTCCCCCACCTGTCTAACGCCCTAGAATCTTTATCCAAAGGGACTGGATTTTTAGCCACAGAAGCCCTAACACCCTTAGGGCCTTGAATAATGGTTTCCGGATCAGCCGTAGGACTCTTATACAAGTACTTATGTGCTTCTGGAACTCTGTAATACCCGTCAGGCTTAACAGGGGCCAGAGGCAGAGAATCAGGATTAAGGGAAGATTCAGAAAACACATCTTGAACAACATCTAAGACAGGAGGAATAGCCAAGGGCCTATGTTGTGGCAGAAACAAAAACTAAGCTTTTTCCGAGAATCTGAAAAATCTTGACCTTCCCACTTGAAATGCTCCCTCATGGTATGTAAAGTTTCAGAAAAGGAAAAATCTTCTGGAGGAGAAGCAGAAGGACAGGAGTCCTCTGCATCCGAATCAGAATAGGACGGAAAATCCTGAATTTCTTCAGCTGAGGAATCAGAGTAGTCCGAGGAATGATCGATTCCCTCTAAATCTGCCTCCACCCTAGGCCTTTTCTCTGGGGGGGGGGGCATAGAACCCCTGATCAAAGTAATCAAGCCATTTTCAACATATGTTTTTTAGGAACAGGGGCTGGAGAGCTAGAAGAATGACCAGGTTCAACAAGCCCAGGTTTGGCCTTAGCATGGCCTTTAGCCACTGAAGTAGAAGGCCTAATAACCTTTTGTAAGGATGGAACTACTGAAACCTGAGAAGCACCCTCGGCCTATCCTAACTCCTGAGAGGCCAACTTCTGTAAAAGTAAAGGTTCCCCCTGGGATTCAGCCGAACCCTCGGCAGGATCTATAGATTCAACCAGAGGCTCCGAAGAACCGGCGTCCGCAACGGACGACTCATCCGGTTTAGATCTCAAAGATTTATCCTTACGCTTCTTAACGGTAGCGGGCGTCGGAGGATCCGACGGCATGTTATAGTTACACCGCTTACCGAAAACAAGCCTGGCACAGTCTAACCTTCGCTTAATGGTGCGCTTATTAAATCTAGCACAAAAGCGACACCCGACTACGTCGTGCTCAGGCCCTAAGCAAGGAATACAGAGAGAATGATAATCCCTATGAGGTATCTGTTTCCCACAAGAAATGCAATTATTAACTTTTTCTGACATCCGGATAACTGAGGCAAGATAAAACAATAATTTCTAACGCGGTACTTAGCCCAACTTGGTCTTCGGTCTGAAACTCGGTAAATGAAAATTTCAGAACGCCGAACGGCACTCGCAAACACTGCTTCTGCTTTGGACCACGCGGCAAGAAAGACTGGGGATATGGCGTCGGTCATGCGCTTAAGTACTACTGCGTACTGACGTCAGCTCTAAGCGACTATGACCGACGCCAGCCTAGCCCTTTGGTATTCGGGCCGACCGAGGACAGCGGACTACCCACAGATCATGACTGCAGCAATGTGAGACGAAGAACATCTTGCTTTTGAGCCTCTGCCCACTGATTTAGGGGTAGATCTCGCCAACCATTTAGGGTTGGTAAAGTGTGGAAGTGGAACCTGTATCCTTGGGAAATTACATTTAAAACCAATTTGTCCTCGATAATGAGTTCCCAGTTTTTTGCCTGCAATCTTTCCCCCTAAAGGAGCATTCAGTTGAGAAGGGCTTGGAAGTTTTAAAGTTAAGTCATTGAGACAGTTTACCATAAAGGGGGGGGTCTTACTACTCCCTGCTTTGGAAGTGGGAGCCCCCTACTGCTTAGTCCTGTGCGTACCTTCGGACTAAAGCCGAAGCGTTCTGCTGGTTCTGGGTTTGGACTGAGAAGGCCTGGAAGAGGCCCACATCCTAGAGGGCCAATGCCTACTAAATCTTGGAGGCTGCACTTGCAGGAAATCTTTAACAGTTTGCATACATTTAGCTTTTTCCTCCATCTTTTTAAGTACTTCTTCTGCTTTGTTCCCAAACAGCTGGTCCTGGTTTAAGGGAGCATCCAACAATTTAGCTTTAACATGATCTGGCAAAGATTGCTCCTTAAGCCAAGCATGCCTTCTAACTACAGACCCAGTAACAGCAACCCTGCAAGATGCCTCTAGTGAATCAAAACCACATTGCAAAGTATGTTTTCCAACTTGTTCAGTAGAATGCATTAAATCCGGTAAATCCTTATTTTCAGCTCAGTCAGGAATCAACATCATTTTCTGTTTAGGCAATCCAATAATATGCTGCTGATACTTTAACATATGAAACAGACAATTTAAGGCCCTAATGGCAAAGGTTGCAGAATTGTATACCTTCTTACCCCATCTATCCAACGTCCTGGAATCGCTATCAGAGGGGGAAGGATTTTTGGCACTAGTAGCCTTAATGTCCTTGGGTCCCAGTGAAATAGTCTCAGGATCCGCAGTAGAATTTTTAAAAAGGAACTTGTGAAAATCAGGAACCCTGTAATATCCATCAGGTTTTCTGGGAGCAGGAGGTAAAGAGTCAAGGGCAAGCTAGATTCCAAAAAGGCATCAACAATGTCTAGTACAGGGAGGATAGCTAAAGGCCTGTGCTGGGGCAGTAGTAAGAAATCCCTAAAGCCTCTTTTTAGAATCAGAGTAATCCTGGCTTTCCCAGTGAAAATGCTCCCTGAGAGTATGCAAGGTTTAACCAAAAGAGAAATCCTCTGGAGGGGAAGCAGAGGGAATAGAGTCCTCTGCATCAGAATCCTCATAGGTAGATAAGGGTAAATTCTGGTCATCAGAGGAAAAGTACAGTTTTGTACCTACCATAAACATAAATGTAGATGTTCGAGTGTACACCCTGCTGCAGTTCATAGGTTGGTACTAGGCTATCAGCCCTAGGGCCTATACAAGCCTAGCCATAACAATTCCCTGGCTATTTCTTCCCACATTATTTACTTTCCTGGACCCCTGTCTAGCAGGGCGACTGACGTGATCCCTGGGGTGAATTTCCTTTCTCCCATCCAATCGTCAAGGTTCCTCTTGAAGAGGTCCAAAGAGGCACTCTGCTTGACATGTATGGGCAATCTATTCCAGAGTCTGGGGAGTCACTGGGTCAGGAACCTATCCCTCCAGCATGTTTTGTTTATTGTGATGACAAGGTTTAGATCCCTGGAGCATGTAGCTCTGAGGGATTGGGATTTCTTTAAGTGTAGCATGTCCAACAGCTCTGGGTTTGACATGGCCTTGTATGCTCAGCAGAGATCGCCTCTGAGTAGACGATATGCGACAGAGTATAGCTGGAGTTTTTTAAGGCAGTCAGCGTAGGGCATCTGCTTTAGGCTTGTGATTCTTTTAGTGAGGTATTTCTGAGGCCTTTCCAGTTGTTGCAGATGTCTTGAGAGGTACACACCTCATACAGTCATCACACTTGGGTTATCCTGTCGTCAGGCGGTCCCGCAGTCAGCCAGAATTCCAAAGTCTTGGTCCGGCGTTGGTTGCTGTCGCTTCTTCCCTGACGTCAGTGCGCCAGGGGTATATATAATACATCTGGCGCCATTTTCTTCAGTTTTTCTTGCCCCAGATGTCAGGTGCCTCCAAAAAGGTGGTCAGTAATTAGTACCAATTTAAGAAATTTTAGCACCAACACAAAATCCCTCCAGCTATAAGCAAATACATCAGGAAGGTATTGTAGAGATTTAGCCAGTTAGATCAGAGGGGATGGAGGGAGGGTAACCTGGACTGCAGCAGGGTGTACACTCGAACATCTACATTTATGGTAGGTACAAAACTGTACTATGTTCATCATGTTACCCTGCTGCAGTCATCACACTTGGGGAGAATCTCAAAGCTAAGGATGGGTGGAGGAGTCATAGAGGGTTAGAGGAGGCTAGAAGGCCCTGCAGAACTGCAGTGGTGAAGCCAGCTCTAGTCTTAGAGTAAAGTGGTAAGTGATAGTGTTTGGTAAAGGTGTGCACTGAACTCCAAGTTGCAGCTTCCAAAATCTCCTTGGTTGGAACCCCCCCTGAGGAAGGCTGTAGATGTAGCTGTTGCCCTGGTAGAGTGGGGCCTAATGGTAGCAGGAACAGGTTTTCCATGATGGGTATAGCAAAAACGAATGCAATGTCCTATCCATTTGGAAATGGTTTGTTTTGATATAGCCTTCCCTTGTGAAGCTGTAGCATAGGATACAAAGAGCTGGTCAGATTTTCTGAAAACCTTACTTTTATCCAAGTAGTAACGAAGTTGCCTGTGAATGTCCAAGGAATGCAGGAGTCTTTCTCCTTTGTTCTGTGGATTTGGGAAGAAGGTGGGCAAGTGGATGGTTTGATTTAAAGCCACACTGGAAACCACCTTAGGCATGAAGGAAGGATTAGTTTGTAAACTCTGTCTTGATGGAAAATGAGGAAAGGTTCCATTGCCATTAGTGCCTGCAGCTCTGAGACTCTTCTGGCTGAAGTTATTGCTAGCAGCAGGGCAGTCTTCCATGATATAAACTGTAGATCTGCAGAGAAAGCTGGTTCAAAGGGAGGTAGCCTAAGTTTTTCCAGAACAAAATTGAGGTCCCATGTTGGTGTAGGTGCTCTCCTGGGGGGCCTAATGTTTTTTTTTTGCCCCTCTGAGGAACTGCCTTAGAAGTGGATGTGAAAATAAGGGTGGATCCGTGTTGTAGTGGGCTGAAATAGCTGATGCATGGATTTTAATGGAGGAAAAAGAAAGTCCTTTGTGCAGCATCTCAGTTAAATACTGTAGAATCTGAGGCATGTGAGGCTGAAGTGTATTTTGGCCTTTAGCTTGGTTCCAGGCGCAAAACCTTTTCCATTTGTCCGAGTAGGCCTTTCTGGTGCTGGGCCTCCTAGCTTCCAGAATAACAACCATAACTGCTTGGGAAAGAGGAGCTGGCTGGATGCTTAGGTGATGTGCCATGCAGCCAGATTTAAGGTTTTGAGCTGGCTGTGTAGAATCTGATTGTTTTGCTGTGAGCAAATGGGCAATTTGTGGTAAAATCCAAGGTGGGCCCTGGGCCATATTCCTTAATAGTGGGTACCAGTGCTGGAGTGGCCAGTCTGGGACTATGAGTATAAGTTGTGGTCTCTCCTTTCTGACTTTCAGAAGCAATTTTGTGAGGAGAGGCAATGGAGGGAAGGCATATACAGTCAGGTTTTTCCAACTGAATGAGAGTGCGTCCACTTTCCAAGCTTGATGGTGAAGTGTCCTTGTACAAAATTTTGTTAGCTGATAGTTTTGGGGGCTGGCAAACAGGTCTATGTCTGGAAGGCCCCATTTTTGAGTTATCATTGCAAATACTTGTGGGGATCCATGATGTTTCTGCTGAGGTCGTCTGCCAATGTGTTCTTTTTTCCTGGCAGGAATTGAGCTTGTAACTGGACTTGGTAAGCCAGTGCTGTGTTCCACAAGGTCATTGCTTGCCTGCATAGAGGGTAGGAGTGTGTACCCCCTCGTTTGTTTATGTACCACATTACTGTGGTGTTGTCCGTCCTTACTGTAAGTTGTCCTGGATGTAATAGGTTCTTGAAGGTTGTCAGAGCATTCTGTACAGCTAGCATCTCTTTTTGATTGATGTGCAGATTCCTTTGATCTGCAGTCCATATGCCTTGAACGCACTGTCCTGCCATGTGTGCCCCCCAGGCGTAGTCCGGATGCATCTGTTGTTATAGTTTGCCTAGCTGGAGGCAAGGTGAAAGGCTGACCCTTGTTGAGGTAACATGCCTGTGACCACCATAGAAACTGCTGTTGTAGGCAGGGAATGAGAGACATCATTGTGTCCAAGCTGTGGCTGTGTTGAGACCATACACTTTTTAGGTACCACTGTAATTTCCTCATATGCAGCTTTGCAAATGGTATTAGTAGTATGCAAGATGCCATGAAGCCCAAGGCCTGCAGAATTTTTCTTGCAGAGAGTTGGGTCTTTGTTGCCATTGTTTTGAAATATTGAGTAAGTTGTAATTGTTTGTCTAGCGTCAGATAAGCCTTCTGGGCCGTTGTATTCAAGCTGGCACCCAGGAATGTCATATTTTGTGAGGGTACTAGTTTTGATTTCTTTTCGTTTACTGTGTACCCCAGGCAAAGTACAGTTTTGTACCTACCATAAATGTAGATGTCCGATAGGTATGCATCTGCAGTCATAACATATGGGTTGTCCTGCCTCAGGCAGCCCTTCAGTCGGCCGGATTCCATAGTCTGGGTCTGGCCTCGGCTGATGTCGCACTTCACCCGACGTCACAGCTTCTGGGGTATAAAGGCATCAGCCGACGCCATTTTCCTCAGTGTTTCTTGCCCCAGATGCCAGGTGCCCTCTAGGAAGGCTAAATTTGGATAAATGTAGAAAATTCCAAACAGTAGAAAGCAATATATATATATATATATATATATATATATATATATATATATATATATATATATATACAGATATACATACAAACAAATACACCATAACAGCTTCCCCCAGCTAGCTAAAAAGAGGGGTAAGCACCCCTAGGAATACCACAGAGGGGAAGGAGGGTGGGTAATCCTGACTGCAGATGCATTGTACTATGTCCTTCAAGGATGCATCTGCAGTCATAACATATGGGTAGAATACCATAGCCAAACTGGGGGAGGAGGCACTAAGATAATGATGGTGTAGTTAAGATCCCCTGTAAAACTGCAGTTGCAAAACCTGCTCGGGATCTGGAGTATAAAGGAAGATTGTAATGCTTGGCAAATGTATGCACGGAGCTCCAAGTAGCAGCTTCTAAAATGTCTTTGGTAGCCACTCCTCGTAGGAAAGCTGTAGTGGTGGCTGTGGCTCTTGTGGAGTGAGGCCTGATATTTTCAGGAGTTGTCTTTCCATGAAAAGAGTAGCAGAATCGAATGCAATTTCCTATCCATTTTGAAATTGTCCGTTTGGAAATTGCTTTTCCTTGCACTCCTGTTGCATATGCTACCAGAAGCTGGTCAGTTTTTCTGCTGGTTTTAGTTCTGTCCAGATAGTAGCATAGTTGTCTGTGTACATCCAAGGTGTGCAATAGTTTTTCCCCCCTGTTCATAGGTTTATACTAGGCTAACTGCCCTAGGGCATTTATAAGCCTAGCCCAAAGTTATGTGGCTTACGCCGCCTCTTATGTTAGAAATACTGTGCCCATTAGTTTGTTGTGCCTCTGTCCAGTAGTGACACAGAGATGATTCCCGGGGTAAACCTACGATCTCCCATCCACCAGTCAAGATTTCTCTTGAACAGAGCCAGCGAGGTGCTCTGCCTCACATGGACCGGGATTTTATTCCACAGCATGGGGAGTCTCTGGGTGATAAATCTATCCCTCCAGCACGTCCTATTTATATCCGTGCTAAGGTTTAAGTCTCTTGCTCTAGTGGTTTTGGTGGATTTGGATTTTTGAGGTGGAGCATGTCCATTAATTCGGGTTGGTCATGGCCTTGTATGTCAGGCACAGGTCACCTCTGAGCAGACGGTATGCAACTGAATAGAGTTGGAGTTTCTTCAGTCTGGCAGCATATGACAGGTTTTGGAGTCCCTTTATCCTTTTGGTGAGGAACTTTTGGGGTCTCTCCAATTGCTGCAGGTGTCGGGTGAGATATATCCCGAATGGGGCATTGTACTCGATCATTGGTCTGATAAGTGAAGAGTACAGGGGAACAATGACCTCACTTGATCTGGATGTGAATCCCTTCATGATCAGGTGGGCAATGTAGAAGGTCTTTCAAACCACTTTAGCAACGTGAGTGTCAAAACGAGAGGCCACTGTCAACCTAGGTCCGCAGGTCCCTGATAACCTCTTCTGTGCTTAGTGGGTTGCCACCTATATGGTAGCTTGGGGTTACCTTGTTTTTCCCAAAGGGTATGACTATACACTTTTTTGCGTTTAACTTCAGGCCATGGCTCTGGCACCAGCTATCAGTTTCCGTGAGACCCCTCTGAAGGATGTCTGTGTCCGATGTACTATCCACTGTGGCACCCAGTTTGCAGTCATCCGCAAACTTTGTCAGCCATAGTCCTCCTATGTTTGCCTGTACTTCTGAGAAGTAGATGCCGAACAACAGGGGGCCAAGGACTGAGCCCTGTGGGACTCCACTTGTAACCGGCTTGGAGTCTGACATGGCTCCAGCAACTCTAACCCTGTGGGTTCTGTCCTTTAGCCAGTTTGCAACCCATCTTGTGACATATGGGTTTAAATTTAAGCTGGTAAGTTTCTCTATAATACCCGAGTGGGGTATTGTGTCGAAAGCTTTTGCAAGGTCAAGGTAGGCTGTATGGACTGCCTTTCCCTCATCAATGGCCTTGGTGACTGTTTCGAAGAAGTCACCAAGTTCAAAAGGCAAGATCTGCCCTTGACAAAGCCAAACTGGGTTGGGTCCAAGGTCTGCAAGTCCCCTATGTCCTTGTTTATGAGTTCCATTATGATCCTCTCCATAGCTTTGCAGACCAGGCTTGTTAAGCTTATGGGGCGGTAATTACCAGGGTCCGTAGAGGCACCGCCTTTGTGGAGTGGGATCACAGTTGCCGTCGCCACTCCTTGGGCACATATCCTGTGGTGAGGCTAAGATTAAACAGCTGCCTTATGTGCGGGTTTAGTTCTTCATTGAGTTCATGTAGCACACAGCCAGGGACCCCATCCGGTCCCATTGATGCTGTGTTTTTAGCTTTAGAGAGCAGCTTTCACCTGCGCATTTGAGATGTCTGGGAGGCTACTCTCAGTTGGGATAGTTATCTCTCCTTTTGGGGGGGAGAGGGGGTGAAGTTTGTGCTGAACCTGTCTGCCAGTATGTTGGCAATGTCTGTGGGTTCAGTGATTTTTGTATCATTTTGGACTAATTCTGAGCATATCTGGGAGTTTCCACCCAGGTTTCTGACATAGCTGAAGAAGGCCTTATGATTGTCTTTTGAATCTATGGCAATTTTTCTCTCAAAGTTGGCCTTGGATGATTTTATGAGGGATCGTAGTTTCTTGCTAGTGCTGATCAAAGATGCCTTCCCTTTTCTGTTCTGTGGGTTAGGGAAGAACGTAGGCAAATGAATAGCTTGGTTCAAGGATACCCTGGATACCACCTTTGGCATGAAAGTAGGATTGGTTCTGAGAGACACTCTATCCTGGTGAAAGATAAGGAAAGGCTGCACTGCCATTAATGCCTGTAACTCGGATACCCTTCTTGCTGAAGTGATTGCTAGAAGGAAAGCAGTTTTCCAAGATAAGAACTGTAAGTCTGCTGATGCTGCTGGTTCAAAAGGGGGAAGTGTTAATTTTTCCAGCACAAAATTGAGATCCCATGCAGGCAGAGGTGGTTTCCTTGGAGGTTTTACATTTTTGATCCCTCTTAAGAATTGTCTGAGGAGGGGGTGTGAGAAGATAGGAGGATCCATGTTGTACTCTGCTGAAATTGCTGAAGCATGAATCTTAATGGAAGAATAGGACAGGCCATTGTGGAACAGTTCTGCTAAGTATTCTAGGATGTGTGCTAGGTTTGCCAGTGTTTTATTTAACCAGCAAGGAAAGAAAATGTTTATTAGACTTTATGAACAATAGGAACATCAGGGTAATGAAACCTGATAAAGGAGGTGGGGTAGTGATCTTTTCCACCGAAAACTACAATCAGGAGATATATAACATTCTTCACAATTCAGGAAACTATGAGAACATTTCACTGAACCAGGTTAACATAGGTCATAAGCGTATACATCTTATCATTGAAGAATACCTTATAGACAATAGGATATCCAATGACACATATTCTTTTGTGAAAGTGGATTATCCCGTTTTAGCCAAGATGGTAGGCATTCCCAAGATACACAAATCCATTGAACAACCTCCTTTTCGACCAATTGTGTCAGGTTCCAGGTCGAAAACATTCAAACTAGGGAAATTGATTGACAGCTGGCTTAAGAAGGTTTACGACAGCATCCCCCACATAATCAAGGATTCCTGGAGATTTTTGGGTGCTATTACCAACGACTTATGGGACACCAACTTGATTTATTTGACAGTGGATGTTGTCGACCTCTTTTCCAGCATTCCCAAGACAGAGGGATTAGAATTCTTTGAAAGAAGTCTTACTAGATACACTGATTTCTCTTGGGAGAAAATCAGCCTCATTTGTGATATGATGTCACTGGTGTTAGACCACAACTACATCTCGTTTCAAGGGGAGTATTTCAGGCAGACCAAGGGAGTGGCGATGGGAGCAGCTTGTGCTCCCATCTTCGCGAACTTGGTCATGGCTGAGTGGGAATCTGTGTATGTGTTCAAAAGTACTTTTTACAAAGACATTGTATTATATGTTAGGTACCTGTTTTGTGGAAGGCCTCTGTAGACAGGTTACAGGATTTCATGGTGTATTTAAATAAAACTGTTGATTTCTTGCAATTTACCCATGAATACAGTCAATATGAAATTTCGTTTTTGGATGTACTTTTGAGTCATGACAACTGTGGGTTTACCTCTAGAATATATAGAAAACCCACATTCTCCAATGACTACGTCCACTACAGCAGTAACCATCCTCCCCACGTATTTCAAAATGTTATCAAAGGGCAATGTATACGTGTAGCTAGAATGTCATCCAACAAGCCTATCTTGGAAACTGAACTTAACACCATTAAGGAAATGTTTATCAGTAGAGCTTATCCTGAAAAGATGGTCATGGAAGTCATTAACTATGTACACAATGAATGGGGAAGTAAATATCCACCCCTATTAGGCTCGTATCAGTTGGACAAACATGAGGGGATTCATAGTGAACTATCAGGCAGGGTTTGTGTACTTATGTACACTCCAAGTATACACATCATAAAGGAAATTTTAGAAAGACAATGGATGACACTTAAGGTTATGGACAAGGAACAATTGCTGGGTACAAAACCGAGATGTGTTTACAAAACAGCCCCAAATTTGAAAAAGTTATTGGAAAGAGGTAACTACACCACACAAACACATGATACATCCAAGGGCACGGTTAGATGTGGAAATTGTAAACAGTGCAAATATATTAACCTTAACAGGATAATTAATCTTGATGATATGTGCCACACTACCATCATATGTAAGAGAGGAAACTGCAAAACGAAGCAGGTTGTCTATTTGGCTGTCTGCATTACATGTAATGCACACTACATAGGTAAGACAGAGAGACAGCTGAACAGACGTATTTATGAACACCTGTATAAAATAGGGAAACATGATACAAAAAATGCATTATATAGGCATATATTAGACAAGGGAGACGACCACAGTTTTTTATTTTCTATTGTCGAACAGGTTGATGTTTCACCCTTTGGAGGTGATTGGAAAATGAAATTGGCTTCTTGCGAAAGTAAATGGCAAATTTTAACGGATTCCACGAGACCTCCTGGTCTCAATGATTTTATCAGTATTAAACCTTTTTTAGCATTAGAATAAATATCTAGGAGTGCCTAACTCCTAGTACAGTTGTTTCCATCATTATTTTGCTTAGTATATGAGAACTACATTTACATTACTAGATTCAGCATATACAGATGGAATATTAGCTATGTTTTTCATTTATAATTCTTGCATTTATACATTTTATGTATAAATTTAGGTTTTGCATGTGTACAATTGTTTATTGTTGTGTTATGATTTTAAAGTAGGGAACAAAACATTGTTTTAGTGAATAATGGCTATGTGTCTTTAAACTTTTTGGCGTTTTTTTCATCAATTACACTATTGTTGATTAGGAGATGTGTATATATACCACTGGATTACATATTTTATTTGTTCTGATGAAGACTGGGGTACAGTCGAAAGCGCTTAACCTGAAGTCAATTGTCTTTTTATAATAAATTTCTGGTGATTACTGTCCTGTTGTACGAGCAGCTTTCATATTCTCACCATCCTTCCAGTTCTTAGGTTTGCCAGTGTGACATTTGTACCCTTTGATGCACTCCAAATGAGGAATCACTTCCATTTAGCTGAGTATGTTTTTCTTGTGGAGGGTCTGCGAGCCTCCAGGATAATGTCCTTGACCCTCTGAGAAAACATTTTGGTTCTGTTTTATGCAATTTTCCAGGCAGTTAGCTGCAACGTTTTCAAGTTTGGATGCAGGGTCTTGTAGTTGTTCTGTGTTAGAAGTAAAGGCCATAGAGGTAGAGGCCATGAGTTCGTCCGAGACATGCTTCTCAGTAGCGGATACAAATGCTGCCTTGGCCAGTCTGGAGCTATCAGAATCACCTTTGGCTGTTCCTCCCTGATCTTCAGTAGAACTTTGTACATCAATGGGAGAGGTGGAAAAGCATAAACTGTCAGGGCCTTCCAGCTGAAAGAAAGGGAGTCCACCCTCCAGGCTTGTGGGTGGTATTCTCTTGAGCATAATTTCTTCAGTTGGTGGTTGAGTGGAGAGGCGAACAGGTCTATCTCTGGCATTCCCCATTTCTTTGTTATGTTTTTGAAGATGTCTGGATGCAGCATCCATTCGTGAGCATCCGTGGTAGTTCTGCTTAAGCTGTCTGCTAGTGAATTCTCTTTTCCTGGCATGAATTTGGCCTGCAGTTGAATGTTGAGATTCAGGCCTAGGTTCCACAGGTCCATTGCCATCCAGCATAGAGGGTAGGAATGCGTGCCTCCCTGTTTGTTGATGTACCACATGACTGTGGTATTGTCTGTCCTTATCAGCAGATGTCCTTGCTGGAGGAATGGTTTGAATGCCCAGATTGCATGCTTCACTGCCAGCATCTACTTTAGATTTATGTGTAGATTCAGCTGGTCTTGAGACCATAGGCCTTGGATACACTTGTCTTCCATGTGTGCCCCCCAGCCTAGGTCTGAGGCGTCCGTGGTGACGGTCTGCCTTGGTTGTGGTTTGTGGAAAGGCAACCCTCTGTTGGTCTGGCAGGCCTGAGCCCACCACAGGAATTCTTTTTTCAGACATGGAATGATTGGTATCATGGTTTCTAGACTGTGTCTGTGTTGAGACCATACATTCCTTAGGTGCCATTGTAATTTTCTCATATGCAGCCTGGCATGCGGGATCAAGATTATGCAAGATGCCATGTAACCCAGGGCCTGCAGGACTTTCCTTGCAGTAAGCTGAGTTTGTCTTGTCAAAGCCATGAAGTAGACTGGTAGTTGCTTTTGTTTTTCTTCTGTGAGAAAAGCCATCTGAATTATTGTGTCCAGTTCTGCACCCAAAAATGTTATCCTCTGGGATGGCACTAGTCTTGACTTCTGGATGTTGACTGTGTATCCCAAGGCTTGTAACAGTTGTATGACATAGGCCAAATCCTTTATTATTTTTGTCTTGTTGTCCGCTTGTATTAGGCAGTCGTCCAGGTATGGGTAGATCTGAATTCCCTGAAGCCTGCAATGTGCAATTACTGATGCCAGGCATTTCGTGAATACTCTGGGCGCAGTAGATAAGCCAAAGGGCAATGCTGAGAATTGCTAATGCTCTGATCCTGCAAGAAATCTGAGGTGTCTTCTGCAATCTGGTCGTATAGGGACGTGCAGGTATGCCTCCTTGAGATCTAGAGTCACCAGCCAAGACTCCTTGCCCAACATGGGAAGAAGTTGCTGTAGGGTCAGCATCTTGAATTTTGGTACAATGAGATATGTGTTTAGTGCGGACAAGTCAAGAATAGGCCTCTATTGATTTTCTTTTCTTGGTACAAGGAATAGTCTGGAGTAAAATCCTTGGCCTTGTTCCATAGATGGTACCCTTTCTATTGCTCTCATCCTTAGTAAGTTGATGATTTCTTTTAGAGCCTCTGGCTTCTGGCTTGGTGGAAGGTTTGGCATTCCTCTCTTTTTTGGTAAAGTGTGGAAGTGAAACCTGTAGCCTTTATCTATTGTTTGCAATGTCCATTTGTCTCCTGTAATGCAATGCCAGTTGTTTGAAAATCAAGCTAACTTTCTGCCCAAGGGTGCTTCCAGTTGCTCCCTGGTAGTCGGAATCAGAGCCAAGTCATTGTGTCTGTCCTGTGGAAGTGGTTGTAGTCGCAGCTGTGGCGGTACTCCTCTGGTTGGCAGGTTGCCACTGATGACCCCTGTAGGCACCCCTAGATTGACCTCTGCCTCTTGGGCGTCTATTTCTGCCTCTCTGTGCTCTGGAGCTGTCTGGAAAGGACCAATTTTTTGAAGGCCAGTTTCTGCTGAACCTCGGAGGTTGGACCTGCAGAAAATCCTTGACTGTTTGCACAGATTTAGCTTTTTCTTCCACTTTCTTTAGAATCTCCTGTGCAGGGGAGCCAAATAAACTTTATTTCTCCATAGGGGCATCTAGGAGTTTAGACTTGACATGGTCTGGCAAGGATTGCTCTTTTAGCCAGGCATGCCTTCGAATCACTGCTCCAGTCATAGCTGATCTAAATGAAGCCTCCAGTACATCATAGCCACATTTTAAGAAATGATTACTGACCTGCTGAGAGTTGTGTACCAAATCCTGAAGGGCCTTACGGTGTAAAGGTTCAGGAGAGGAAAGCTTTTTATTCAGCTGATCTAACAAAAATTCCTGGAACTGTATCATATGGAATTGACAGTTTAAAGCCCTGGCAGAAAGAGTAGCAGATGTATAAACCTTACCCCATCTCTCTAATGCTCTTGACTCTCTTTCAGAGGGTAGGGGGTTTTTGGCAGTGGCAGCTGCAACACCCTTTGGGCCCTGAGAAATAGTTTCTGGGTCTGCAGCATGGGCCTTATACAAGTGGAAGTGAGAATCTGGGACCCTGTAATATCTGTCAGGTTTGGCAGGGGCCGGGGGAAGAGAATCAGGGGCAGAACTTGCATCATTGTATGCATCAACAACTGAAAGTACAGGTGGTATGGCTAAAGGCCTATGCTGTGGCAAGTGTAAAAAGGTCCTTAGCCTTTTCCTAGAATCAGAAAAATCCTGACCCTGCCATTGAAAGTGTTCCCTCATTGAGTGTAAAGTTTCCCCAAAGGAAAATTCTTCTGGGGGGGAGGCAGAAGGAATTGAGTCTTCTGCATCCGAATCCTCATAAGGTGAGTATGGTCCTTCCTGATGGTCTGAGACATCTGATCCATCCGAGGAATAATCAGAGGAGAGAGATTCAGGGGGTTCAGTCCTAGGCCTTTTGTCAGGAGGAGGTTGTGAGGCCCTGTCTGGGTGAGGTTGGGATCCCCTAATCAGAGATATAAGGTCCTCAGCAAGGCTGAGAATCTGAGAACTTGAGGAAGGTCTCTGAGAGGAAGCTTTTGTTGGTAAGGCCTTGGGAATTTTAGCTGCTTTAGCCCTGGAGAAGGCCTTAATAGACATGGAAGCAGGGGGTCTAGCTGCCCCACGTGCAGGAGTAGAGATGTCCAACGGAATGGTGTCCGACAATTCTGGTGCGCCTGCTTCTTCGGTAGGAATTTCTGTAGCTGACTCAGCCGGGGCGTCTCTGGCCTCGGTTGTCGGAGGCATGCTTTCGGCAGAAGGAAGAACCGAGGACTCGGTTTCAGCCGAAACAGAGACACTCGCGGTAGGCCTAACCGTGGTTTCAGCTGAAACCGAGGGCCGCGAGTGTCGGTCCTTTTCCTTGCGTTTTTTGGCTAAATGTGGAGTCGGAGTCTCCGACGGCATTTTATATGCAAAAGCGGGACCAAAAAACTTTCTGCAAACTCCGACCGACGTCTAAGTGTCCGTCGGTTGAAGGAAGCACAGGCTAAACAAGCCGATACGTCGTGGTCTGGGCCTAAGCAAGGAAGGCAGTAAGAGTGGAAATCCTTATGAGGTATTTGTTTCCCACAAGTTAAACAATTATTTACTTTGTCTGACATCGGCTGAGGTAAGAAAGAGTCCCCAACGGGGTACTTAGCTTTTTTAGAAGTCTTCGGTAGCTGAAATCTCTGGATCTGACTGACCGGCACTTGCGAACAGCTTCTGCTTCGGGCACCGCGCGGCAAGAAAGACCGAGGAAAATGGCGTCGGCTGATGCCTTTATACCCCAGAAGCTGTGACGTTGGGTGAAGTGCGACATCAGCCGAGGCCAGACCCAGACTTTGGAATCCGGCCGACCAAAGGGCTGCCTGAGGCAGGACAACCCATATGTTAAGACTGCAGATGCATCCTTGAAGGACATCTTAGAAGATGTTTTACAAAAGCCAGATGTTGTAAGAGGATGTCCTTGCTTTCTGCTTGGATGAGGCAGCCGTCCAGGTATGGGTATATTTGAATTCCTCTTTGTCTGCAGTATGCAATTACTGGTGCCAGGCATTTTGTGTAGACCCTGGGCGCAGTGGATAAGCCAAAGGGCAGTGCAGAGAATTGGTAATGGGTTGAACCTGCAATGAAACGGAGGTATCTTCTGCAACTTTGTCTGATAGGGACATGCAGGTATGCCTCCTTGAGGTCCAACGTTACTAGCCATGCTTTCTTGCCCAACATGGGAATAAGCTGCTGTAGTGTTAGCATTTTGAATTTGGGTACTTGTAAGAAGGTGTTTAAAACTGAAAGGTCCAGAATTGGTCTCCAGGCATTGTCCTTTCTGGGGACTAGAAAGAGTCTTGAGTAAAATCCTTGGCCTTGCTCCCGTGTAGGTACCAGATGAATGGCTCTCATGTCCATGAGAGTTGTAATTTGTTTTTGTGCCTTTGCCCATTGATTTTGTGGCAGGTTTGGCATTCCTCCTTTCATTGGCAAGGTGTGGAAATGGAATCTGTATCCTCGTGAAATTATGTCTAGGACCCATTTGTCCTTTGTGACAATGTGCCAGTTGTCTGAAAAAAGTGCGAGTTTTCCTCCCAAGGGAGCTGCCAAGAGAGTGTTGCTTGGCCAGATGAGGTGTAAGTCATTGAGTTTGCCTTCTAGTAGTTTGAGGCCTGTCTTCTCCTCCCTTCTGTGTTGCAGTGCCCCATTGTCGAAGTTTGTATTGGGCTTGTGGTTGTCCTCTGCCTCTTGGACGTCTGTATTTACCCCTCTGTGGTCTGTCAGTAGCTGGAAAGGACCAATTTTTTGTTGGCCAATTTCTGCTGAAGCGAGGTGGCTGTACCTGTAGAAAATCTTTGACTGTCTGCATGGATTTTGCCTTATCCTCCATTTTCTTTAAGACTTCTTCTGCTTTAAGTCCAAATAGATCATCCTGCTGTAAGGGAGCATCTAGAAGCTTTGCTTTAACATGATCAGGCAGAGTTTGTTCCTTTAACCAAGCATGCCTACGTATAACAGACCCAGTGACAGCTGCTCTGCAGGAAGCCTCTAAAGAATCAAACCCACATTGTAAAGCATGTTTGCCCACCTGCTCAGTTGCATGCAACAGATCCTGCATTTCTTTCAATTCAGACTGTTGAGGGAGTGTGTTCATTTTTTGTCTTAACTGAGACATTAGAAATTGCTGATATTTTAGCATGTGAAATTGGCAATTTAATGTTCTCATAGCTAGAGTGGCCGAGGTGTAAACCTTTTTCCCCCCACCTGTCTAGTGCTCTGGAGTCCCTTTCAGAGGGTACAGGATTTTTTGCCATAGAAGCCTTAGCCCCTCTGGGACCCTGGGAGATGGTCTCTGGATCAGCAACAGGGCTTTTATAAAGGAATTTGTGGGAGTCAGGCACTCTATAGTATCTGTCAGGTTTGGCTGGAGCAGGAGGCAGAGAATCTGGGTTCAAACTAGATTCTAAGTAAACATCATCCACAACGTCTAAAACTGGGGGGATGGCAAGTGGTCTGTGCTGGGGGAGTAAAAGAAACTCTTTGAGCCTTTTCTTTGAGTCAGAGTAGTCCTGACCTTCCCAGTGAAAATGTTCCCTCAGTGTGTAAAGTTTCCCCAAAGGAGTAGTCTTCAGGAGGAGAAGCTGAGGGAATAGAATCCTCAGCATCAGAATCTTCATAAGGGGAAAAGGAGTAATCTTGGTCCTCAGAGGAGCCTGAGGCAATAGACACTCGGTCAGAGGAGGCATAATCTTCCTCTTGTCTAGGCCTTTTGTCGGGTGGGGGTTGGGAACCCCTGATTAAAGAGATCAAATCTTCAGCCATTTTAAGCATCTGTTTCTTAGGCATGGGGCCTTGAACTGGAGACTGAAGTGCAGTCGTTTTTGGTTTAGTATGAGTCTTAAGCTTAGGATACGTTTTTATGGTGAGCATCGTCGGTCTGAAGACGCCTTCAGAAACCGAAGGTGTTTCTGCAGCACCGACATCTCTTTCTGCAGTGTCGTCGGTAGGGGCTAAACAAAATGGCTGCATCGGCCTAACACTCTCCGCCAAAGGCTCTGAAGCGGTCTCAGGTTCCAAATCTGCGGTAGTCAGGGGCTGCGTCGGAGCCTCACTGAAGACCGGTGAACCGGAGACCTGTCCAGCCGAGGCCTCGCAGTCTGGTTTGGGTCTAGGCTGCCTGCCCTTATCCTTGCGTTTTTTGTGCACGCCGGTAGTCGGTTGCTCCGACGGCATTGTGTAGTTACATTTTCTACCGAAGTAGTGTTATGCGAAATCAAAGCGTCTTTTTATAGTACGCTTATTAAACCTAGCACAAAAACGACAACCAGTGACGTCGTGGTCTGGGCCTAGGCAAGGTATGCAGTAAGAATGAAAATCCTTATGAGGTATTTGCTTCCCACAAGAAATACAATTGTTAACTTTTTCTAACATCGGTCTGAGGCAAGAAAAGTTTCCCCAACTGGGTACTTAGCTTTACTGAAGACGTCGGATCTGAAATTCGACTTCGACAATCTCAGGAGTCGGCCGACCGGCACTTGCGAACTACTTCTGCTTCGGGCACCGCGCGGCAAGAAAGACTGAAGAAAATGGCGTTGGATGCATTATATATACCCCTGTCACACTGACGTCAGGGAAGAAGCGACAGCAACTGATGCTGGACCAAGACTTTGGAATTCCGTCCGACTGCGGGACCGCCTGACGACAGGATAACCCAAGTGTGATCACTGCAGCAGGGTAACACGATGAACATCAGAAATTTCAGAATCCTGATCAGAAGTATCATAAGCAAATTCAGTCCTAGGTCTCTTAGAGGGGGAAGGTTGGCTTCTCCTGATTAAAGTAATAAGGTCTTCAGCCATTCTTATCATTTGTTTTTTAGGCATAGAGGCCTGACCATGCAGTCTGGGTGTCGGTTTTCTAGGCATGGTTTGAGTTTTAGGCCTTGAAGAAGAAGATGGTGTCGGTTTCATATGCAAGTCAGTAGGCCTGAATACACCCTGAGAAGCCGGTGCCTGCACAGCGGCTCCGGACACATCCAAGATAGAGACTTACCAGGTTCCACAGTTGAAGTATCTTGTGGCATACTGGACTCTGAATGGGTCTCAGTAGATGCCTGCAAATCTGAAGTAGCGGGTATTAGGGGCTGCGAAAGCACCTCACCGAGTACTGGCGAACTGGCGACTAGCTAAGAAGTGTCGTCGGCAGGTTTGGACCTAGTCTCAGTCTTTATATTTGCGTTTTTTCAGAATGTCGGTAGTCGGATGGCTTACCGAAGACATATCTGGATAATTGAACCGAGTACCAAATTATTTAGAAGCGTAAATATACAGACTACGAATAGTTCGTTGTTTAAATAAGGCAAAAAACTGACAGAGAGGTATGTCGTGGTCAGGGCCTAGGCAAGGAATACAGTACGAATAAAAATCTTTAGGAGGTATTTGCTTTCCACAAGAAATACAATTATTGACCTTTACTGACATCGGTTAAGAACAAGAAAAAGTTTCCCTAATGGGGTACTTGGCTTTAGTTGAAGACTTTGGTTCTGAAACTCCAAAACAAAAATTTCAGGAGTCGGCCGATCAGCACTTGCGAACTGCTTCGGGCATCGCACGGGAAGAAAGACTGATGTAATGGCGTCGGCTGCATGCTTTATACCCCTGACTACCTGACGTCATGGAAGATGAGACAGCAACCGACTGAGGGGTACTGCAAGCAGATAACCCAAATGTGATGACTGCAACAGTGAAACATGAAGAACATCCAAGCTTAACAGTGTAAAAAATAAAAATTATATAAAAATACTAACAAAACACAAGTGAACTGGAAAAGGAGATCATAAATTAACAATGTACAAAACATGGAAAACAAGCATATAAATAAAATTCCCCAACATTTTAAAAGGCATTTCCTTTCCCTCTTCAAAGATAAAATTGATGGATAGTGTTGTTGGTATCAGAAATGCAGTTCATCACAAATGTATCCTGTAAATTTGGGTAGCTTCCTTCATGACAAACAGCACTTCCCATGTAACTGCTAGTGACAACGTACGTGAACTTTAAATTACACCAACTTCTATAACAAGTATAGGGCTGCATGGCTTAATTTTCTTTTCTATATGAATCATCATGTATAATGTCAGAAAACATCACTTGCATTTAGAAGAAAACCTTCACATCAGTGAAGCTTAACTGTTACAACAAAGGATACAAACTAAATTTACAAAATTTTATGACCAGTTTTTGCTACTATACACATTTTTCTTGCAGCTACACTGCAAAGTGTGTACTTCTACCAAAGTGATTTTATGCACTGCAAGTCTTCAGGATTGAGATTAATAGTGTAAATGGATAATGAACAACTATAACCTCAAATGCTAATGTAATTCTTAAGAGACATGGTAATGCCTAAAACTGAAACAGGACAAAGTACAGTTGTGTACACTTACCATAAATGTAGATGTTCGAGTGTATTCACTGTTGCAGTCATCACATTTGGGTCACCTGATTGCAGTGGCCCTCAGTCAGCCCGACTATCAAAGTCTTGGGTCCTGCGTTGTTGCTGTCTCATCCTCCATGACGTCAGGTAGTCAGGGGTGTCAAGCATGCAGCCGATGCCATTTTATCAGTCTTTCTTGCCCCAGATGTCAGGTGCCCCCATAATGGGAAGCAATTATATACAAGTTTACACTTCCAACAAAAAGCAAATACATCAGAAAGCTTTAAGCATAGTAAACAAGAATAGAGGTATATAGTCAATAGAAGTCAGGGGGCTGGAGGGAAGGTAACCAGGACTGCAACAGTGAATACACTCGAACATCTACATTTATGGTAAGTGTACACAACTGTACTATGTTCTTCGTGTTTCACTGTTGCAGTCATCACATTTGGGTAGATTCCCAAAGCTAAGGATGGGAGGAGGCAATTATATAGCATTAGGACCAGCTATAAGGCCCTGCAAGATTGCAGTAGCAAAGCCAGCTCTGGATTTAGAAAAAAAGTGGTAATGCTTGGTGAAGGTATGTACAAAAAGTACAGTTTTGTACCTACCATAAATGTAGATGTTCGAGGATCCACATTGCTGCAGTCCTAACTATTGGGTAGTCCGCTGTCCAGTCGGCCCGAATACCAAAGTATATGGCTGACGTCGGTCACGGCGCATTAGACTGACGTCAGTACGTCAGGGTACTAATGCGCATGACCGACGTCATATCCTCAGTCTTTTCTTGCCCCAGATGTTAAAAAGACACCAAACATACCTGCACCAAAAATATATACAACATATACAAAAGTACCAGAATATAATCTCACCTACACAACCACCCCTAAACACAGAGGGGAAGGAGGGAGGGTAAATTGGACTGCAGCAATGTGGATCCTCGAACATCTACATTTATGGTAGGTACAAAACTGTACTATGTTCTTCATTCCACATTGCTGCAGTCCTAACTATTGGGTAGAATCCCAAAGCAGAGGTAAGGGAGGCTGGCAAATCATAAGGAAGCAGGAGCTGATAACATGCCTTGCAAAATAGCTGTGGCAAAACCAGCCCTAGACTTAGAGTAGAGAGGAAGGTGGTAATGCTTAGAGAAAGTATGCACTGAACTCCAAGTAGCTGCCTCCAAAATATCCTTAGTTGCCACCCCCTTAGAAATGCTGTTGAAGTGGCAGTAGCCCTAGTGGAATGAGGCCTAATCCCAGCTGGAATCTCCTTGCCATGATGGGAATAACAAAATGCAATGCAAAACCCAATCCACCTAGAAATAGTTTGTTTTGACACAGGCTTGCCCTGAATTCAAAGCAAAAGAAACAAACAACTGCTGAGACTGCCTAAAATCCTTAGTCCTGCTTAAATAATAACGCAATTGCCTGTGTACATCTAAAGTGTGCAAAATCTTTTCCCCTTTATTTTGGGGATCTGCATAAAAAGTAGGCAAATGAATAGTTTGGTTTAAAGCCACACTAGAAACCACCTTAGGCATAAAGGAAGGATTAGTACGTAATGATACCCTATCCTTATGAAAAATCAAAAAAGGCTCAACCGCCATAAGGGCCTGCAACTCAGAAACCCTTCTAGCAGAAGTAATGGCCAACAAAAGAGAAGTCTTCCATGACAAGTATTTCAGTTCAGCAGTAGCCGCAGGCTCAAAAGGTTGTAGAGTAAGTTTCTCCAACACAAAATTGAGGTCCCAAGCAGGAGTAGGAGCTCTACGTGGGGGTCTTATATTCTTTGCCCCTCTAAGAAATTGCTTGAACAAAGGATGTGAAAACAATGGTGGGTCACAATCATAGTGAGCTGAAATTGCTGCAGCATGAATCTTAATGGAAGAGAAAGACAAACCTTTGTCCAATAACTCAGTAAGATATTGAACAGCCACACTCAAATTAGGCTCAGAAATCTCCAAATTCTTTGCTGCAGTCCAAAATAAAAATCTCTTCCATTTTTCTGCGTACACTTTCCTTGTACTAGGTCTTCTGGCTTCCATAATCACATTTAAAACTTGTTGAGGAAGCTGAGACCTGCTGTCTTTCAAAACAGAATATGCCAGGCTGTTAGATGAAGAGAGTGAAGCTTGACATTGAGCAGACGACCGTCCCTCTGAGACAACAGGTGTGGAATCACGGGTAAAGGCCATGGAGGCTTCCTTACCAGACTCCTCAGTAATGGGTACCAGTGCTGCGAGGCCAATCTGGAGCTATTAAAATCATCCTTGGCTTGTCTTGTCTGACCTTTAGAAGCACCTTTGGGAGAAGAGGCAGAGGTGGAAAAGCATACACATGAAGATTTTTCCAACTGAAAGAAAGAGCATCCATTTTCCAAGCTGTGTGATGAAATCCTTAGTGCAAAACTTTGGCAGCTGGTGGTTTAGTGGAGAAGCGAACAGATCTATGTCTGGAGTTCCCCATGACACTGTCAATTTTGAAATACATGAAGATCCAGTTTCCACTCGTGGGGATCCATGATTTGTCTGCTTAACACATCTGCTAGGGAGTTCTGTGCTCGGCAGAAACCTTGCCTGAAGAGTAAGTTGCAAGCTGAGCGCAGCCTCCCATAAAATCATTGCTTGTCTGCACAATGGATAAGAATGTGTTCCCCTTGTTTGTTGATGTACCACATGACAGTTGTGTTGTCTGTTAGAATCAACACCTGCCCTGGAAGAAGTAACTCCTTGAAAGCCATTAATGCAAACTGGACTGCTAACATCTCTTTCATGTTGATATGTAGATGCTGTAGTCTGGCAGGCCACTTGTCTTGTATCCACTTTCCATTTAGATGAGCTCCCCAAGCAATGTCTGAGGCATCTGTCGTTAGAATCTGACTCGCCTCTGGCCGGGTCACAGAGAGTCCCTTGTTTAGGTGACATTCCTGAGCCCACCACAAAAATTCCTTTTGAATGCAAGGTATTATTTGAATGACAGTGTCCAAATCCTGGCAGTGCTGTGTCCACAGATTTTTGAGATACCATTGTAGCTTCCTCATATGCAGTTTGGCATTGGGAAGCACCAGAATACAAGATGCCATGAACCCTAAGGCTTGAAGGACTGTCCTTGCAGTCAGCCCGGACTGAAGAGATAGTTGATGGAAGTAACTGGAAAGATTTTTTTGTTTGTCCGGGGTTAAAAAGGCCATCTGGGCTGCTGTATTCAGTCTCACACCCAGAAAGCACATGTCTTGAGAGGGTACTAGACTGGACTTTATTTCGTTCACAGAATACCCTAGGCATCTTAGCACTGCTATGACATATTCCAAATGCTGTAGAAGGTCTTCCTTTTCTTGAGCCAGAATCAGGCAGTCGTCCAAGTAAGGATAGATTTGAATTCCATTTAGCCTGAAGTAAGCTATCACTGGAGCCAGAACCTTTGTGAATACTCTGGGCGCAGTAGATAAGCCAAAGGGCAACGCAGAGAACTGATAATGAGAATTTCCAGCTCGAAAACGCAGATACTTCCTGCAACTTAATCTTATTGGCACATGAAGGTAAGCTTCCTTGAGATCTAAAGTTACCATCCAGTGATCTTTGCCCAGCAGAGGTAAAAGCTGTTGTAACGTCAACATTTTGAACTTGGGAATGTCCAGATAAGTGTTGAGGATAGATAAATCCAAAATTGGTCTCCACATGTTCCCCTTCTTTGGTACTAGGAACAGGCGAGAATAAAATCCTAGGCCCCTTTCTGGCACAGGAACTGGCTGAATGGCCCCTATTTCGAGCAACAGAGAAATTTGCTTGTGAGCCTCTGTTCTTTGTAGAGGAGGAATGTCTGGCACGCCTTTGAAGGGAGGCAAGGTATGGAAATAAAACCTGTAACCGTGGTGAATGATATCCAGAACCCATCTGTCTTGGGTAATTAAATCCCAATTTTCTTTGAAAAGAGACAGCCTTCCTCCCAAAGGTGCTGCCAGGCGAGAATGTACTGGCAGCTGAAAAGGCAGGTCATTGGGTCTGCTTACGAAAGGACTGACCCCTGCCCTCACCAGAAGTCTGAGCAGGGGAACTCCCTGTCCTAGGCCTAAAAGAACCTTGAGCTCTGCCCCTACCACGTCTAGACCTACCCCTAGACTGGGAATCATAAGCAGGATAAGTCCATCCCTTAATAGGCCAATTTCTACTAAACTTCGGAGGCTGCACCTGCAAAAAATCCTTAACAGTCTGCATAGACTTAGCCTTGTCCTCCATTTTCTTTAAAACTGCTTCCACAGGCGAACCAAACAACACATCAGACTGTAAAGGAGCATCCAAAATCCTTGTTTTAACATGCTCAGCTAAATTCTGATCTCTCAACCAGGCGTGCCTACGAAGAACAGAACCAGTGGCAGCCACCCTCGAGGAGGCCTGCACAGCATCAAAACCACACTGCAAGGAATGTTTACCCACCTGTTCAGACACATGAACTAAATCCTGCAACTCTTTACACACAATACCTTCCGCCAGAGCATCCACCTTAGATTTCAACTGTGAAAGGAGATAATTCTGATATTTTAGCATGTGAAACTGACAATTCAACGCCCTCATGGCTAAAGTGGAAGAAGTATACACTTTCTTTCCCCATCTATCCAAAGCCCTTGCCTCTTTATCAGGAGGAACAGGATTTTTAACAACAGAGGCCTTCACACCTTTAGGCCCCTGAGAGACAGTTTCCGGGTCTGCCCTAGGACTCTTAAAAAGATACTTATGAGCTTCAGGCACCCTGTAGTACCTATCCGGTTTAACTGGGGCAGGGGGCAGAGAATCAGGATTCAAGGAAGCCTCTGCAAAAACATCTTCCACCACATTCAGAACAGGAGGTATAGCTAAAGGCCTATGCTGGGGTAAAACAAGAATTCCCTAAGCCTCTTTCTGGAATCAGAGAAATCTTGACCTTCCCATTTAAAATGCTCCCTCATGGAATGCAGAGTCTCTGAAAAAGAAAAATCCTCAGGAGGAGAAGCTGAAGGAGTAGAATCATCCACATCAGAATCAGAATAAGGAGGATACTCCTGCAAATCTTCAGCCGAAGACTCAGAAGCCTCCGAACATTGCTCATAACTCTCAAACACAGGTTCCACCCTAGGCCTCTTATCAGGAGGGGGCATAGAACCTCTAATCATAGTAATCAAATCCTCTGCCATTTTAAGCATATGTTTCTTAGGTAAAGACCCTGAAGCACTAGGAGAAATCCCCACTGAAGCTAAACTTGGCCTGCCTCACAAAGAAGCCTTGGAAACAGAAGGGGAGGCTCCAACCACCTTAGGAAGAGAGGGAAGAACAGCCACCTGAGAAGCCCCCTCAGCCAGGCCTACTTCCTGAGAGGATACATCCTGTAACAGTAAAGTCTCTCCCTGAGACTCCAAAGAAACTCCTGGCAGAACCTCCGGCTCCACTGAGCCGTCTAAAGGACCGACGTCTGGGACTGTCGGTTCTTCCATTCTAGGCTTTGCAGTTTTATCCTTGCGCTTTTTGGCGGCGGGCGGAGTATCCGGCGGCATTTTATAATTACAACGCTTCCCAAAACCAACCTAGCACAGTCTAACCTTCTCTTAATAGTGCGTTTGTTAAATCTAGCACAAGAGCGGCATCCAACAACGTCGTGCTCAGGCCCTAAACAAGGTATACACAAAGTATGGTAATCCCTATGAGGAATCTGTTTCCCACAAGAAATACAGTTATTCACTTTTTCTGACATCCGGTTAAATACTGAGGCAAGAAAAACCAAAATATTCCCAGCGGGTACTTAGCCAACTTTGATTCGGTCTGAAACTCTGACTTCAGAAACTTTCAGAACGCCAACCTGCACTCGCAAAATTGCTTCTGCATCGGACCATGCGGCAAAAAAGACTGAGGATATGACGTCGGTCATGCGCATTAGTACCCTGACGTACTGACGTCAGTCTAATGCGCCGTGACCGACGTCAGCCATATACTTTGGTATTCGGGCCGACTGGACAGCGGACTACCCAATAGTTAGGACTGCAGCAATGTGGAATGAAGAACATCTTCAGTTAGCAGCTTCTAGGATGTCCCTGGTAGGGACACCTCTAAGAAAGGCTGTAGAGGTAGATGCAGCCCTGGTGGAATGAGGTCTTATACCCTGTGGGGTAGGTTTTCCATGGTGCCTATAGCAGAAATGAATGTAATGGCTTATCCACTTAGAAATGGTTTGCTTTGAAATGGCATTCCCCTCTGCCCCTGCAGCAAACACAACCAGCAGCTATTCAGATTTCCTGATAGGTTTAGTCCTGCCCAAGTAAAATCTGAGTTGTTTGTGCACGTCCAAGGAGTGCAGTATTCGTTCCCCTTCATTCTGTGGATTAGAAAAGAAGGTTGGCAAATGAATGGACTGATTAAGGGCCACACTGGATACTACCTTGGGCATGAAGTAGGGATTGGTCCTGAGGGACACCCTGTCAGCATGAAAGATGATGAAAGGCTTCACTGTAAAGAGGGCCTATAATTCAGACACCCTTCTTGCTGAAGTGATGGCTAAAAGGAAGGCTGTTTTCCAAGAAATTAATTTCAACTTTGCATTTGCAGCTGGCTCAAAAGGAGGTAGAGTGGGCTTTTCCAATACAATGTTAAGGTCCCAGGCTGGAGTAGGGGCTCTCCTGGGTGGTCTTAAGTTTTTGGCCCCTCTGAGGAACTGCTTCAGCAGTGGATGAGAGAAGAAGGGTGGTTCTGTATTGTAATGAGCTGAAATGGCTGAAGCATGAATTTTGATGGAGGAAAAGGAAAGGCCCTTGTTAAGTATGGCAGTTAAGTACTGAAGAATCTGAGGTAAATTGGGGGCTGCTGTGCCCATCCCCCTGTGTTTGGCTCCCAGAACAGAATCTTTTCCATTTTTCAGCATAGGGTGTTCTAGTACTAGGCCTCCTTGCCTCCAGAATGACATCCATCACTTGCTTACTGAGGGATGGTAATGGAGAGCTCAGGTAATTGGCCAGGCTGCCAGGTTCAGCGTTTGAAGCTGTGGGTGCAGAATCTGGCCCTCCTGCTGGGACAGCAGGGCAGGGGTCTGAGGCAGGTGCCATGGTGCCAGCAGTGACACACTGCGCAAGAGGGGGTACCGGTGTTGGCGTGACCAGTCCGGTGCAATCAGAATTGTCCTTGGTTTGTCCTGTTTGATCTTTAGTAGTACCTTGGAGAGGAAAGGCAAAGGAGGAAAGGCATAAACTGATAGGTTTTTCCAGGTGAAGGACAGGGCATCCACTTACCAAGCTTGTTTATGGAGAGTCCTTGTGAAGAATTTGTCCAATTGGTAGTTCTGGGGGAGGCAAACAGGTCTATCTCTGGGCACCCCATTTGTTTCTCAACATGTTGAATATCTTTGGTTCCAGTGTCCACTCGTGTGGGTCCATGAGATTTTTGCTTAGTTCATCTGCCAGTATATTTAGCTTTCCTGGCAGGAATTGAGCCTGTAGGTGCACTTGGTAGCTCGAGGCTGTGTTCCACAGAGCCATGGCTAGTCTGCAGAGAGGGTATGAGTGGGTTTTCCCCTGCTTGTTTATATACCACATAACAGTGGTGTTAACCGTCTTTACCATTAATTGTCCTGGAAGAATGTGGTCCTTGAAGGCTGTCAGAGCATTCTGTACAGCTAACATTTCTTTTTGATTGATATGCAGGTGCATTTGACATGGGTTCCATTTGCCCTGAATGCACTTCCCTGCCAAGTAAGCCCCCCCATGCATAATCTGAATGCGTCTGTTAGGGTTTGGGTGGCAGGGGGTAGAGTGAATGGCAGTCCCTTGTTTTGGTGGCAGGCCTCTGCCCACCAAAGGAACTCTATTAGTAGACAAGGTATGATAAGAATCACTGATTCTAGATCCTGAGAATGTTGACACCATAGGCTTTTTAGATACCATTGTAGTTTTCTCATATGCAGTCTTGCATATGGAATTAGTAAAATGCAGGAGGCCATAAACCCCAGGGCTTGCAGTATTTTCCTTGCGATAGCTGGGTATTTGTGGCCAGTCGTTTGAAGTAGGCTGTCAAATGAACTTGTTTCTCTGGCGTGAGGTAGGTCATCAGGGAAGTTGTATTCAAGCTTGCTCCCAGGAATACAATTTGTTGGCAGAGTACAAGATGTGATTTCTTTTCGTTTATGGTGTACCCCAGAGAAGTTAGCAATTTCTTTACAAACGCCAGATGATTTAATAGTATGTCCTGGCTTTCTGCCTGAATTAGACAATCGTCCAGATATGGGTATATCTGAATATTTCTTTGCCTGCAAAATGAAATACTGGAGGTAGGCACTTTGTGAATACCCTGGGTGCAGTAGATAAGCCAAAGGGCAGGGCACAGAACTGATCGTGCACGTAGCCTGCTTTGAAGCGTAGATATCTTCTACAAGATTCCCTTATTGGGATGTGCAGGTAGGCTTCCTTTAAATGCAGTGTTGCTGACCAGGCATCTTTGCCTAGCATAGGAAGCAGCTAATGAAGAGTTAGCATCTAGAATTTTGCGATCACCAAAAATGTGTTTAGGATAGACAGGTCCAGGATAGGACGCCACAAATTGTCCTTTCTGGGAACCAGGAAAAGTCTTGAGTAGAAATCTTGTCCCCATTCTTCTTCTGGCACAGGCTGAATAGCCCTGATGCTTAAAAGAGTGAGAACTTACTTTTGAGCCTCTGCCCACTGATGTGAGGGTAGATCTGGCCAACCGTTTGGGGTTGGTAAGGAGTGGAAGTGGAACCTGTATCATTGGGATAGTATATTTAAAACCCATTTGTCCTGGGTAATGAGTTCCCAATTTTTTCCCTGCGGGTGATCTTTCCCCCTAAAGGAACAGTCAGTTGTGCAGGGCTTGGAAGATTTAAAGTTAAGTCATTGAGACAGTTTACTATAGGGGGGAGTCTTACTATTTCTTGCTTTGGTAGTGGGAGCCCCCCACTGCTTAGTCCTGTGAGTACATTGGGACTGAAGCCTGGGTGTTTTGCTGGTTCTGGGTTTGGACCGAGAAGGCCTGGAAGAGGCAGGAAAGGACCAATTCTTAGAGGGCCAATGCCTACTAAATCTGGGAGGCTGTACTTGCTAGAAATCTTTAACAGTTTGCATAGATTTAGCTTTTTCCTCCATCTTTTTAAGTACTTCTTCTGCTTTGTTGCCAAACAGGCGGTCTTGGTTTAAGGGAGCATCCAGCAATTTAGCTTTAACAGGATCTGGCAAAGATGGCTCCTTAAGTCAAGCATGCCTTCTAAGTACAGACCCAGTGACAGCAGCCCTGCAAGATGTCACTAATGAATCAAAACCACATTGCAAAGTATGCTTTCCAACTTGTTCAGCAGAATGCATTAAATCCTGTAAATCTTTATTTTCAGCATAGTCAGGAATCAACATAATTTTCTGTTTAAGCAACCCAGTAATATGCTGCTGATATTTTAACATATGAAACTGGCAGTTTAAGGCCCTAATGGCCAAGGTTGCAGAAGTATATACCTTCTTACCCCATCTATCCAGCGCCCTGGAATCTCTATCAGAGGGGGTAGGATTTTTGGCAGTAGTAGCCTTGATGCTCTTGGGTCCCTGTGAAATGGTCTCAGGAGCCACAGTAGGAATTTTAAAGAGGAGCGTGAGAGTCAGGAACCCTGTAATGCTGATCAGGTTTTCTGGGAGCAGGAGGTAAAGAGTCAGGGGCCAGGCTAGATTCCGAGAAGGCATCATCAACAATGTCCAGTACAGGAGGGATAGCTAAAGGCCTGTGCAGGGGTGTGAGAAGAAATCCCTAAGCCTCTTTTTGAAGTCAGAGTAATCCTGGCTTTCCCAGCGGAAATGCTCCCTAAGAGTATGCATGGTTTCACCAAAAGAGAAATCCTCTGGAGGGGAAGCAGAGGTAATGGAGTCCTCTGCATCAGAATCCTAATAGGTAGATAAGGGTAAATCTTGGTCATCAGAAGAAACAGAAATTTCAGAGTCCTGATCAGAAGGAAATCATTCCTAGGTCTCTTACAGGAGGAAGGGTGGCTTCCCCTGATTAGAGTAATAAGGTCTTCAGCCATTCTTATCATTTGTTTTTTAGGCATAGGGGCCTGACCATGCGGTCTGGGCACTGGTTTTCTAGGCATGGATAGAGTTTTAGGTCTTGAAGAAGAAGATGGCATTGGTTTAATATGCAAGTCAGTAGGCCTGAATACACTCTGAGAAGCCGATGCCTTCACAGCGGCTCCAGACACATCCAAGGTAGAGACATCCGCAGGTTCCACAGTTGAAGAAGCATCTTGTGGCATACTGGACTCCAAATGGGTCTCAGTAGAGGCCTACGAATCTGAAGTAGCGGGTATCAGGGGTTGCAAAAGTGCCTCACTGAGTACCGGCGAACTGGCGACTAGTTTTGGAGAAGCGTTGATGGCAGCTTTGGACCTATGCTGTTTGTCTCTGTCTTTATCTTTGCATTTTTTTGGAATGTTGGTAGTCGGGTGGTTTACCGAAGCCATTTCTGGATAATTGAACAGAGAACCAAAATATTTAGAAGCGTAAATAAACAGACGATGAATAGTTCGAGGTTTGAATAAGGCACAAAGCCGACAACGAGGTAGGTCATGGTCTGGGCCTAAACAAGGAATGCAGTATGAATTAAAATCTTTATGAGGTATTTGCTTTCCACAAGAAATACAATTGTTAACTTTTGTTGACATTGGTTTAGAGCAAAAAAAGGTTCCCCATCGGTGTACTTAGCTTAGTTGAAGACTTCAGTTCTGAAACTCGAAAATGAAAATTTCAGGAGTCGGCCGACCAGCACTTGCGAACTGCTTCTGCTTCGGGCACCACACAGCAAGAAAGACTGATAAAATGGTGTCGGCTGTATGCTTTATACCCCTGACTACCTGATGTCATGGAGGATGAGACAGCAACCGACGCAGGACCCAAGACTTTGACAGTCGGGCCGACTGAGGGCTACTGCAAGCAGGCGACCCAAATGTGATGACTGCAACAGTGAAATACGAAGAACATCTGGGTATTCATCACTCTTCAGGACTAAGATCAGCGAGTATGAAATATAGTCTACTATTGCTGAAACCTCAGAAAGAAAACTCCATTGATGATGACAGAAGCTTATAGGATTTGCAACTGGCTACTCAGGATGTGTCCTTCTATAACAAAGGTACAATTCATATGCTGTCACTACCTCCAGCAGCCTGCATACAAGCAGTTAGGTGCTAAACAGGTGAAGACCATGGCTGGGGGGAAAAAAAGTCACATGATCAGCAGGAAGTGTTTTTCCTAAGCTAATGCGTACGGTTGGGTTTATGTACAGTTATAGTTAGGGTTAGCCACAGCTCTCAACCTTCCGCTTCAAAATGTGGGACACTTCCTCTCATAATGTGGAACAAATGTACAAAATGTGGAACATTTACTAAGGCTCGGTAACAACTTCAAACAGGAAGCTCTCAGGATGGTTAAAACATTGTTGTTGTGTCTTTCGGCTTTGCCCGGTTATGGGTCGCCACAGCGGAACTCCGGTCCTCTAATGATTGGCAGTAGATTTTTACGTGACGAGTTGCCAGCCCTGACGTACAACCTTCAATGAAGGTACGCCCTTTCACGCATGTCTCCACACAGAAGACGCTCTAGCTGAGAATTGAACAGGACAATGTCTTACTGTGTGGCGACAACGCTACCGCAGCAGGTTAAAACATGGTACTTTATACTAATAAAAAAGTTATTTTGATTAATTATTCAGTGTTATTTACCATGCATGTCAGATAAAAAAATTCTTAACACTCAATGTGTGACCAACTCTTTCAATGCAGAACAGCAAAGAACTTGGACTTGGTGAGGAATGTTCTTCATAATGCGGTATCTGTGTGAGTTAAGAGGTTGGCAAGCATTAGTAAGGTGGAATGGGGGAGGCAAAGTACACTAAATAGTCACAGACATATAAAAGAAACTAGTGCTGGTACTCCATATGATTGCGAAGAAAATCAACAACTATCACTCTGTGCCTACTTAAAAGCAAGTTGTTTAGAACCCTGGAACAGTACTCTCAAAAGTGGCAAAAAAGGCAGAATGCAGCGGGCAACAAATGCTATGCACCTGTCAAGATGTAAAGTTATAAATAAGTAAAACTGGGGTACATGTTTAATGATAAATATGGTCTGAAAGAGTCAAGGATTCGCCTGAAGAAAAGACAAAAAACTTAAAACTCTTCTGTATAAGCAAGACGACAAAGACAGGATCTGCCCTATACAAACAATGTTGTTGTTGTTGTTGTGTCTTTCGGCTTTTCCCGGTTAGGACTCGCCACAGCGGAACTCCGGTCTGCTAATGATTGGTAGTTGATTTTTACATGCCGAGTTACCAGCCCTGACGCACAACCTTCAACGAAGGTACGCCCATTCACGCATGTCTCCACGCAGAAGGCGCTCTAGCTGAGAATCAAACCAGACAGCATCTTACCGTGAGGTGACAACGCTACCGCAGCACCACCACCGCGGATCGCCCTTTACAAACAATGAAAAGATGCAATGTCATGAGAAGAGCCAGAAGCAGTGACCATTCAAGGTAAGGCGGTCACTCAGCTTGAGAGCCTCTGATGACTCAGCTACTTCTAGCATAAGAGGACCCAACAGGACTCTACATTACAAACTCACATTAAGTTCAGTGCACCTTTATGAAAAATTTAGATCCACCCTTTCATTATGTTGGCAATACTTTTATGCAAAAGCATGGTCTGAAATTTCCATCATCATCATATTAATAGAAAATGTGTTACTGCCGTAATGTTTCGGACTCCGGCTTGAAGGTCAAGGGAAAGGGCATGAAAAGCATGCCAGCACATAAGTTGCAGCCTAAGACAGTAAAACTGAATTAAAGAATCATACTTCTGATGCTGCACTGTTTACGTTTAAAGCCAGTAACTACAGATGATGGAAAGATAATATTGCAGCGCGTGCACATCTTAATGTTCACTAGCATTTATTTTTCCCATACAAAGCTATTCCAAGCCTTTACTATAAGAAAGTCAACTACCTTTACATTCCTCTTAGTACATTTTTGAATGGAATCAATCAAAGCCCAGAATAACATTCTGTTTCACTATAAACCACAAGTTACTCTTTCTTCTTCTGCATTGGCAAATGTAGTGCAAACACATGATCAGTCTACAATGCGCACATTAATACAACAGCTATACTAACATGGCTGATAAGCTTAAGTTACATTAACACAAAAATTGTGTTAAACATATATTATAAAAGGAAAACATTTTAATGCATATTACAGTACATTGTAACAGTTAAACTACTGACCTGCAAATATGCAGACTTTGCTTTCAATCCTGGCAATTACCTCTTGTGTACTATGTTATCTGCGTGCCTATTTGGATAACACATTTTAACTAAATTAATATTAAACGGACTTCTTGCCAAGTCTTGGCGAAGTCAAATGATTCACAAATGCGTTGAAACAATACATTCATTTTTATTTACCCTTGATAAAAAAAAAAAAAAATGTTGACAAATAAGGCTTTCAGGTGAGCTAGTCTTTTCTGATGAAGACCTAGCCTAGTCTACTTAAAATTAAACATTTGCCTAGTACTTTATTCTGCACAGTTAATCACTCCCCTAAATTTTTAATAGTATTACAAGGAAAGATTTTCAATAGTGCAGTAAAACCCTACATTATATTTTTCAAACATTTAAGAGATGATGAAAGGCAGAGACTGTGTGCAAGACCAAACTAAGCAATCACTAACAGATCTCTGCACAGTATAAACACTGTCAGCCTTTACCATAATTCTGAACTTTTCCTGTACTACTCAAACTGAAATTCAACAGGCATACCATGTTGTCAAGTATACTTAGAAATCACAAAAGCCTCCACCTACAAGTTGGAATCATTTAGAGTGGCCATACTCAAATAAGATCCATATCATGCATGTTTCTGAAAGTTTATCAGAAGCTAAACAGCATGCAAATTTGATATTGCCATCTTCAATTAATTTGAAGACTGACAGCCTCACTGTCACAGGGATGAGCGAGGCAGCTATGAATAAAAAAAAACATGTTTAATAAGTAAAAGAACTAAGGAAAACTAGCACAGCATCTGCTACAGAAAAGATGTCAGAAACTGTATACAACATTAGACATGGTGCACAATCTAATATTAAAGAGTTCTTCAGCAGGCTAAATATAGGACATCTGACTGACGCAGGGGTGTCCAACCTTTTGGCTTGCTGGGGCCGCATTTAGTGAACAGAAATGGTCTTGGGGCCGCATATAAAATATATCATATAGTTAACTCTTTCGTTGCTCCGGAAGACCACAGTCGACCTCCTGGCTGTACTGTAGGTGCATTTGAACAATGAATAAATGTAATAAATGCCTAATATTTGCCTTAAAATTCTATTTCTAATTCTCTAATCTAACAGTTAACTCTAACATCTTAGTTAATATATCTATATCTATCTATCTATCTATATCTATATCTATATATATATATATATATATATATTTTTTTTTTTTTTTTTTTACAAATAAACAGATACAGCACTAGCATTTCTCACTGGGAAAACCATTCCAGCAGTCCAACTACGTAAAATGTCAACATCAGCAGTCCTACAATACTATAATCCACAAAAATAAGCCAACAAATTTGCAATAAAGTAAAGAATTCACATTACTGACTTAATAAAACCATTCTGAATAAACTACAAGAGGGTCTCATCCAAACAAATAACTGGTGCCAGAAATATGGCCTCAAGCTAAATGTCAAAAAATGCATCATCATTCCCTTTGAGGAGAGTGATGTCCCCGCAAATTATCACATTAATAACAATGTTGTAAGCACGCAATAAGTTGTATGGTACTTGGGCACCCAGGTTGATAGAAACCTGACTTTTGACCACCACATTGTCTCCGTTGTAAGGAAAGCTTTTTACATGGTCCACTTCATTAGTAGGGTTATCTCATCCAGGGACAAGGAGGTCATAACATCCCTGTATTCTTCCTTTACAAGAGCCATTATTGAGTGCAATGCCCCTTTTGGCATGTGCCTTAGCAAAACACCCTGCCAAAAGAAAGACTACAACTATTTCTGACAAAAAAGGTCAAAGGACTAAGTTCACTTAGTTATTCAAACAGACTAAAAAGCTTCTTGCTTTCCTATGTCTCTCACTGGCCCCTATAAATTTCATCATTGGCTTGCTTTCCAGGCTAAGAAAGATCCTGCCTTAAGAGACTTCCTCTACCTCAGAAATACTGGTTATACTTAAAATGCTCACTACAAAGACCACAGCCTTCACTGCAATATAAACAAGCCACTTTTTATGGACAGGTTCTTGACACAAAAACCTTCAACTTCTGTAAAAAGCTCCTCTCATTATCAAACAATGTTGTTCAGCAACACGATGGCTGGATGGATAGCCATAAATGTAGTCCTTGGGTAAGTAGCATAGCCTTCATCAAACCAGATGGAAAATTCACATACTAACCTTTCCCAGCGGATGGCTAAGATCTAATATTGGTTACTCAAGTCTAGTTGCCCAAGAAGAGGGGCATGTTTAACTAAGAATTCCATTTGCAAAATTATATTCAGTATACATATTAAATCTCTCTCTCTCTCTTACACACACACACACACACACACACACACACACACACACACACACACACACACACACACACACACACGTACAAAAGCCCCTACTTGTAAAATAGGCAACCTCAGTAATCACATGACACCCACTCACTGAATGAAATTGTCTGGAAATCAAAATATCTGAAAAAAAAAATCATAATAGAGATGGATTCATCCACTAAAAGGACCATCAATAAATCAACAAACAACTGCTCGGCAAAAAGTAAATCAATAAGAAAACCGTAAACTATAATGAAGTGGGTCAGAGAGGAGCTCTGTCGAATATGGATTGGGATTCTATTCCAGAGTGAGGGGAGTCTCTGGGACAGGAATCTATCCCTCCAGCATGTCCTGTTTATTGTTGTACATAGGTTCAAGTCACTAGAATGAGTGGTTCTGAGGGATCTCGTTTTTTTGAGGTGAAGCATGTCCATTAGTTCAGGGTTTGACATGGCCCTATAGGTCAGGCATATGTCACCTCTAAGCGACTGAGAAGAGCTGGAGTTTTTTTAGTTGTGCTTCATAGGGTAATTGTTTAAGGCCCTTAATCCTCTTAGTGAGGTACTTCTGTGGTCTTTCTAGTTGTTGCAGGTGTCTAGTGAGGTACATCCCAAATGGGGCATTGTACTCTATTATGGGCCTAATGAGTGAGGAGTAAAGGGGCACAATCACCTCCTTGGATCTGGATGAGAAACCCTTTGTGATCAGGTGTGCCACATAGAAGGATTTCCTGACCATTTTGGCTATGTGGTTATCAACTTGGGTACCCAGGTCACTAATTACTTCTTCTGTACTTAGTGGATTCCCATCTATGTGGTAGTCTGTAAGTACTTTGTTTTTCCCATATGGGATTACTATGCATTTTTTGGCATTTAGCTTGAGGCCGTGACTTTGACACCAGGTGCTTTGTCTCTGTAAGACCCTTTTGCAGGACGTCTGTGTCAGCTGGAGAGTTGATTATTGCACCCAATTTACAGTCATCTGTGAACTTGGTTAGCCACAGTCCCTCCACCTTTGCCTGTACTTCGGAGAAATATATACCAAACAGGAGGGGTCCCAAGACTGAGCCCTGTGGGACTTCGCTTGTGACTGGTTTAGAGTCAGACATGACACCTGCCACTCTTACCGTGTGGGTTCTGTCTGAGAGCCAATTGGCAACCCATCTCGTGACATAGGGGTTGATATTTAAGTTGGTGAGTTTGTCTATGATTCATGAGTGTGGGATGGTGTCGAATGCCTTAGCGTGGTCCAGATATGCTGTGTGGACCACCTTCCCTTCATCTATGGCCTTGGTGACTGTTTCGCAGAAGTCGACCAAGTTCAGGAGGCAAGATCTGCTTTTAACAAAGCCGAACTGGGTGGGGTCCAGTGTCTGGAGTTTCCCAATGTCCCTGTTAATGAGCTCCATGATAATGCATTCCATGGCTTTGCAGACCAAGCGAATCAAGCTTATAGGGCGATAGTTCCCAGGGTCAGTTGTGGCACCACCTTTGTGGAGTGGTATAACTGTTGCTGTATGCCATTCTTTGGGTACATAGCCTGTAGAGAGGCTGAGTTTGAATAGTGATTTGAGATGGGGGGTTAGTTCATTTTGAAGCTCGTGTAAGACACAACCTGGGATACCATCTGGTCCCATTGATGCTGTGTTTTTGGCCTTTGCAAGGGCTGTCTTTACTAGTGTGTCTGAGATATCTGGAGCGTCACATTCTTCTGGGATGGGTGCTAGCCCCTTTGGTGGAGAGGGGGGGTGAAGTTTGCACTGAACTTGTCAGCCAGGATGTTGGCAATGTCGGTTGGTTCAGTGTATTTATGGTCATTATGCACTAGCTCGGAGCATATCTGAGAGTTTGCATCTAGACTTTTGACATAGTTAAAGAAGGCCTTGTGGTTATCCTTAGAGTCATTGGCTATTTTTCTTTCGAAGTTGGCCTTTAATGATTTAATGAGAGAGCGCAGTTTTTTACTGATGTTCATAAGAGATGCCTTCTTATTTTGGGGTTTTGTTCCATCTTGCAGGAGTTTCCTCCTTCTGTTGTAAAGTTTATTTATGGCCGGGGTCCACCAGACTGGCTTCCTCTTTTTTGAGGAGTTGGTCTTGGTTTTACTTGGGATGGTTCGGTCCATGCATTCTTGAAGGTGTTCATAGAATACACTTGTAAAGGATTCTGCCAATGGGTCATCATTTTCGATTTGAATGGGAGCTTTGAAACTTCCCACCTCAGTCTTGAGGAGTGTGAAGTTGGCTTTAGAGAAGTTTTTTACCTTGAGTTCCTTGACTGTGGGGGGGGGGGATGTGGATGTCCAGTGTGATTAGTTTGTGATCTGATCTTAACAATGACGAGTTTACCTCCGGTGTGGAAATAGAAGTTATGTCCTTACCATAACGTTCCATGTGGAGTGTTCATCTCGCCTTTGTTCTTACACATGGGTTCGGAGCCGATCCTCGGCTCCGTGCCGGCCTCTTGCAAGCTCTGCATCGAGAAGAAGCTCGAGACAATCTAATACCCACAATCCCCCTCTGCCTTTACCTCAGATCTAGTTTGCAAGCAAACCAATCTACCGAATAGCACATTCATGCTTATACACATATGTATAGGAAGAATTACAGAAAAACTATATATATATATCTAAACAGACACATATATATATATATATATGCCAACTATGTACACAGTATGTAACAGTAGCAGAATGCTCCTGGCCAGGCATCAAAGAACGTTCTTCCTAAGGGTGGGAGGGTGGGACTGTAAGAACAAAGGCGAGATGAACACTCCACATGGAACGTTATGGTAAGGACATAACTTCTATATGTGATAGTGTTCAATCTCGCCGTTTGTTCTTACACATGGGTAGTGTCCCTAGCTCCTTGATCCTGAGGAACTCACGGGAGGACGTTCTTGAGCACAGTGGAACCAAAGGTTGCCCTGTCCCTAGAAACCTTGTCTACTTTATAATGAGAAATAAATGTATGTGGCTTAGACCAAGTAGCAGCCGCACAAATAGCGTCTAGAGGTAGGCGAGCTGCATGAGCCAAAGACGTAGACACTGACCTAGTGGAATGTCCTTTGGGTTTGTGTAGAAGGGTTGATTTGAAGAATCGTAGACATAGATTATACAATCCGTTAACCATTTAGAAAGAGTTCTTTTGGTAACTGCAAGTCCTTTCCTGCTATCAGCAAAAGCCACAAAGAGTTGATCTGTTTTCTATGATCTTTTGTTCTATCGAATTAAATTCTTAGCTGTCTGTGAACATCCAATTTGTGCAACATATACTCCATTTTGTTGGAGTGGTTTTGAAGAAAGTGGGTAATTCAATGGACTGACTAATATTGTTAATAGAACACACTTTAGGGAGGAAGGATGAATTGGTTCAAGAGAAACTCTGTCAGAGTGAAAAATCAAATAAGGGTGCTTGATGGAGAGAGCCTGAAGTTCAGATACTGTCTAGCAGAAGTAATGGCTACCAGAAGAGAGTTTTCCAGGACAAAAATTTTAATGGGCAAGAAGAGGCGGGTTCAAAAGGGGACAACATTAATTTAGATAACAATAAATTCAGACTCCAAGGTGACGTTGGAGATCTGACCGGTGGTCTAATATGAAAAACTCCTTTTAAAAAGGCTTTACAAAGTCTGTGAGCCATAACAGGAGCTCCACATTCTTCCACATGGAAATTCGAAATGGCGGCCAATTGAACTCTTAGAGTAGCAGGAGAAGCACCCTGATGAAATAAGTCTGTTAAGAACTCTAATATCTTATTCAAAGGAGCTATAAAGGGATCCACATGGTGTGTATTGGCCCAGAGTACAAATCGCTTCCATTTGCTAGTATATGTTTTAGTAGTGGAAGCTTTATGCGAAGCCACCAATATATCCTGGACTGCTGGTGACAAAAGATCAGACCTGGCTAAGTTGGGAATTGGAGCAGCCAAGCTGCCAGATGGAGTGACGGAGCGCTGGATGGGGAACCCCTGACGAGTGAGTCAATAGATCTGGCTCTGGGTCCAGAATCCAGGGTCCCCGAATGCAGTGTATCTTCAGGAAGGGAAACCAAATTTGACGAGGCCAGAATGGAGCAATGAGGATTATCGTCCTGTGTAGGTTCCTGGCTTTCTGGAGAAACTTTGATATCAGAGGAAATGGAGGAAATGCGTACAGGAGTCCGGGGCCAATCGTAAACCAGTGCGTCCTGGGGACTTCCCTGGAGGGTAATAGGGCAAAGTAGCTCCTGCATTTGGCATTCATTGGAGACATAAACAGGTCGCAGGAAGGCTGGCCCCACGCATGAAAAATCCTTTTCGCCACTGACTGTTTAGAGACCACTCGTGCGGTAACAGAATTGCTCTGCTCAGCCTGTCGGCTATGACGTTGGATGACCCGGGATGTGCGTTGCTATTAGAAAGCGACCCGTGGACTCCGCCCACTGCCAAATTCTCATGGCCTCTCTGCATAGTTGATAGGACTTGGTTCCCCTTGTTTGTTTATGTACCAGACTACAGACATGTTGTCCGTCTGAACTGCAATAGTCCCTAGAGGAAGAAGGGGAGCAAAGTGTTGCAATGCTAGAAACACTGCCCTCAACTCTAGAACATTGATGTGCAGATTGTACTCCAAATTGGTCCATTCGCCTTGGACTGTCTGTCCCTGAAAGATGCCCCCCCACCCTATCAGGGAAGCGTCCGTGGTCACCGTAACTGTGGGTGTGGGTAGCACAAACGGCCTCCCCTTGGAAAGGTTGCACGTTTGAAGCCACCAGTTTAGATCTGTTTTGCAAGTCTTTGTTATAAGAATCTCGTGTGTTAGAGGTAGTTGTTGAAACGACCATTGAGCAAACAGTAGCCATTGTAGGACTCTCATGTGCAGCCTTCCCAGGGGAATTGCAATAAGGGAGGCTGACATGAGGCCCAACACCTTCAGTACTAGTTTTGCAGGAGATTTCCTTGACAAGAGTAGAAGGCGATGTGAGTCTGCAGTGATAATATCCTTTCTGGGGGAAGCCTCAGAATCAACTGGCGTGTGTTTAACTCTGCTCCTATGAACAAGATATTTTGTGATGGCTGAAGCAAGGATTTTCGAAGTTTACGGAGATCCCTAGGTGAACACACAGTTGAAGAACAAAGTCTCTGGCCTGCAGTAGTTGGCCGGGTGGTGGCGAAAGGAGCCAGTCGTCCAGATACGGAAACACCTGGAATCCCTGGCGTCTCAAGTGAGGCGCTACCACTGCCATGCATTTGGTGAAGACCCTGGGGCTGAGGTCAGACCAAAGGGCAGGGCTCGAAATTGAAAGTGACTGGCTCCCAGCCGGGCGCAAATGATCTCTGGATGCCCTGGCCATTTTGATGTGGTAGTATGCATCCTCTAGATCTATTGAGCACATCCACTCGTCCTTCTGTAAGAATGGAAGGATCGATTGAAGCGTGACCATTCGGAACTTTTCTTTCTTGACGAAAGTATTGAGGTAGCTTAGGTCTAGAATGGGCCTCCAGTCCCGTTTTCTTTGGAACTAAAAAGAACCTTGAGTAAGTCCCGAATCCTTGCTGGTCCGCTGGGACTGGCTGGATGACTCTTTTCTAGCAGCTTTGAAATTTCTAAAGCTGCTGGCTCTCGCAGATGGGGCGGTACATCTGGGAGTCTTTTCTTTGGGATGGGATGGGATAGGAAGGGTATGTTGTAACTACGCTTTTTACCCACTTGTCTGTAGTTATATTTTGCCAGGCCTGAGGGTATAAAGCTAAGCGACCCCCGACTGCCTCCAGAGCAGGACAGTCGGGCCTCCTCTCAGGAGTGCTGGAAAGGTTTACCAGGGAGTGTTTCCCTGTCACCTTGATGTTGTGGACCCCCTCTGCCGCCAGGGCGGCGTCTTCCACCTCTGCCCCCTCCTCTGCCTCTAGAGGGGGCATCACCCTGTGTGCCTGAGAAAGACCCTTGGGGTTTTCGAAACCACATTTTCCCACCGCGTTGCCCTTTGGGGTACGGTCTGGTTGGGGTGGAAAAACGGACTCCGACAGCAGACAGAGTCTTTCCCTCTTGTTCACACCGGGTAAGGGTCTCCTTTACCTTGGGGCCAAAAAGAGTGGCACTGTCAAATGGGGCGTTTGTAAAGGAAGACTTGAAGGCTTCCGCAAAGGAGCATAGGCGCATCCAGGATTGTCTATGAAGAGCAATCGCTGAAGCTGCTGCCCTACTCGAACCTTCGGCTGCGTAGGAAATCAGCCTCATGGACGAGTTAACAATCGATGTTAGGGTATTAAGTTGAGCTGTCACTTTGTCTGAGACAGCTGCATCTGTAGCACCCTGGAGGGTATCTCCCAACTCTTTGACTAGATCCCTCTGCAGGCGTGTAAAATGTGTCAAATAGTTCAGGGACCGCATGGAAAAAGCCGCTGAACTAAAAATGCGCTTCCCGTATCTATCCATCATCCTAGAGTCTTTATTAGGCGGATGGACAGACGAAGAAGACTCCGACATCTCCTTTTTCGTGGCTGCTGCCACCACCATAGCGTCTACTGGAACTCCTTTTGTAAGGTAGGACTTATCCTGTGGTGCTGTGATATATTTGTTAGGTTTCCTCGGAACAGGTTCCACTGTGTCAGGAGCCTCCCACGCCCTTCGAGCAATTAGTTCCATTAATTCGAAGGGCGGAGTGACCCAGGAGGAGGAAGGGCGAGCACCAAATGCCTTCAGCAGAACTGACTCATCCTCAGAAGGGGGAAGGGACTGCCAGTCACCTCTCTGCTTCAGGATCTCCAATATGTCCGAAAAAGAGACATCTTCTGAAGGTGACTTAGGGGACCCCTCTGACTCATCTAAGTCAGTATCAGATGTCAAGGATTCCTGTGGAGAATCCAAGTGTCTCCTCTTACACAATCTCTTCCTAGGGACTTCCTCGTGGGGAGCATCCGAAGAAGCCTCGGAGGAAGAGGGGGCACCCTCCAGGGGTGGCTGAGACACTGGTGCCCGGCGCTGGGATGGGGCCGTGGGTGCAGATGAAGACAAAGGCCCTTTATGGGGAGGAGAAACTGCTTCCACTGATGTGGTTGTCTGGGTAGACCACACCTTCCTCATCAGGTCGAAGCTCCCGGGTCCCGATCGAAGAGTCCCCGGTTCGAAGAAATGGGAAGAATCCCGATACAGGCACGAAGGCATCGACCCGAGGACGGAGCCGAATCGATCCGCCGAGGCCCGAGGGAAGAGTCGGAACCGGCAGCGTCGGTTCGACTCGGCCCCGGAACCAAGAACAGACCGTCGGCTCCGAGACTCCGGTGCGGGTCCGACGGAGTCGAGTGAGGAACAGACCGAGAAAAGACGGTTCTGGACCGAGGGCTCCACAATCAGTAGATCAGCCTCTTCCGGCTCCAAAGACTGAATCGGTCTCGGAGGAGGAATGGATGGAGATACAGGGAGGCCTTCAAGTTTCGACACCAACTGGGTGGAAACCGAAATAAGTTTGGAGAGGGCCGAATGCTCCAATAACTTCTGCACCACGCGATCCACATCGACATCCGAAAGTTTGGAGGAAGAACGGGTCGAAGGAACCGAAGACGGAGCCGACCTCAATATGGTCGAAGGAGGGAGCTCCATCACCGGTTCCAAGACTCGAGGCTCAGGAACCGATACCAGTTGAACACTCGGCCCCGAAGTCTGTGGGACCGTTGATCTAACCTTTGAAGAAGAGCTCGGAGCCGATGACTTAGGCTCCGACGTCTTCGACTCCTTAGAGGACTTCGATGCCTGGTCAGAAGCATCCAGAGCCTCTTGGAAAGCAGGTTTCAATAGACCTCTGTCCATTAGTTTCCTGCGCCTATCTGTCATGACCCTCCCACTAAAAGAGTGACAGATGGAGCAATCCTCTTGTAAGTGGAGAGGGCCAAGGCAGTAGACGCAGGAACTATGGTTGTCAGTGACCGACATTTTCTGGCCACACTGACAACGCTTGAAACCAGACTTTACCTTCTCAGACATTATAGGTAAGAAAGACAATCCAGTAAAAATAGTCAAGTCCGATAAAGTTAGTCAAAACCGATGAAATTGTCAAATCCGGTAAAATTTTCCTTAACTAGGTAAAATTAGGAAGGGTGTAGGCCCCGACAAATATTTAACCGATAATAAAAGTTAACGGTACCAATAATTAACGGAACCAAAACACAATCACACAGTTAATACTGAAAAATATCAATTAGACTAGAATCCTAATAACATATAACAACAAAAAGTTATATCTTAGCTTAGAAACTCTCGAGCTAGCTCCCAACGATGCGTATGCAGCAGCGGCAAACTAGATCTGAGGTAAAGGCAGAGGGGGATTGTGGGTATTAGATTGTCTCGAGCTTCTTCTCGATGCAGAGCCTGCAAGAGGCCGGCAAGGAGCCGAGGATCGGCTCCGAACCCATGTGTAAGGACAAACGGCGAGATTGAACACTATCACATCATAGGTTCCCCATGTTGGTGATGGCCAGGTCCAGTATGTTGTCACCTCTTGTGGGAGTGGTGACCAGCTGTTCATGGGCATTTGAGTTTATAAACTCAAGGAAGCATTGGGCTAGGGCATCTGAGCTTGAGTAGTTCTCCCAGTTAATGTTTGGATAGTTGAACTCACCCAGTAGCATGGTGTTGGGTAGAAACTTCATACTTTCTAATGTTCTCAGGAATGCTGTGTGAGGGTCCTAAGACAAGGTGGGAGATCTGTAGTAAGCTATAAATTGAACAGTCAATTTACCCGCTATCAATTGCACTTGGATGGTCTCAGATTCCACGTGCTGTGCTACTAACCTGGAGGTGTGGGTGTTCTTGATGAATATGGACACACACCCTCCTTTTGTGTTTCGGTCCTGGTTTTGGGAACTAAAGGTATGGTAGGAGTTACAGCCTAGTAGTGCTGGGGTGCTCTCTGGAGCCTTGAACCAGGTTTCTGTCACTGCACATATGTTGATTTCTTCCATACTAAGGAGATCCTTGAGTGCGTGCATTTTGAGATTTAGACTTCTGGCATTGAGCAGCATTACCCTCAGTTTTTGTTTATTATTTTTGTTTATGGAGGCAGGTTTGTCTTCTGAGCCTTGCCTAAAAAAGGCAGTATTGGGGTGGCAAGAGTCTTGGCCAGTATTCAAAAGCCCAGGGGCGACAGGTGCAAGCAGTCTCTGGCGAGGCAACGTGGCTTGTCAAGCATGTCGTCCCAGGCTGACAAGTACTGGATCCCCTTTGAATGACACCAGTAGTTTAACAAATTGTTGAAACTGATCATTTTTTCTTCATATGCTGGCATCATTTTGGGTGAGGGTAGGATGCTTCTCAGAGTCAGTCATACCAGCCTGAGCTACATGGTCAGAGAGCTCCTCCATGTCTCTTTTCATGTAGTCCAGGGAGGTAAATCTCAGGTTATTTACGCCAACATGTACAATGACAGAGTTATAGTTGTACTTGTGGAGTGACCTGAGTGTATGTGTTATGTGGTGGATTCTGGCACCTGACAGGCAGCTTATGGTAACCTTCTCCTTGTTCAGTCTAGTGAGTGGGACGTCTGTGTGCCTGATGATAGAATCACCAATTACTAGTGTGTTAGGTTGTTAGGTGTGTTATTTAGCCTTAGGGACTGTTTTTGCTTGGCACACTTATGTTGTGATGTATGTGTTGCCTGGTTTCTGTTGTGGGGTGGGAGTTGCATGGGTGTATGCTTAGGAGGTCTCTGTTGTTTAGGCAGGTTCTTATTTACAGCCTCCGAGTATGTTTTTGCATGTTTCTGAGAGTTGTTTTCTGGTGCAGCTATGGCTGGTCTATGTGAGTCTAGTAATGTGGTGCTAGTGTTGCCCTTCTCCTTGTGACTGGTTGATCCAGTCGTGGGTTGAGAGAGCTTAGCCTCCAGTTTGGCTGTGTAGCTGCATCTCTCACATATGTTTGTGCTGGTTGGGAGGAGGAGGGGGTTGTCTATGTACATGAGGCAATTGTAACATTGCCTCAGGATGCCCAGATTCACCAGCTGGACCGGAGACCACACCTGAAGCTGTCCCTTGAACATGCCTGAATAGATGGTTGGGACTGTATTGCTGATTGGATGAGTAAAGAGCCTTATACTTCCTGAGTATAGGGCTGAAGTGCAAGCTGTAAGCTAGTGCTAGTTTTAGTAAGTGCCGGTCTTAAATTGCCTTATTTCTAGTGCTGGGTTGAAGTGTTTCTAGTTTCAAGGGAAAAACTGAAGTGCAGACTTCGTGTAGCCTGGAATAGTTTAATCGCAGCTAAACAGCGCTGCGCGGTGCGCAAACCCGTGATAAGCGTTTTTTTAAACCAGGGAGATCAAAAAGGATAGAAATTAGCCCAAAATGGCCAATGAGCTACAAGTTGCTCCTACAGGGACAGTTAGGTTGCTCAGAGTTCCCTCTCTCACAGTGAACAAGGAAGCCACCTAATTATCCAAGTATGATATGGGCAACACAGGAATCTTTACCACAGTCCTGGATTCAGCAAAGCCTGAAAACTGGACTAGACTAGTTCAGAAAGGCGGGAAAACAAGGAATTTTTTTGTTTTTTTTTTTTTTTTTCAGAAACAACAGAAATGCAGAGCTTAAATTATTTTAAATACACAGAGGAGGCTAGTGCACTTAAGTGTGTAGCCTGCGACTGTGTTACAGGTTACTTAAATGCAAAAATGACAAACAGTAACTTTTTTCAAGTGCAGCAAAGAAATAAGTACAGTAAGCAATGCAGATATCATTAGGAATCCACAGAAGCACTGAAAAGCCATGTTTTAGGCGGGATTAGCGTTTCTGGGAAACAACAAGCAAAAACAATACTTAATCAAGTCCAAAGTTTCTCTCTTGTCGCTCGGCTGCTTGTAGGACTCTGCAGGGCACCATGAGGAGCTTGCTGAGCTGTATACAAGCGCAAAACTGCACTAAGCGTTTTTTATACCAGGGAGATCAAAAAGGATAGAAATTAGCTCAAAATGGCCAATGAGCTACAAGTTGCTGGGCTAGGACCACTCCTACAGGGACAGATAGGCTGCTCAGAGTTTCCTCTCTCACAGTGAACATCATTATGCATCATTATGCATCACAGACACCATTGAAACAACTGTAGCTGCAAACATTATACATCACTTATAATCTTTCTATCCCATCATTGTCAGTTAAGCATTATATGGCTCATTCAATCCTGCCTTCTTTTGCAACAAAGAAAACCATGCTTTGAAAGGACAAATGCATTAAAAATAATAAATAAATCACATTGCATCAACATCCTGCAACTTCCTACCTGCAAGCAACCACAGAGCTTTCACTGAAACTAGGGCTGCTTGTTTCCCCAGAATGACAGCTCTCCCTAATTAAGTCTTAATGGTATACAATCTACCAGTATCTGAACTACCTGAAATAAATTAAATTATGGCCTGTAAATTGAAAGTGCACTTTGTTTAATTAAACTATATTTCTAGGCCTACTTACTATATTTTTTCAGTAACATCCCAATATCAATTTCCAGGTCACTTTACCAGACATTGGCAGTTGTAGACTTGGCATCCTTCAGAACCCCACAGGCCCACGCTAATACATTGTCCATTAAATGTAAATATCCATCCACTGTAAATGGCAAGAAGCTATGTCTTAAAAAATCTACTTCTGGCATGCGTACCCAAGTATTAGGTTTTGAAACAAAGAAACATTCTCCACAGTCCGTAAGTCTCTGTCTTTAATAATCATCTACTGTTGCAGCACTCCCAACACATAAGCACACACATACACACTAAAATCCCCAACATTTAAAAAATGACATTGTGCCCACTTGATTTGCCAGTATTGATGATCCGCCAAAGCTATGCTTACTGTTGTCCAATCTACCACTGCTTAGAACCCACCAATGAAAAAACAGTACTAGGTGCTTTTTTGTTTGTTTGAAAAAACAATACAACTTTATATGCTACAGTCCCACATAGCCAGTCCACTACTGACCCATTAACCCTAGGCTGCTGTCTCATTCTTACTCTCTGGAACTGCATTACCTTGGATGACTGCTTTTATTTCCTAAGCAAAAGACACAAATTGGAAGATGAGGCAAACATTCGGGCATTCTTTGAAAATCCATACAGTTAAGAGGTATGAGTGCATCTTCAATACAACACTCTCCCCTGTCAGGAAAGCCACAATTTAATGAAAGTATACTCTTAATGTAGGATATATTTGTGAGCTAATTTGTTTGTGTTCAGTAGGTAGACTGATCATTGTTATCCTCTGTGCATGCGTCTCTCTCTGTCATGCACACATATACACACAAACACACACACTCTTCTTTTACTTTCACGCACACAATTCTGCTTTCATGCATGCACTCACTCACTCTGTACTTACCTATTAACACAGGTAATTGCTGTACCTTTCAAAGGCAACAGCAGCAAATCCATACATGAGTCCCTCTTCAGCGAGAACACACACACACTGATCGGCATAAAATAATGGCGTAAACACCCTGACCCTTTTTTGGCTCAAAAACAAAACTAGAAGGGTGCTTTGGCGCATGCACACACCAACATTAGCATTACAGGTCACGGGAGCAAAAAACACAAAACAAAAAAAGTGTTTTGGGGCATGTGTACATCGATGTTGCAGTTAGAGGTTAAGGGCCGCATGGAAGAGCTCTGAGGGCCGCAGGTTGGACACATCTAGACTACAGCAATGTGGTAGAAAATGCCAGATTTGCTTATTAGGGTGAAAAATGCATACTATGCTCCATTTGTGACCCAAAGGCTGCACAATATCTACACACCAACCATATTACTTTGACTGGAGCCCAGAGTCAGACATTCATATATGATTTTTAATTCAGCAAAGCAGAAAACAATTTTATTTGTAGAGAGTCTGAGATGTACCTTTTCCACGAAATGTCACAGAAGTGCTAAATGCTGGAGCTTCATACTATATGTTGTTTCCTGCCAGACAGAGCCTTGTATGATCACAAAACCCACATAATCTGTACTCCTGCTAATCCAATATGTTGAAGGAAATACAGTACAAGGACAATGAATCATGACAAGGGAGAAATGTGTGATGGAAAAGGATATGGTGACACACAGAAAAAAGAAGAAAACAATCCACAAAAAGTTTAAGGAGATATTCTACAAATCTCACCACAAGTTAAAGTAACACTGTGCCCCTATAAACACTTATTCTGTTCAAAAAAATAAAATAAAAGAAGTGATATTACATGCTCCAGGGGATTCAACATGCTCAGGGGAAAAAAAAAACTTGTGATACACCACTGCCACTAACGAAAGTAGTGTTAGTGTGGTACTATATGGAACTGCTCCATAAAGCTGTGCATAACAGCAGTGCAACTATCAGAGTTAAGGCACCTTGTCCAACTAATTTCACTATCAATACTACGATTAGCTATCGGGTGATTCTAAAATTGCCAGTCAGTATCTGAGGGGATAAAAATGCATGAGGACATACAATATGGACTGCTACTGTGAAGCATACTAAATGCAATTGTTAACATAGCACATTAAGGTTACGGACCCGGTAGTAAAAACATTAGTCAATGTGACCATAAGTCAGTGTTGATGAGGTACCTGAACCCCATGTAAAAGTAGAAAAAAGGTTTATAATGGTTTCATTCCAAAATAAACAAAGATCTACATTTTATGGCAAAATAGTTGAAAAAAGGCATTTGTCACTCTTCTGGATTGCTGTGATCAGGCACTGTTAGTTCCGTTCTCTCAAAACTTATTTACTAAACCCAAGTAAACATTTTGACTCTACAGAGCAACATTTTTATTTACTGTATATTCTTCACTTTATACAAACCTGAACATGAAAAATATGTAAATAAAAAAAAAAAAAAAATTGAATGAATGAACGAATCAAAGAATGTTTACATTTCATTTCCTCTTATAGGTTCATAGGTTGGTACTGGGCTATCTGCACGAAGGCATATATTAGCCCAGCCACGTTGTGCGGTATTCACCACCCCTTTAGTAGTTCCCTAGACCCTTGTACTAGCAGCTAGTACTCTTGGCCCCTATCTAGTAGTGCTGTTGGTGTGATCCCGGTGTGAACTTTCTGTTACCCATCCACTCATCAAGGTTCCTCTTGAAGAGTGATACTGAGGGGCTCTGTCTTGTGTAGATCGGGACCCTGTTCCATAGTAAGGGAAGTCTCTGCGAAGGGAATCTATCCCTCCAGCATGTTCTACTCATTGTTGAGTTGAGGTTCATATCCCTAGAGCATGTAGCTCGAGTAGATTTGGTTTTGCTAAGATGGAGCATGTTCAACAATTCTGGGTTGGACATGGCTCTGTACGTTAGACAGAGATCGCCTCTGAGAAAGCGGTATGCAACAGAGAACAGTCTTAGCTTTTTCAATCGTGCTGCATAGAGCAACTGTTTGGAGCCAGTAATCCTCTTGGTTAGGTACCTTTGTGGTCTCTCCAGCTACTGGAGATGTCTAGCCAGGTACATTCCAATTGATGCATTGTACTCAATAATGGGTCTGATGAGGGAAGAGTAGAGGGGCACCATTACATCCTTAGATCTTGATGCAAACCCTTTCGTGATCAGATGGGTCACATAGAAGGATTTTCTAACCACTTTGGCAACATGGTTATCGAAGGAAAGCTATCTACTTGGGTCCCTAGATCCCTCATTTCTTCTTCAGATTTCAGGGGATTAACTCCTATGTTGTAGTTTGCGGTTACTCTGTTGTTTTCCAAAGGGGATTACTATGCATTTTTTTTCATTTAGCTTGAGACCATGGCTTTGACACGATGCATCAGTCTCATTTAGGCCCTTCTGGAGGATCTCCATGTCGGCCGGAGACTATTATAGCACCCAGTTTGCAGTTGTCCGCAAACTTAGTCAGCCACAGCCCTTCCATGCTTGCCTGTACTTCTGAGAAGTATATGCCAAACAGGAGGGGCCCCTGGACAGAGCCCTGAGGCACACCACTCGTTACTGGTCTGGATTCGGACATAGATCCCGCTACTCTTACTTTATGGGATCTGTCTGAGAGCCAGTTTGCGATCCATCTTGTGATGTAAGGGTTTATGCCCAGGCTGGTGAGCTTATCAATAATACCTAAATGGGGAATGGTGTCAAATGCTTTAGCAAGGTCAAGGTAAGCCATGCAATCCTGAAGATGCATATAGAGTGCCTTGGTGTAGGATTCCGCATCCTGGATATCATTATCCTTCTGCAAGGGAATAGTGAAGCTTTCCACTTCGGATGTAAGTAGTTTGAAGTTTGCTTTGGAAAGGTTTTTGACTATGGTTTCTTTGATTGGGGGAGGTGGAGGAGTGAGGATGTCCAGGGTTATCAGTTTGTGGTCGGATCTGACCAAGGAGGTGGTGATAATGGGCGCCCATATTTGTGATGATTAAATCCAATATGTTGTCCCCTCTAGTGGGGGAACATACTAGTTGTTCAAGGGAATTTGAATTTATAAATTCTATGAATCGCTGAGCATAGGAGTTGGAACACTGGTAGTTCGCCCAGTCTATACCAGGGTAGTTAAAATCACCCAAGATTATGGTGTTGGGTAGGACCTTTATATTTTCCAGTGTCTCAAGGAAAGCAGAGTGAGCATCTTGGGACATGGTGGGCGATCTATAACCGGCTACGACTTGAAATGTGGTTTTGCCTGCTGATAGTTGCGCATGGATGATCTCTGGGGCATCATGCTGCGCTACTAACCTAGAGATATTGGTATCCTTGATGAATATGGATACACCTCCGCCCTTTGTACTGCGATCCGGTAACTGAGGCTGGAAGGTATGATATGAATTGTAACCTGGCAGTGCTGGGGTGCTCTCGAGCCTTGAACCAGGTTTCTTTCACTGCACAAACATAGATTTTCTCCATGCTGAGGAGAGCCTAGAGTGTGTGCATTTTGAGGTTGAGACTTCTGGCATTGAGTAGCATTACCCTTAGTTTTTGGTTACCTGTGCTGGTTACGGTGGTTAGTTTGTCCTTTGAGCCTTGCCTAAAAAAGGCAGTATGGGGACGACAAGAGCCTTGGCCAGTATTCGAAAACCTAGGGGTGACAGGTGCAACCCATCTCTGGCAAAACAGCGAGGCTGGTCTATCATGTCATCCCAGGCAGACAGACACTGGATCCCCTTAGAATGACACCAGAAGCTTAGCCAATTGTTGAAATTGACCATTTTGTCTTTGTATTGTGGTATCATTCTAGGTGAAGGTAGTATGCTACTCAAGGTCAGGGTCATACCAGCTTGGGCTACATGATCAGAGAGCTCCTCAATGTCTCTTTCCATGTAGTCCAAAGAGGTACGTCTTAGATCATTCACACCAAAATGTACAATGACAGCATCATACTTGTACTTGTTCTGGAGTGACCCAAGTGCCTGTGTTATGTGGCGGATCCGAGCACCCGACAGGCAGCTGACAGTAACCTTCTCCTTGTTCAGCCTGGTGAGTGGAACATCCGTGTGCCTTACTATAGAGTCTCCTATTACTAGCATGTTAGGTATGGTGTTTTGCCTTAAGGGCTGTTGTGAGGCACACTGCTGAGGTGAATTATGTGTTTTCTGGCTTGTGTTTGGGGGTGCAGGTTGCTTGCTTGTCTGCTTTGGAGGGCACTGTTTCCTTTTCAGATTGGTACCTAGTGCCTCCGAATATGTTTTTGTGTATTTATGCGTATGTTTTGCCGGTGCTTGTTTTGTAGATTCATGTGTGACAGGTGGTGTGATGCAAGTGTGTCCCTTATCCTCTTGACTGTCTGTTGCAGTCATGGGTTGAGAGTGCTTAGCCTCCAGTCTGGCTGTGTATTTGCATCTCTCACAAGTGTTTGTGTCTAGAGGTAAGAGGAGAGGGTTGTCTGTATACATGAGGCAGTTGTGACACTGCCTCAGGATGCCCAATTCCACCAGATGAACTGAACAGTACACCTGAAGCTGACCACTGGACATGCTTTGAAGAGTAAATTGAACTTAAGTCCTGCGGGCGATCGAGGGTCTTATGCTTTATTATAATAGTGCTGTCTAGGAAATTTGGAGAATAATAGTGCTGTCTAGGAGATTAGGACAAGTGCTGATTTCTGTTTTGCAAGTGCTGCAATAAGAGCAGCTGATCTGAAGCACTTGAGTTGAGGCTTGCCTAGTTCTAAAGGAAAATTTACAGTGCAGACTTTGTGGGGCCGGGAATAGTATACCCCAGCTAACCGGTGCTGCCCGACACTGCTCTGTGCGCAAGACCATGCAAAAAGAAAGTTGCAGGGTTTTTCCACTAGATAAGTGGGGAAAGTGAGTACAACAGCTGTTTTTCTCTAATTAAGTGAGAAAAGTACAAAAACTGTTTTCTTCTAGGTAATGAGGAAGATAGAGTACTATAGTAATTAGTAGCTTATTTAGTGCTTACAAGTTCTGAACAAGTGCTGAGCATGAACAAGCAAATTTAAGTGCTAAACTAAGAATCTGTATCTGCACTACATGAGTTACAGGACAGTAAGAAGTGCAAATACATTATTTCAAATCAGAAAGTTGACAGACGGAAGAGATTGCCCAAACGGCCAATAACTACAAATTCTGGGCCAGAACCACTACTTATGTGGTAGACAGGTTACCTAATGCTTACCACTCCCACTGATAAGCTAGAAGGCTTCCCTCCAACACAGAAAGGCTTGGGGGACTCAGAAGCTTACATACAGTCCTGGATACAGCAAATCTGTATCTGGAACACTAGTTACAGGAAAGGTAGGAAACAGGCTTACAATTGTTTTTTTTTTTTTTTACAGAAAAGTAGCAAAAACAGTAGTAAAAAACAATTCACATGTAGTGCAAGCTAGCACACTTGAGTATGCAGCAATATTAGACCAAACACAGTTTAAAAATGCAATTAAATTAAAAAGGACTAAAAGCAAGTGCAGAAAGAGTTTATTAGGTAGAATGTGGTAAAGAGATGGGACGGGGGAGTGTCCCAGATCAAATCTACAGTGGGGTGGGCTCAGGCAACTGCAAAAGCCACTAAATTTAAACTACAAACCAAAAATATGGAGGGTGGGTAGGACAAAACAGTTTCAACAGAGATCTAGGCAAAAACTAACAGTACAAACTTTAAAACCAAAAAAATATTCTCAGCTCTGTATATTTGCCGATCAGTCTCTCAGAACAGTCAACTAAAGAACCAGGCGTTCAAGACAACAAAACGAACCAGTGTATCAGCAAAGCTCCAAACGCCAGCACATATGCTGTATATTCACATAAAAAAGTCCAACAATAAATAATGCCACGTATATAGAGTAATAGTAAAGATTTAATCCAAAAACAAGTTAAGCGCTTTCACCCACGGTCCATGGGCTTCATCAGAACTGACAAATACCTGTTCAACAACATTTAAATATGCTGATTTGGCGCCAATTTTACTTAGGCTTCTTAAAGCTATAGTAAATCATTTCCTTATGTTGTATAATCTAAAAACTTCCTTAATATGAATAAAAAGCAAAATTAAATACTTCTAATCAGCGTCAAACAGATTACAATAAAATCTTTAAAAACATTCAAATATAAAACGTATATACAATAATGCACCCATAAACAATGTCTCACTTCCTTAATTCTAATATAGGTTTTACAGAGGTGTATTCATTTAAACCTGGTGGTGTTGTGGCGTTTGTAAATAACTGCCACCACAATTCCCTATAAGCTAAGATGTTTTTAATGTTACCACCTCTTGGATTAACTGATAAACTTTCTAAGATAGCAAATTTAAAATAATGGTTTCCCATTTGGCGCCAATTTTACTTCGGCTTCTTAAAGCTATAGTAAATCATTTCCTTATGTTGTATAATCTAAAATCTTCCTTAATATGAATAAAAAGCAAAATAAAATACTTCTAATCATCATCATCAGGGGGAAGAAATATATACCTTTATTAGGTATGAGTTAGTTGGGAATATTACAAGTAATAGGAGTAAATGTAACAACACATACAATAGAGCATGTATATAGAGTAATAGTAAAGTAAAGACAATTCATCAGGGGGAAGAAATATATACCTTTATTAGGTATGAGTTAGTTGGGAATATTACAAGTAATAAGAGTAAATGTAACAACACATACAACAGAGCATGTATTATCGAATTTGGACCCTACAGCAATCAAGTGAAGGAGATATTAACTAGGAATTGGCACATTTTATTGACAGATCAAGAGAAGATTGACATATTAGGATCCAGTCCAACTTTTATATACAAAATGGGAAACAATTTGAAAAAATTTTTAGAATTTGGTACGAAAACAAGGAAGAATAGGGATTTAGCACATACATCGAAATGTGGTGCATGTCACCAATGTTTTGCTATTAATGAGGACAAGGGATTAATTTTGGAAAATATTAATAGAACAAAACTAACATTTAAGTATGGTCATTGTAATACCAGTATGTTGGTATATTTGGCGAAATGCAATTCATGTCCCTCTTACTATACAGGAAAGACTGAGAGGAAGTTTAAAAAAAGAATATATTCTCATCTTTACAGCATTAGAACGAAGATACTAAAAATGCCTTGTACAAACACATAAATAGTAGGGGGGAAAACCATTATTTTAAATTTGCTATCTTAGAAAGTTTATCAGTTAATCCAAGAGGTGGTAACATTAAAAACATCTTAGCTTATAGGGAATTGTGGTGGCAGTTATTTACAGACGCCACAACACCACCAGGTTTAAATGAATACACCTCTGTAAAACCTATATTAGAATTAAGGAAGTGAGACATTGTTTATGGGTGCATTATTGTAGATGCGTTTTATATTTGAATGTTTTTAAAGATTTTATTGTAATCTGTTACGCTGATTAGAAGTATTTAATTTTGCTTTTTATTCATATTAAGGAAGTTTTTAGATTATACAACATAAGGAAATGATTTACTATAGCTTTAAGAAGCCGAAGTAAAACTGGCGCCAAATCAGCATATTTAAATGTTGTTGAACAGGTATTTGTCAGTTCTGATGAAGCCCACGGACCGTGGGTGAAAGTGCTTAACTTGTTTTTGGATTAAATCTTTACTATTACTCTATATACGTGGCATTATTTATTGTCGGACTTTTTTATGTGAGTATACAGCATATGTGTTGGCGTTTGGAGCTTTGCTGATACACTGGTTCTTCTCTCAGAACAGTGAGACAACAGTTTCAACACAGATCTAAGCAACAATTAAACTCTATAACCAAAAAATATATACTCAGCTCTGTATAATTGCAGATAATATGTAAGGCAGTCTCTCAGAAACACAGGTTCCAGCAATTTATGATCCCTATATCCCTGCCACTGCATAAGATCCAGGTGGAGGTATGACCTGTAGGCCTTTACTTGGCTGCATGGTAAAATGTATTTTAAATAAATAATGTTTCCTGTTTCATTGCCTTTCTTCTCTTTTTAAATGTATGCATTTCTTAGCTTAACACATATAAAGAAAAATATGTTTTCTTCTCTTTGTTACATGTGAATTCCTTTTTACTTTTGAAATTGTGGAAATGTATACTTGTGCAAAACACAAACACTATTCTAGACCATGCATTCTACTGAGATGTTTACAATCCAGACCATTTCTACAGACCGTTTCTACAGAATCAAACAAAGCTGTATTTCAGCTATACCTCCTACACTAAGAACCGATTCCCAAGCCTATCTTAAATGGGCGCACACTTAAATACAACTATGGAAGTATTAGTGACTTTATGGTTTCTGATAACAAATTAATTCTAAGTCTCTTTCTCATCTGCTAAAAAAAGAAGTTATGTTCTTAGCATAACATTCCACGTTTGTTGTCCTTTATCGCGCCTTCCTTCTTTCTGGTTGGGTCCGGAGCCGATCTCGGCTCCGACTCAGCCACTTCTAAAGCTCGAAAAGTCCTTACTGGCGTGAGGCTAACCCCTTACCCCAGCAGGCTTAGCGGTAGCTACCCAGATCTCGTTTGTGAGAACTAAAGTACAGTTTTGTACCTACCATAAATGTAGATGTTCGAGTGCTAATACAGCTGCAGTCATAACAGATGGGTTGTCCTGCTGTCAGGCAGGTCCTCGGTCGGCCGAATTCCAAAGTCTAGGTCCGGCGTCGGTTGTCGTCGCTTCTTCCCTGACGTCAGTGCGCCAGGGGTATAAAAGAACCAGCAGACGCCATTTTCTTCAGTTTTTCTTGCCCCAGATGCCAGGTGCCCCCAGAAGGAAGGCAATACATAAATTTGTGTGATACAGCAATGCAATATAATCAAAATACAGTCGTGCAAGCAAATACATCAAGAATAAATACCCCAATCAGGTTGCATGAGGAGGTGCTAGCCAATAGGCCTGTCCCAAGAGGGGAAGGAGGGAGGGAAACCTGGACTGCAGCTGTATTAGCACTCGAACATCTACATTTATGGTAGGTACAAAACTGTACTATGTTCATCATGCATACATCTGCAGTCATAACAGATGAATCCCAAAGCTAAGAAAGGGGTGGTAGGCACTAGGTGGAACTAGGAGGAGCCAGAATGCCCTGCAAGACTGCAGTGGCAAAGCTCGCTCTAGATTTGGAGTATAATGGAAGGTGGTAGTGCTTGGAGAAGGTATGCACAGAACTCCAAGTGGCTGCTTCCAAAATATCTTCGGTAGGAACTCCTCTGAGAAAAGCTGCAGAGGTAGCCGTGGCCCTTGTGGAGTGAGATCTGATGCCTGTAGGTACAGTTTTCCCATTAAAAGAATAGCAAAAGCGTATGCAGTGGGCTATCCATTTTGAGATAGTCTGTTTGGAAATTGGCTTTCCTTGAGCTCCTATAGCATAGGACACAAAGAGCTGTTCTGATTTTCTGAAAGGCTTTGTTCTGTCCAAATAGTAACGCAGTTGTCTGTGGATGTCCAAGGAATGTAGTAATCTCTCCCCTTTGTTTTGAGGATTAGGATAAAAGGTAGGTAAGTGTATAGCCTGATTCAAAGCTACCCTGGATACCACTTTTGGCATAAAGGACGGGTTGGTTCGTAAGGAAACTGTCCTGATGGAAGATGATGAAAGGCTGTACAGCCATGAGAGCTTGTAGTTCCGAAACCCTACGAGCTGAGGAAATAGCCAGAAGGAAAGCTGTTTTCTAGGACAAATATTGCAAATCAAATGAAGCAGCTGGCTCAAAAGGAGGCAAGGTTAGCTTTTCTAGAATGAAATTGAGATCCCAAGCAGGTATTGGTTGTTTCCTTGGGGGTTTTAGATTCTTAGCCCCTCTGAGGAACTGTCTTAAGAGGGGGTGAGAGAATAAGGGTGGATCAGTGTTGTATTCTGCAGAAATGGCAGAGGCATGGATTTTGATGGAGGAGAAAGAAAGTCCACTGCTTAGCAACTCAGCTAGGTACTGTAATATTTGAGGTAAATTCAGTTTTCTGGGATCCTGGCCCTTTTTCTCATTCCAGACACAAAACCGTTTCCATTTTGCGGAGTAAGCTTTTCTAGTAGATGGCCTTCTGGCCTCCAAAATGACATCCTGCACCTCCTTGGAGAGTAGGGTCTGTTGTGATGCTAAGGAATCTTCCATGCGGCTAGACTGAGTGTTTTTAGCCGAGTGTGAAGAGTTTTGAAGCTTTTTGAAGCTGTGCTGAGTCAGAAGAGGAGGCATTAGAGGCAGGATCCATGGTGGGGAATGCGTCAGGCTCCTCAGGAGTGGGTACCAGTGTTGTCTTGGCCAGTATGGAGCAATGAGAATCATCTTTGGTCTATCTGCTCTGGTTTTTAGTAGAACTTTGGGCAGCAGAGGAAGAGGTGGAAAGGCATAAACTGTCATTGATGTCCAACTGAAAGAGAGAGCGTCCACTCTCCAGGCCTTTCGATGAAAAATCCTTGAGCAGAATTTTGTCAATTGGTGATTTTGTGGGAGGCAAAGAGATCTATGTCTGGCCTTCCCCATGCTTGAATTATCTCTGTAAAAACTTGAAGATGCAACTTCCATAAGTGTGGATCTCATATTTCTGCTTAGGTTGTCTGCCAGCGTGTTTTCCTTGCCTGGCAAATACTGTGCTTGAAGTTCGATTTGTAAGTCCAGGGCCATGTTCCAAAGTGACATGGCCAGTCTGCATAGGGGGTATGAATGGGTTCCTCCCTGTTTGTTTATGTACCACATTACTGTGGTGTTGTCCGTCCTTATCAATAGTTGACCTGGTTGCAGAAGGTCTTTGAAGGCTATAACAGCATTTATTACTGCTAGCATTTCCTTTTGATTGATGTGTAGGTGCTTTTCTTTTTGGGACCATTTGCCATGAATGCACCGATCTGTCATGTGCGCCCCCCCAGGCGTAGTCCGAGGCGTCTGTTGTGATGACTTGATTTGCTTGAGGCTTGCTGAATGGGAGACCTGTGTTCGGCATGCTTGAGCCCACCACAGAAATTCCTTTTGAAGACATGGAATTAGTGGTATTATTGTTTCCAAACTGTGGCTGTGTTGAGATCATAGGTTTTTCAGGTACCATTGAATTTCCTCATATGCAGCTTTGCACATGGGATTAGTAAGATGCAAGATGCCATGAATCCCAGAGCCTGCAGGATTTTCCTTGCAGTCAGCCTGGTGCAATTTGCTAGTGTTCTGAAGTATTGAGTTAGTTGCCCCTGCTTCTCTGGCATGAGGTAGGCCATCTGGGTGTTTGTGTCCAAGTTGGCACCCAGGAAAATTATTTTCCGAGAGGGTATTAGACTTGATTTCTTTTTGTTGACTGTGTATCCCAGAGAATTCAACAACATTATTACATATGCCAGATGTTTCAAAGAACGTGCTTGCTGTCCGCTTGGATCAGGCAGTCATCCAAATAGGGGTATATTTGTATCCCTTGAAGTCTGCAGTAGGCAATTACTGATGCCAGGCATTTTGTGAATACTCTGGGCGCAGTAGATAAGCCAAAGGGCAATGCAGAGAATTGATAATGGGTTAAACCTGCAAGAAATCTGAGGTATCGTCTGCAATTTTGTCTGATTGGGACATGCAGGTATGCCTCCTTGAGGTCCAATGTTACCAGCCAAGACTCCTTGCCCAGCATGGGAAGAAGCTGCTGTAGAGTGAGCATCTTGAATTTTGGTACGAGTAAAAATGTGTTTAGGATGGACAGGTCCAAAATAGGTCTCCAATCTTTTCCCTTCCTTGGTACCAGGAATAGTCTGGAATAAAAACCATGACCTTGTTCGTGCGTAGGTACCTCTTGAATAGCTTTCATGTCTATGAGATCTGAAATTTGTCTTTGTGCCTCTGCCCTTTGATTGTGTGGCAGGTTTGGCATGCCTCTCATTTTTGGAAGGGTGTGGAAATGGAATCTGTAGCCTCTGTTTATATTGTCCAGGATCCATTTGTCTTTTGTGACAATATGCCAATTTTTTGAAAATAATGCCAGTTTTCCGCCTAATGGTGCTGCCATTTGAGTCTTGTTTGGCATGCAAAGGGGAAAGTCATTGGGCTTGCTTTCTGAATGGTTGCGAGTTATCCTCACCACCTCTTTGTGTATGAGCTTGCCATTGTCTGCCTCTAAACGATCCTTGGGATTGCCCTCTGCCCCTCGGCCGCCTGTATCTACCTCTTTGGGGTCTGTCCGTGGCTGGAAAGGACCAATTTTTGGAAGGCCAATTTCTACTGAAACGTGGGGGTTGTACCTGTAGAAAATCTTTCACTGTTTGCATTGATTTCGCCTTTTCCTCCATTTTCCTTAATACCTCCTCAGCATTAGCACCAAATAATACATCCTTTTGTAGAGGGGCATCTAGTAATTTAGCTTTGACATGATCTGGTAAGGTTTGTTCCTTGAGCCAGGCATGTCTAAGTATGACTGATCCTGTAACAGCAGCTCTACATGAGGCCTCTAGAGCATCAAAACCACATTGTAAGGTATGTTTACCCACTTGTTCTGCACTATGCATCAAATCCTGCAACTCCTTCAAGTCTGGTTGTTCAATTGTGATAACAAAAACTGTTGGTACTTCAGCATATGAAACTGACAGTTTAATGCCCTCATGGTTAAAGTGGCCGAGGTATATACCTTTTTTCCCCACCTTTCTAAGGATCTGGAATCTCTCTCGGAAGGTAATGGATTTTTAGCAGTGGAGACCTTAATTCCCTTGGGGCCCTATGAGATAGTTTCTGGGTCAGCAGCATGGCTTTTGTATAGAAATTGGTGTGAGTCAGGAACCTTGTAGTACCAGTCAGGCTTGACTGGAGCTGGAGGTAGAGAATCCGGGTTAAGGCAGGCCTCCGAGTACACATCATCTAGTATGTCCAAGACAGGAGGTATAGCTAGAGGCCTGTGCTGAGGCAGCAAGAGAAATTCCCTAAGCCTTTTCTTGGAATCTGAATAATCTTGGCCTTCCCAGTGGAAGTGTTCCCTTAAGGTATGCAAAGTTTCCCCAAATGAGTAATCCTCTGGGGGGGATACAGAGGGAATGGACTCCTCTGCATCAGAGTCTTCAAAAGGGGAGTAAGAATGTTCCTGTTCATCAGAGTGCTCCGATATAATGGAACCCTGATCAGAGGAGGGGGATTCTTCCTCCACTCTGAGCCTTTTGTCTGGGGGGGGGTTGAGAACCCCTGATAAGAGTAATTAGATCCTCAGCCATCTTAAGCATCTGTTTTTAAGGCATGGGGCCTGGAGATGGGCCCTGTGTAGCTTGTCTCTCAGAATGCATGGCTGCTTTAGACATAGTGAAAGCCTTGATGGAAAAAGAAGAGGAAGGTCTGAAGACACCTTGAGAGGAGGTAGACCTGTCCACATTTTGAGATTCACCGCCAAGAGTGGCTTCGGTATCTGTAGTCGGGGTGTGGGCAGAGGAGCCTGCGACCTCAGGCACAGGAGACCCCACCAATGTAGTGTCGTCGGTAGTCAGGGGCTGCGTAGGCGCCTCGCTGAGAACCGGACCACGTGTAGTCGGCTTTGGCGTAGTGTCGGTAGAGGCCGCGGACCTCATGTGTCGGTCCTTATCTTTGCGTTTTTTAGACAAAACTGGAGTCGGAGTATCCGACGACATAATAGTTAAATTTTTTGCCAAAATAATGCTGGGCAAACTCCGCCCGACGCTTAATGGTGCGTTTGTTGAATGTAGCACAAAAACGACAGACCGGGACGTCGTGATCCTTATGCGGTATTTGCTTCCCACATGAAATACAATTATTAACTTTGTCTGACATCGGTCTGAGGCAAGAAAAGTTTCCCCAACGGGGTACTTAGCTTTCAAGAAGACTTGGGTTGCAAAATTTTCGTAATTTCAGGAGCTGGCCGACCGGCACTTGCGAACTGCTTCTGCTTCGGGCACCGCGCGGCAAGAAAGACTGAAGAAAATGACGGCGGCTGTTTCTTTTATACCCCTGGCGCACTGACGTCAGAGAAGAAGCGACGACAACTGACACCGGGCCTAGACTTTGGAATTCGGCCGACCGAGGACCCACCTGATGGCAGGACAACCCATCTGTTATGACTGCAGCTGTATGCACGATGAACATCCACTAGACAGGAGAATTATTTATTACCCAGTAAAGGGGGTAACTAAACAATACTGCTTCCTTGTACAGAAAAAGTACAGTTTTGTACCTACCATAAATGTAGATGTTCGAGTGTTCACACTGCTGCAGTCATCACTGTTGGGTTATCCTGCCGTCAGGCGGTACCGCAGTTGGCCCGAGTTCCAAAGTCTTGGTCCGGCGTCGGTTGCTGTCGCTTCTTACCTGACGTCAGAGTGTCAGGGGTATATAAGATGCATCCAACGCCATTTTCTTCAGTTTTTCTTGCCCCAGATGTCAGGTGCCCCCAATAGGTAGGCAATACATATTTCTATATAAAAATATACATATAAAAATAAAACAAAACCTTCAGTCACAAGCAAATACACCACAGAGGTTGTATAGGATAGAAAGGAATAGATATGTCAAGCTAGTTCAGATGGGGATGGAGGGAGGGTAACCTGGACTGCAGCAGTGTGAACACTCGAACATCTACATTTATGGTAGGTACAAAACTGTACTATGTTCATCGTGTTACACTGCTGCAGTCATCACTGTTGGGTTGAATCCCAAAGCTAAGATTGGGTAGTGGAACTTAACAGGGTTTGGAGAGGCTAGTAGGCCCTGCAGAACTGCAGTGCAAAGCCAGCTCTGGTTTTAGAGTATAGAGGTAAGTGATAGTGCTTGGTGAAGGTGTGCACTGAACTCCAAGTGGCACCCTCCAAAATATCCTTGGTTGGTACCCCTCTGAGGAAGGCTGTTGATGTTGCTGTAGCCCTGATGGAATGGGGCCTGATGTTACCAGGCACAGATTTCCCATGGTGTGTGTAGCAGAAATGGATACAATGTCCTATCCATTTTGAAATGGTCTGTTTTGAGATAGCTTTTCCTTGAGATACTGCAGCATAGGATACAAAGAGCTGGACAGATTTTCTGAAAGCCTTAGTTTTATCCAAGTAGTAACGTAATTGCCTGTGAATGTCCAAAGAGTGTAGGAGCCTTTCCCCTTTGTTCTGGGGGTTTGGATAAAAGGTGGGCAAATGAATGGTTTGGTTTAGGGCCACACTGGATACCACCTTTGGCATAAAGGAAGGGTTAGTTCGTAAAGAGACTCTGTCTTGATGAAAAATGATGAAAGGCTCCACTGCCATTAGGGCCTGTAGTACTGAGACTCTTCGTGCTGAAGTTATTGCTAGCAACAGGGCAGTTTTCCATGATAGGAACTGTAGATCAGCAGTGAAAGCTGGTTCAAAGGGCGGTAGTGTTAGCTTTTCCAGAACAAAGTTGCGATCGCAAGTTGGTGTTGGTGCTCTCCAGGGCGGTCTTATGTTCTTAGCCCCTCTGAGGAACTGTCTTAGTAATGGATGTGAAAATATAGGAGGATCCGTGTTGTATTGAGCTGAAATAGCTGAGGCGTGGACTTTCCTGGTGCTAGGCCTTCTGGCTTCCAGAATGACATCCATCACAGCTTTAGAGAGAAGAGTTGACTGGTTATTTAGGCAATTTGCCATGCAGCCAGATTTAAAGTCTTGAGCTGGCTGTGTAGAATCTGATTGTTTTGCTGAGTGAGCAGGTGAGGAATTGTTGGCAAAATCCATGGTGGGCCTTGAGCCATTTTCCTTAGTATTGGATACCAGTGTTGGCGTGGCCCGTCTGGAGCAATGAGTATCATTTGTGGCCTCTCTAATCTGGCTTTCAGCAGCACCTTTGCCAGATGAGGCAGTGGAGGAAAGGCATACACTGTCAATGTTTTCCAACTGAATGAGAGGGTGTCCACTTTCCACGCTAGTGCGTGGTATGTCCTTGTGCAGAATTTCTGTAGTTGGTAGTTTTGGGGGGAAGCAAACAGATCTATGTCTGGGCTCCCCCATTTTTGAGCTATCATTGCGAATACTTGTGGATCTAGTTTCCACTCGTGAGGATCTGTGATGTTTCTGCTTAGATCGTCTGCCAGTGTGTTTTTCTTTCCTGGCAGGAATTGTGCTTGTAGATGAACTTGATAGGTCAGTGCTGTGTTCCACAAGGTCATTGCTTGTCTGCATAGGGGGTAGGAGTGTGTGCGCCCTTGCTTGTTTATGTACCACATCACTGTGGTGTTGTCCGTCTTTATTAAGAGTTGTCCTGGATGTAGGAGGTCCTTGAAAGCTGTTAGGGCATTTTGTACAGCTAGCATCTCTTTTTGATTGATATGTAGATGCCTTTGGCTTGCATGCCATTTGCCCTGAATACACTGTCCTGCCATGTGTGCTCCCCAGGCATAATCAGATGCATCTGTTGTTATAGTTTGCCTGGCTGTGGGTATAGTGAAAGGCTGACCCTTGTTGAGGTGACATGCCTGAGCCCACCACAGAAACTCCTGTTGAAGGCAGGGAATGAGTGGAATTATTGTTTCCAAGCTGTGGTTGTTTTGAGACCATACGCTTTTCAGATACCATTGTAATTTCCTCATATGCAGTTTTGCAAATGGTATTAGTAGTATGCAAGATGCCATAAATCCCAAGGCCTGCAGAATTGTTCTTGCAGGGGGTTGGGTCTTTGTTGCCATCATTTTGAAGTATTGAGTCAGATGTCTTTGTTTGTCTGGTGTGAGGTAAGCCATCTGGGCCGTTGTATTTAAGCTGGCACCCAGGAATATTATGTCTTGTGAGGGCACTAGTTTTGACTTCTTTTCATTTACCGTGTACCCTAGGCAACTTAGAAGGTTTTTGACAAACGCCAGATGCTTTAATAGAATGTCTTTGCTTTCTGCTTGAATAAGGCAGTCGTCCAGGTATGGGCATATTTGAATCCCTCTTTGTCTGCAGTATGCAATTACTGGTGCCAGGCATTTTGTGAAGACCCTGGGCGCAGTAGATAAGCCAAAGGGCAGTGCAGCGAACTGGTAATGGGTTGGACCTGCAATAAATCTGAGGTATCTTCTGCAATTTTGTCTGATAGGAACATGCAGGTATGCCTCCTTGAGGTCAAACGTCATTAGCCAAGCCTTCTTGCCCAGCATGGGAAGAAGTTGCTGTAGTGTTAGCATCTTGAATTTGTGTACTTCAAGGTATGTGTTTAGAATTAAGAGGTCCAGAATGGGTCTCCAGGCTTTGTCCTTTCGGGGAACTAGAAACAGTCTTGAGTAAAATCCTTGTCCTTGTTCCTGTGTAGGAACCTGCTGAATGGCTCTCATGTCCATGAGAGCTGAAATTTGCTTTTGAGCCTCTGCCCATTGATTTGGTGGCAGGTTTGGCATTCCTTTTATCCTTGGTAAAGTGTGAAAGTGGAATCTGTAGCCTTGAGATACAATATTTAGGACCCATTTGTCTTTTGTGATGATGTACCAATTGTCTAAGAAAACAGCTAGTTTTTCCCCCAAGGGAGCTGCCAAGAGAGTTTTGCTTGGTAGTCTGAGGGGTAAGTCATTGTGTTTGTCTTCTGGTAGTTTGAGACCTGTCTTCCCCTCCTTTTTGGGTTGTGGTACTCCACTGTCGAGGCTGGTAAGAGCCTTGTGACTGGCCTCTGCCTCTTGGGCGTCTGTATCTGCCCCTCTGTGGTCTGGCAGAAGCTGGAAAGGACCAGCTTTTGGTTGGCCAATTTCTGCTGAAACGAGGAGGATGAACCTGTAAGAAATCGTTGACCGTCTGCATAGATTTTGCCTTATCCCCCAGTTTCTTTAAAACTTCTGCTTTTACACCAAATAAAACATCCTGCAGTAAGGGTGCATCCAATAACTTTGCTTTAACATGATCAGGCAAAGTTTGTTCTTTTAACCAAGCATGCCTACGTATGACAGACCCTGTCACTGCTGCTCTACAAGAAGCTTCCAATGAATCAAATCCACATTGCAAAGTATGTTTTCCCACTTGTTCAGCTGAATGTAACAAATCTTGCATTCCCTTGTAATCTGGTTGGTCTGAATGTGCGAGCATTTTTTGTTTTAATTGAGACATCAGATATTGTTGAAATTTCAGCATGTGAAACTGACAATATAAGGCTCTCATATAGCTAGAGTAGCTGAGGTATAAACTTTCTTTCCCCATCTGTCTAGTGCTTTAGAATCCCTTTTAGAGGGCACAGGATTTTTAGCAGTAGAGGCTTTAACCCCTTTGGGACCCTGGGAAATGGTTTCTGGGTCAGCAACAGGGCTTTTATACAGGAATTTGTGTGAGTCAGGGACTCTGTGGTATCTGTCTGGTTTGGCTGGTGCAGGAGGTAGTGAATCTGGGTTAAGGCTAGATTCTGAATAAACATCATCCACAATGTCTAACACAGGTGGAATTGCAAGTGGTCTGTGCTGGGGTAGTAAAAGAAACTCTTGGAGCCTTTTCTTAGAATCAGAGTAATCCTGGCCTTCCCAGTGGAAATGTTCCCTCATAGTATGTAAGGTTTCCCTAAAAGAGAAGTCTTCTGGGGGAGATGCGGAAGGGATAGACTCTTCAGCATCAGAATCTTCATAAGGGGGAAAGGAATATTCCTGTTCCTCAGAAGAGTCTGATGAAATAGAAACCTGGTCAGAGGAAGCGTAGTCCTCCTCCTGCCTTGGCCTTTTATCAGGAGGGGGATGGGAACACCTGATTAGGGTAATTAAGTCTTCAGCCATCTTAAGCATCTGTTTCCTAGGCATGGGGCCTTGTGCTGGAGACTGCTGTGCAGTCTTCTTTGTTTTTAAAGGAGTTTTCAGTTTTGCATAGGATTTAATAGTGAGTGTAGTCGGTCTGAAGACACCTTCAGCAACTGAAGGCGTTTCAGCTGCACCGGAATCTCCTTCAGGAATGGAGTCGGAAGGGCCTAAAGGTAAAGGTTGTGGAGGCCTAGTAATCTCCGCTTGTGAATCGGATGTCGCCTGGGGTTCTAAATCAGCGATCGTCAGGGGCTGCGTAGGCGCCTCACTGAAAACCAGAGAACCGGCGACTGGCCTAGAGAGGCCTCGGAATCCGGTTTGGATTTCGGCTGCCTGTCCTTATCTTTGTGTTTTTTATGCATTCCGGTCGTCGGTTCCTCCGACGGCATGGTATAATTAAATTTTCTACCAAAATAATGTCGGGCAAAATCAAACAGACGTTTAATAGTTTGTTTATTAAACCTAGCACAAAACCGACAACCTGTGACGTCGTGGTCTGGGCCTAGGCAAGGAATACAATACATTTTGAAACAGTTACTTTGGAAACTGGTGAGCCTTGCTTACTCTGAGAGAAGGATACAAACAGCTGATCTGATTTTCTGATGTCCTTGGTTCTTTGAAGATAAAATCATAACTGCCTGTGGACATCCAATTGATGTAATTTATACTCTGCCTTGCTGCCATAATTTGGAAAGAAAACAGGAAGTTCAATTGATTGATTCAAATTATACTTTGATAAAAAGGAAGGATTAGTTCTGAGAGATACTCTAGCCTTAAAGATCACATAAGGCGGGCAGATGGAAAGTGCCTGTAACTCGGAAACCCACCTAGCTGATGTAACAGCAATCAGGAAGAGGGTCTTCCATGATAAAAACTTTAGAGGACAAGAAGTGGCTGGTGTAAAGGGTGGAAGGATCAGAGCAGCAAGTACTAAATTTAAATCCCAAGGATGGAGAGCTTCGTGGCTAGGAGGCCTTATTAGGGTAGCACCTTTCAAAAAGGCCTTACATAGCTTATGGGACATTACGTTAGAACCTAGAAGGCCCACATAAAAATTGGAAATGGCAGCCAGTTGAACATGAATTGTAGCAGCCACTGCTCCTTTTTCGAAGGTTTCTGCCAGGAAGTCCAAGATTTTTGTAATTGGAGCTGTAAAGGGATCAATGTCATTTTGCTTGGCCCAGAAGGAGTGCCTCTTCCATTTACTAGAGTAAAGTTTCCTAGTAGTTGGTTTATGAGAAGAGACTAAAATATGATGAACCATAGGTGAATATCAGGGAGCCTGGATAGGATCGGAAGTGGAGAAACCAAGATGTCAGCTTGAGAGTTTGACTGGAGGGATGAAGAGCGCCTGACTGATGCGTCAGGAGGCTGGACAGGGTCCAAGGCTCCTCTTACAGGTAATGGCAAAGGAACGGGAACCATATCTGATGAGGCCAGTAGGAGGCAATGAGGATCAACTTGCGACTCAGCAACTTAGCTTTCTGAAGAACTTTTGGAATAAAAGGAAAAGGCGTAAAGAATCCGGGGATGGGCAATCATGGACCAGTGCATCTCTGGGTGACTGTCCCGGTGGGAGAACTAGGGCAAAGTAGCTGCTGCATTTGTTGTTTAGATGAAAGGCAAAAAGATTGGACCATGGCTAGCCCCATCTGCAGAAGATCACATCTGCCACATCTTGTCTGCGAGACCACTCGTGCGGCATGAGAATTGTCCTGCCTAGCTTGTCCACTATCACGTTGGACTTCCCCAGAATGTGTCGTCGCAACCAGAAAACCCTGAGAGGAAATTGTCCATTGCCATACTCGAAGGGCCTCCCGACACAAGGGGTAAGATTTGGTTCCACCCTGTTTGTTGATGTACCACACTACTGACATGTCCATCTGAATTGCTATACAGCCCAAAGGAAGAGAGTTGTGAAGTGCTTGCAATGCTAATAACACCGCTCTTATCTCCAGGACATTGATGTGCAAATGGTACACGAGAGGTTGCCAAGTTCCTTGGACTGTTTGTCCCAGATAATGCCCCCCCACCCTATCTGGGAAGTGTCCGTGGTAACTGTGGCTACCGGATGATGGGCTACAAAGGGTCTGCCTAGAGTGACTAGGTGAGAGTGGAGCCACCACTGTAGATCTTTCTTGCAAGCATCCATGATTAAGATCATGTGTGACACTGGTAAATCTTGATACGATCACTGATGAAGAGGAGCCATTGCAAAATCCTCATGTGGTAGCGAGCAAACAGAACTAGAGTAATAGCAGCCGTTATCAAACCAAGAACTTTAGTACTAACAGAGCCTGAAACTTTGACTTTGACAAGAGGAGAGAGAGAGAGACTTGACCTCGAATGGCAAGCATCCTTTCTTGTGGGAGCTTGGCTATCCTATTTAGTTGAACACCTATGAAAGTAATACACTGAGAGGGCAACAAGGCAGATTTTTCGTAATTTACTGTGATTCTTAGGCGTGCACAAGTGTGAATTATGTAGTTCCTGGCCCTTAGGAGATGATGATTGGTGGTGGCAGTGAGGAGTCAGTTGTCTAGATAAGGAAACACCTGGAATCTCAAACGTCTCAGGTGAGCCGTCACTACTGCCATGCATTTGGTGAACACCCTGGGGGCTGTGGTGAGACCAAATGACAGAGCTTTGAACTGGTAATGACTGGCTCCCAGCCGGAAGCGTAAATGTCTCCTGGACTGCCTGTCCATTTTTATATGGTAGTACGCGTCCTGGAGATCTATAGAGCACATCCAATCATCCTGACCCAAAAAGGGTAGAATGGACTGCAGTGTCACCATCCAGAACTTGGTCTTCTCTACTGACCTGTTTAATGTGCTGAGATCCAAGATAGGTCTCCAGTCCCCTGTCTTCTTTGGAACTAAAGGACCTTGAGTAAGTTCCGGATTCTATCTGGTCTGCGGGGAACTTCCTGAATGGCTCTTTTTTGCAGCAAAGTTTTTACTTCTAAGGCTGCTTGATCCCGAAGATTGGGTGGAACATCTGGGATTGATGACTTCTTGGGGGTGTTTGGGAGAAGGAAATTTTGTAACCCCTGGATATGATGCACCGTACCCATGTGTCTTCTGTTACATCTTGCCAGGCTCTTGGGTACAGTGATATTCTGCCCCCGACTACCTCCAGAGGTGAGCAGCCGGGCAATCCTTCAGGGATTCTGAAAGGGCCTGGCAGAGAACGTATCCCTGTCACCCTGTTGTGGACCCCCCCTGCCACGAGGTCGGCATCTCCCATTATTATTTCCCCCTCTGCCTCTGGGGGAATTATCTCCACGAGTGTCTGGCGAAGCTCCCTGGGATTTATGGAACCACATTTTGCCACTCTTTTGACCTTTGGGATAAGGCCAGGATGGAGTGGAAAAACAGACTCCTATGGCAGAGAGAGTTTTGCCATCTCGTTCACTCCTGGTAAGAGTCTCTCGAACTTGATGCCGGAACAAGGCCAAGCCATCAAAAGGGGAGTTCATAAAGGAGGACTTGAAGGGCTCCGCAAATTGAGAAAGGCGCATCCAGGAATGCCAGCAAAGAGCCACTCCTGTGCCTGCAGCCCTACTCACTCCATCTGCTGTGTAAGAAATCAGGCGCATGGAGGAATTAACAATGGAGGTTAGGGTCGCTATCTGGTTAGCCGACGTGGAAGCCACTCCCTCAGCTGAAGGATCCTGGAGGGTATCTCCCATCTCTTTAAGGAGATCCCTCTGAAGTCTTGTGAAATGTGTCAAATAGTTCAGCAACCGAACAGTAAAGGACGCTGAAGAGAAAACACGCTTCCCATATCCATGGCTCTAGACTCCTTGTATGGCGGATGGACAGAAGAGGACGTCTTTGCGAGTTCCTTTTTGGTGGCTACTGCCACCACCATAGCATCAACTGGCATGCCTTTAGAGAGAAAGGTCTTGTCGTCTGGTGCGGTCATGAATTTGTTAGGCCTTCTCGGAATGGGCTCCATGGTCTCTGGAGCACTCCACACCTTTTGACTCACTACAGACAAAAGTGGGTCGAAAGGCGGAGACACCCAGGAGGTGGAAGGTTAGGAACCAAATGCATCCAGGTACACGGACACATCCTCAGAAGAAGCAAGGGACCTCCGGTTCCCCCTCTGCCTAAGGATCTCCAGGATGTCTGAGAATGAGACATCTTCAGAGGGGGACCGTGGGGACCCTTCCGAGTCATCCAAGCCATTGAGAGACTCAGGGGAGTCCACATTTCCTCTTACATTTTTTCTTCCTGGGAACCTCCTCTGAGGCATGCTCAGGGGAGGTTTCAGAAGAAGAGGGTTCGCCCTGTGGGGCGTCCTGGGGCATCGGTTCCCTAGGCTTGGTATGGAGAGAAGGATCCGAGGCAGACACATGAATCAATGGGGACAGAGCCAATGGAGCTAAGGGTGGGGCTGTCATGGTGGACAGCACACTCCTCATCATCTCGAAGGCACCGCGGACCGGAACAGAGGGAGGCTCTGGCGAGCCTGGAGACCTCCTCCGCACCAAAGGCGACAGTTCAGAGCTAGATGTGGGAGCCAAACTCACCTGTGCAGAGGCTCAGACAGGGAGAGTTAGGTCAGACAAGGGTCTGATGCCAGTTCCCCCCTCGGAGCAGATGGGGAGTCTCGGCGTCCAGACCCCTCGATGGAGCGAACTGTCGAGGAGGTCGGAGAGAATGTTGGAACTGACAAGGCAAGGGCTGTCAGAACCGACTGTTCTACCACTACTACTTCCATGCACTCCGGTTCCGAACTGGACGCAGCTGGAGAAGGAATAGAGACAGTGACTGATTCGGACAATGGTACCACTTCCTTTTGGGCTGGGCTCAACAACAATTGAGCAAATACCAGTGTCTTGAGCAGCTTCTTCACTACTCTCTCTACATCATCATCTGATTAACTCCTGGCTGATCAAGAGGAGGTGGCCGAGGACTGGTGACTACCTGCCACTGATTGCAGAAGTGGATACAGAGGCACAGATCTCACCGGGTCCAAAGAAGGAGATCTCTCTCTCTTTTAAGTCTGGGAAGGCTCCAAAGCCACAGATGGAGCTGCCAGAGAAAAAGACTCTTTGGAGCCAACAATCTGCTCCGAAGGCTCAGAAGATTTGGATTTTGACTTTGTCTGCACCGAAGGTGGTGCCGATGAAGATGCAAGTTTGTCATCAGGTTTTTTTGAAGGCTGAGTATCCGATGCAACTTCAACCTGAGGTTTTAATAATCCTCTTAATATAAGTTTGGTGCACCTCTCCTGCAAAACCCTTGCACTAAAGGCATAGCAAACAGTGCACGAGTCCTGCAGGTGGACAGCACCTAAACAATAAACACAACTCATGTGCCCGTCCAGAAGGGCCATTTTTTGGCAACACAAGTCGCATTTTTTAAAACCTGACTGCTTAGTAGGTTCTTTGGACATTAATAAACACAAAAAGGTAACAAGAAAAAGTGTGTTTTTTTTTTTGAAGAAAGAAAAGAGGGGAAGAAGGAGAGGGGGTAGCCTCTAAGTTAAACGTCTACTGCTCCCATAGGGAGAAAGACTCTAACTAAAATGGCTTCTCCCTAGAAGCAAAGAGGGAAAAAGGGACAAGACAACAACCCTCACACAAAATGGGCCGCTGACAACACACAGATAAAGGCCTGAGAGAAATGACGGCCTAACAGCAAAAAAACACAGTAACGAGGATAGGGGTGATAAAGCAGAGAAAACTAAGGAAATTTAGCCCAAACAAATAATTTTGACAGAAAAAGTTTACTACTTAGCCAGCAGAAGACAATCGACGCTGCAAGTGGCAAACAAGATCTAGGTAGCTACTGCTAAGCATGCTGGGATACGGGGTTAGCCTCGAGCCAGTAAGGACTCTTCCAACTTTAGAAGTGGCTGAGTCGAAGCAGAGATCGGCTCTGAACCCAACCAGAAAGAAGGAAGGCGAGATGGACAACATAGCATCCTTTGTTAGCTGGCCTAAACTGGTCTGTTTTTATTCTGCTACACCTGCTGGCTGCATGTTTTGATGACATACAACTTTTTCAGACAAATCTTCTTTGTCATATATCTTCTGCTGCATCACTACTAGTGCAGTGACAATCTCAGAAACGGGAAAAAAATGTTCTGCAATGAATCCCCCTATGGTAACAAAATATCTGCAATGTATTAATTATGTAATACACCTGCCTATATCCAGCAAATACAAGACAACACTGTTGACAATTCTGTAAAAGCTGAGTATATGAGTCTTTTATTATGCACTGCAGACTCACCATTAAATGCATGTATTTGTTCAAATCTCTTTTGCACAGAAATGTTTGTAAACTTAGGAAATATTTTTTTGAGAGCAGTTCATGTGAAAGCTTACTGATGTAAATTATTTTCAAAAGATTTTCCAGTCAAAGCATGTCATCATTAATATGGCTAATAAAGTTATTTCTGCCTTGAATCAAAGTAGCTGCACAGTAAATATAAAAACAATAAAGGCAAATCGAATAAAAGACAGGGCATGCCCTAGAGCTGTTTTGTCCTCCGATAAACAAAAAAAAAAATCTATTTTCAAGCTTCTGTGGTAACAGAAGAGTTCAGAGAAATATCCCTAGGACAAGAACAAATTAAACTGGCTACACTAAGCTGGTGTGTTGGCTCATGTGACACTAACAGCAAAGTGCAGCATTAGGTTGAGTGTAATTTAGTTTTATACCTCAAGGGTAGATGAAGGCAAAACAGAGCTCCAGATGGTGCACTTCCTATCAATCCTGCAAGCAGTACTAAGGGTCTTAGTCCATCAACTGAACAGAAAGGGAGTTGAGCACTGAACATAGATTTTTAGGCACCACCGTGTCTAAGAGTGAGCAGCAGAAAAGGGGGTGCCCCAGAGAGTTTGATTAGCAACCCTTGTGGGAAAAGACAAGCTGCTCTAATGACATGTTCACAGAACAAATAGCAGATACAGCAACAACAAATGCTCTGCAGGGTTACCTCCGATGACTGCTTCAGGTCAATGAAGCTGCTAAGCCCTTTCACTAATGTAGAGTTAAATAATTCATAGCAAGGAACTATTCAGTCAGATCTGAGCTATCACAAATCTGCTAGTCTATTAAAGTCTGTCAAAAGCACTTCCAAATGGCATCAGATATACTTTGTCTGGGGATCAAAACCTCTTCTGATCAACAGAACAGTTTGGAGGGACAGCTACTGTATATTTCACAGAGGATACTGCTGCTGTGGAACAGACTTACCATCCACATAAAACAAAGTTAATTTCAGTCCATTTTCCAGCACAGCTTAAACTTATGGATGGGTAACAGAAAATTTAGGGACAGGGGCAACTCTTAAATGCTTTATCCCATCATGGGTCTCCTCAAATAATCTATAGTATGATCCCAATTACTCTTATTAGGGATAATATATAATTATCGACCATGGGACAGGTAAGGCCAATCTATAACCAAGTGGGACAGGTTATTTCAAGCACAAATACAGAAACCGGCTAGGCTTAAAATGTCCTAAAAGGGAGCTAGCTTAGTGCTTACCTATAAAACCTATGAACATATAAAAGAAAGAGTACTACAGAAAGCATACCAGTGCATACACTTGTACAAAGTAAGCTGATAACAATGAATTAAAATCCAGCTACAGTGCTGCATTTTGTAAACAGTATGGGAATGGCATACTGTTTAAAAAAACAACCAAAAAGTATTTTTACTTGATTAGCTTTGTGCTTACTGCATAGAGAAACATAGCAGACAAACTATAAGATTTGAAAACCAAATGCAGCTGGTACTACATGGGGCTTTCTGCATTAGTGGAATCCAAAGTCCATATGACTAGCACACAAGTTTACACACTGAATCTCCTCCCAGCAGCAGTTCACAGTCCTGAATTGGAACATTGTTTTCTATTGCATTCTACAAAAAGAGTTGACTGGAGAGCAAAACAGTACTTGGGTATCTATGTAGCCCTAGCTATAAGTCTTATATCTGGCACAGAATATAATAGCTGGCCAGTTCTCAAAGCTTTAGGGCACCTTCAAAGTGCCCAAATCCTCAGCCCGAGTTGAGCTGACTGAAAAGACAGGTTTGGGTGTCAAGACCTTCAGAGCTTTCATGACAAAAGACAGAGGAAGGACAATGCTAGGAATTATAAAAAAATAAATAAATAAATGTCCACATGCTAGCATAAACAACACATCAAATAGCAACAGAGATGCAGGGAGGGAGCGGCTACTGTAGCAATGATCATTTGAACTTCTACTGGTATGATAAGCTTGCTTACACAAAAGTACTATGTCTACCATACTGATCACTGCTACAGTAGCCTTAGCTATATGGCTAGATTTTCCTAGCTTATTACATTTGGAAGGTGGAAGGAGAAGAGTCCAGAAGCCCCTGGAGAATGGTGCTTGAGAAGTCTGATCAAGACCTAGAGAAGGAATCGACCTTATAGTGCTTTGAAAAAGCATATGCAGAGAACTAAGCTGTACCTTCTAGAACATTCTGGAATCCAACCCTTTCCAAAAAGCCACAGATGAAGCCAAATCCCTGGTAGACTTGGCCTTGACACTGTCTGGAATAGTTTTGTTGTGGTGAGTATAAAAAAAAGGTAATAGCCTTAGACAACCAATTGGAAATGGTCTGTTTTAACACAGGTTGCCCCTTCTTATCTTCTCAAGAAATCAGCAATTAATCCAAAGATCTGAAAGAATCAGTTCTGTCAAGATAGGACTCAACTTGTCTGTGGACATTCAAGGTATGGAGTATCCCTTTCCCCTCATTTTTTGGCTTCTGGAAAAAAACTGGGAGCCGGATAGTTTGGTTTAAAGTAAACTCAGACACCACATCAGGCATAAAAGAAGGATTAGTTTTCAAACAAAAAGTTAGGGTTACAACTCAAGATACCTTTCATAAAGAAATCAGAGCAATCAGTACAACTGTTGGTCATGTTAAGAACCTCAAATCAGTCAGGTTAGCTTATTCAACTATAGCAAGTGTCAGCTGCTCTAACACAAAATTAAGATACCAAAGAAGGGCCACAGGTTTACCTTTCAGGATGTTTAGAGGCCTCTAGTGTTTCCAAAATGAAACAGACATGCAGAAAATAAGAATAAATGCACATAACTAGGTTATAAGCTCAGCTACTGGCAAGAGGAAGTTAAACTACTGCAGCCTGTTGTACAGCCAACTAGCCAGTAAGGAAACCATACAAACTCTTTTGTGTTGGAGGGAAGCCTACTAGCTTAATTTTGTTTCTTAGAACAAGCCAGTTTTTCTAGTTTCAGTTCTCAAATCTGTTTCTTTGAGCTCAGCACTTGTTCAGAACTCATTGTAAGCACTAAATAAGCTACAAATTACTACAGCACTCAACTTTCCTCACTTGTCTAGCGAAAAACAGTTTTTAGTACTTAATAAGCACCTATCCAGGCAAGTCTAAGGGTCAGCTCCCAGTGTTTTCTCCTGTCTATCTGATGAATCTGGGCATCTTGGGGCAATGCAGCAATTGCCTCATGTACACAGACAACCCTTTCCTCCTACCACCCAACACTACAACCTGTGAGAGATGCAATTATATAACCAAACTGGAAGCACAGCTCTCTTCGGCCAAGACAGGACTAGACAGTCAAGAGGAGAAGGTAAACACTTGCACCACACCACACTCATCACATAGTCCCCCAAAACCTACACCACCAAAACACACACACATAGAAACACAAAACACACATCTACATTTGCGGAGGCTCTCAAAAAAAAATCTACCCAAGCAAAAAGGACCTCCAAAGCAGAAACACAAGCAACCTCCACCCCCCAACATAGCCCACAAACTCCGTGTGCCACTCAACCACAATCCATAAGGCATGACAGCATACCCAACACTCTAGTCAAAGGTGACTCTATAGTCAGGCACATTGATGTTCCACTCACAAGGCTAAACAAGGGGAAAGCTACTGTCTGCTGCATGTCAGCTGCCAGGATCCGCCACATAACTCATGCACTCAGGTCATTCCACGGCAAGTACAAATATGACTCTGTCATTGTCCATGTTGGTGTGAATGACCTGAGACGTACCTCCCAGGACTACATGAAAAGAGACATGGAGGAGCTTTCTGATCTTGTAGCCCAGGAGGTATGACCCTGGCCCTGAGTAGTATCCTGCCGTCACCCAGAATGATACAACAGTACAAGGACAAAATGATTGACTTCAACAATTGGCTAAGCTTCTGGTGTCATTCTACGGTGATCCAGTATCTGTTTGCCTGGGATGACATGATCGACAAACCATGATGCTTTGCCAGAGATGGCCTGCACCCGTCGCCCTTGGGATTCCGGATACTGGCTAAGGCTCTTGCCACCCCTAGAGTGCCTTTTTTAGGCAAGATTCAAATGACAAATTCACCACCGTAACAGGTACATGCAAGTAAAATCTGAAGGTAATGCTACTTAATGCTAGAAGTCTAAACCTCAAAATGCACTCACTCGAGGCACTCCTTAAACTGGAGAACATCGACATCTGTGCAGTGAGACCTGGTTCAAGACTCCAGAGAGCACTCATGCAATATCAGGCTATAATTCATACCGCACCTTTCGGCCACCTAACCTGGACCGAAGCACTAAAGGCAGAGGCGTGTCCATATTCACCAAGGATATCCACACCTACAGGCTAGTTGCTCAGCATAATGCATCTGAAATTATCCAAGTGCAACTAACAACGCAAATTGTAGCTTGCTACAGATCCCTCACCATGCCCCAGAATTCCCACTCATTTCTTGATACACTGGAAAATATTAGGGTACACCCTAATAATGGGCGATTTCAACTACCCTACCATTAACTGGGAAAACTACTCGTGTACCAAAACTCTTGTGCTCAACGTTTTCTGGAATTCATAAATTCCAATGCCTTGGATCAACTTATCCACACCCCCACCAGGGATAACAATATCCTAGTCATTACCAACATGGGCAACTGGTGTTCCACACTAGAGGTCAATTCCTCGTTGGTCAGATCCGATCACAAGCAAATCACCCTAGACATCCACATCCCACCCCCACCCCCCATTAGAGAAATCACCGTAAAAAATTTCTCCAAAGCCAACTTCACGCTTCTTAAGACAGAAGTGGCAAACTTCACAACACCCATGCTGCCAGACAATAGAGATATGACTGCTGAATCCTATACAATTGCACTTTATAAGCACTTACATGAGTGCATGGATCGTGCAATCCCTAACAGAACCAAGATGCTACCCTCCAAAAAAAGGAAGCCATTCTGGTGGTCCCCTGCTATAAACAAACTCTACAACAGAAGAAAGAAACTGTTGCAAAAAAGAGTAAAATCCCAAGATTGGAGGAACTCCGTGGTCAGCGTCAGTACGAAGCTGAGATCCCTCATAAAATCCTCCAACGCTAGTTACAAAAGCAAAATCGCCACCGATTCTAAAGACAGCCACAAAGCATTCTATAGCTATGTCAAGAATCTCAATGGCAACACTCAGATCTGCTCTGAATTACAGCACAATGGCACTAAATATACAGAACCAACTGATATTGCCAACATCCTGGCAGACAGGTTCAGTGCTAACTTTACCCCTCTCTCATCCCCTAAAGAGCCCATCTCTATACCGGAATAATGCAAAGTACCTGTAATCATGGCTGCACAGATAAAACACACACTCTCCAAAGCCACGAACACAGCATACATGGGACCTGACAACATCCCAGGCTGTGTTCTACATGAACTACAGAACGAACCGGTACCCCACCTAAGTACCACGTTCAATCATAGCCTCACCTCAGGCTTTGTGTCCACTGAATGGTGCACAGCAACGGTTAACCCACTCCACAAAGGGTGTGCCACCACGGATCCCAGGAATTACTGCCCCATTAGCCTGGCGAGCCTGGTATGCAAGGCTATGGAGCGTATCATCATGAAACTTATAAACAGTGACATTGGAAATCTCCAAACTCTGGACCCTACCCAGTTCAGGTTTGTAAAAGGCAGATCATGTCTCCTAAACCTGACAGACTTCTTTGAAGCGGTCATCAAAGCCGTAGATGAGGGTAAGGTGGTTCACATAGTCTATCTAGATCTTGCCAAGACTTTCAACACCATCCCCCACTCTGGAATTATAGACAAACTCACTAAACTAGGTACAAATCCCTATGTCACAAGATGGGTTTCCAACTGGCTCACTGACAGAACCCACACTGTGAAAGTAGCAGACTCTAAATCCAACTTCAGACAAGTGACAAGTGGAGTACCACAGGGTTCAGTCCTAGGTCCTCTCCTGTTTGGTATCTACTTCTCTGAAGTACAGGTCAACACAGAAGGTCATTGGCTAACAAAGTTCGCAGATGATTGCAAACTAGGAGCCATAATCAAAACTCCTAATGATGTGGACATCCTACAAAAGGGCCTTGTTGAGACAGATGCCCGGTGTCAAAGCCATGGCCTCAAGCTCAATGCTAAAAAGTGCATTGTCATCCCTTTTGGTAAAAACTCAGTACCCATGAACTACCACATAGGCGGTAGTCTACTTAACACCGTAAGTGTGATAAGAGACCTTGGGACACAGGTGGACAGTAGTCTCTCTTTTGATAATCACATCGCCACATTAGTCAGGATATCCTTCTACATGGCACACCTAATCACAAAAGGTTTCTTAGCCAGGAAAAAAAAAGAGGTCATTGTTCCCCTCTACTCATCACGCATTAGACATATTACAGAGTACAACGCCCCTTTTGGTATATACCTCACAAGACATCTACAACTGGAAAGGCCACAGAAATACCTCACAAAGAGGATTACCGGCCTCAAACAGATGCTCTACGCAGACTGTGTCAAAAGACTCCAGCTCTACTCAGTCGCATATCGCCTACTCAGAGGCGAGCTCTTCCTAACATACAAAGCTATGTCAAACCCAGAGCTGTTGGACATGCTCCACGTAAAGAAATGCCAATCCCACTGAGCTACACGCTCTAGGGATCTAAACCTTGTCACCACAATAAACAGAACATGCTGGAGGGATAGATTCCTGAACCTACCTACCTATGAACTCGTACTGTCATCAGAAACTGCAAAAGCTGTCAACACAATAACACAGTACCTCTGCTTGCAATGGCTCTTTCCCACAGGCACCTACATAACTGTATCTCTTTCAAAAGTATTACAGACTAGTGTCTTTTAACATGTCATCGGATATGTTTTCATTACGCAAATGTGGCCTGTTAAAGGCTATAGCATCCCAAGGCTTTTTGATTTAACTTCTGGTTGAATAATGAACTGACTAAAATGATTTGTTTCAAACACAACAGTTTACCTTCACCGAGAGGTAACAGTAAACAAATATTTTTATCAACTATTTGCACAGATGTTTCTACTTTATTCACACTGTTATTATTCTTGAAAACAGGAAAACCAGATGTGACTCTGCAGTGGAAAATGTAGCGCAGTAATGCCTGGGTACCAACTACATAAACAAACATGCCCCGTTTTCAAGGACAGCATCATTTGAGCATTTCTTCATATAAATTCAACATCTGTTACCATTTTCAGTGCCTCTGTTATGTTCTACACACTACTAAATCAAACTGGAAATTATAATGGAAACAATAACAAACTCAGCAATAATGCAATAAATATGTTTATTAAAAAAATCATTTTAGTCAGCCTAACACATCCAGTGAGGCAGAAACTGTGGCATCCAGTGCATTGTTCATCTTTATACTAAATGCACATTCAGAAATAATATAGGTTTCAAATGGGCTTAAAATATATAGCTTGCAGCCTTCCCAATTCACAATTTGAGATTAATGCAATACTTAAAAAGCAAGGGTATCAAACAAAATGTACAGCAAGGTACATGCAAGTGTGCACGCATACACAAGTGTGTGTTCATACACTTAACATTCTGGCACCATTTTCATGTGCCAAATGTGTAGGCTCTTCTGCCAGGACCATCCACCACTGTAGGGTGCTCCCTCTCATTAAGGATGATGAAATCCACACAAAGAACAAACTAGTGGGATAAGAAAGACTGAGTCACTCCCATGGCATAGAGGGTTAACAATTCTAATATGACCCAGACATCCCAATAGCAGGTAGTGATGTAGGTGCCTGCAGGAGCTGACAAAGGGAGATGGAAAACAGTACTTGTTACAGACTCACAAATCTCTCAGCAAAGGTGGACTGACCTCCTGCTGTACTGGCATCTAGCAGTAGCAAAGGTAAAGTACAGCAGCAGCAGTACAGGTCATCATGATGTGCACACAGATTCACCAAGCAGTACATGGCTCTAAGCACTGTAGCCAGAGGTTATGCACATAAACACGAGTAAGTCACAATCTGATATCTTACACCGCCCCCCACCATGCACACATCAGAGCTATGCAAGGTGGTGGTAGACCAACACTAAGAAAGTCTCCCCTTAGGGGAATAAGGAACAAATTCCCTGTATGGCTTCCTTGGTCATGGCCCTATCAATAAGCTTTTACCTTACGAGGAAACAAACAAGCTCAAGCCAAGGCCAAGTGGAGGGGACTGATAATCAGCAGGCAAGAGGGGAGAAAATAAGTCAGGCTGCCTGATGTACTCTTTCTAGCCTTCTCTCTCCATCTGTGTTTCTCTTCTTCTATAATTTGTTCTTAGCAATCATTTCTAAGAGATTGCAATGTACAGACACAAGTAAGGCAGTTAAGCAATTTCAAGGAAGAAAGCTGTTCCATACAATTAGAAGAACTGATAACAAAAAAAGAAGTTATGTACTCACCATAACATTCCATCAGAGTAGTTCTACTTCATTTGTCTTCAACCTGTGGGTACTGGATCTGTATCGTCGGCTTGGATCCAATACAGATCCAGTAACCACAGGTTGAAGACCAAATTAAGTAAACTACTTCAGATCATACCTTACAGCAATGTTAGTAAAATCTCCAGTACTTAAAATCTAAATCTTAAGGACAGCTCATCACAAAGGCAGCAAAATATACTGCCCATGTAGTAAACAGGCAAACCTCAAAACTACCTTATAAACCAGATCTTTCCAGACACATGAAACATTCAGAATGCCTCTTGCTTTTCTCATCCAGTGAATCAGAGCAGCTGTAAATGTATTCATGCAGGCAAAAAAATGGCCTCTTCTCCCAAAAGTGGCCAATCTATATCGAACCTATATACCCAAACCTAAATGCTGCGGTACTGAAATGTGTTTTTCCAGAAATATTCACAATGTACAGTTGTGTAGACATCTTACTACAACTGTAAATGTTTACGTTTGAATACTGCTACAGTCATTAAATTAGGGAACTTGGATCTGGAATCTGGCTAGAAATGGACCTCAGCTTGCTACCAAATTCCCTAATTTAGCCAGCTGAGGTTGATTTCTAGCCAGATTTCAGAGCCAGGCACCCTTACCATCTAGGCTGGCCTATGTAACTTTACTACAGATATCTTTACGCATATTGTATAAAGAGTGACATATGGCCAGCCTTCTTTGGCTTTTTCTTGTCGTCCAACAGTAAAGGTTGGACATGTACAACTAGAGAATCTTGAGATCCCAGGAAGGCCATGCTAGTAGGGATGCCCAAGTGCAACCTTACCTTCTCACGGTACCCGAGCAAAATGAGTTAATGGGACCAATAGGAAATCTAACTAAGAAAATGGAGGAGGAAGGGGTATTTACCAGCACTGGCCCTAAGGATTCCCAGTTTCAGAGGGGCTGGCAGACAGAAAACTGGACTGCACCAGTGACCACGTTCGAACATCTATGACTACGATAAGTTTATTACACATCGATGCTTATCAGATACTTCACTGCTGTAACCACTAAATTAAGGAAGACTACAAGAACTGCCAATCCTTGTAATTACGGGAGGTTGAACAGACTGTATTGGAGATACCGGCATGACTAAGTTCTAGTTCTGTCAATACTTTAGACATAAGAGCTGATCCTCCCCCAAGGAAGACATATAAAAAGCTATTTAGGCATGAGAGCCTGCAGTTCTGAAACACTCCTAGCGCAGGCAATGGCAACTAGAAAAACAGTTTTTCAGGAAAGGAACTTAAGATCTGCTTATGCAGCTGCTTCACATGGAGCTAAGGTTGACTTTCTACACTAAGTTATGGTCCCTAATTGCAGCTAAGGTAACCCTGGGTTGTCTGAGGTGTAGGCTACCACTTAGAAACTGTCTGACAGGTGATCTCAATGTCAATGGAGATCCAAGGGAAAGCAGGAAAGAGCTGATAGATACACATTTATGGAAAAAAAACATGCTAACTCAATAGAAAAAAGCTTGTATAAACATGTACAAGATACTATAGTACAATGAAAATGAAGTAGGAAAGGGATGTAAGCTCTTGGTAGTAGTCCCCACTGAAAGGTATGTTTGTCCCTGCAAGTCTTCCACATGCAAAGCTTTCAAAATGACAGTATACTGACCACTTCACCAGAAAACTATGGATTACTTGCAAATATTAAAGTAGGAAGCCAAGCAGAAAGCCGTATGGAGTAGATTTTTTAGGCGAGACCATGATGCATGCATCAGAAGTGTTCTGGCGAGACTCTGGAATAGCATACTTTCTGGAAGTTAACTCAGAAAGTACAGTTGTGTAAGCTGAACTTACCTTAATAGCAGATGTTCGAATGATCACTGCTGCAGTAGCCTCAGCTATATGGGTTATGGCCGGCCAGCTTCCAAAGCTCTAGGGCAGCTGAGTTGACTAAAACTCAGGTTTGGAGCCCTTCAGAGCATTCCTGCTAGCAGAAAGAGGAAAGTCTACATTAGGAACAACAACACATAAATGTCCACACCCTGGCAAAAAAACACTAAAAAGACAAGGAGGTGGAGGGAAAGAGTACTACTGCAGCAGTGATCATTCGAACATCTAATGTTATGCTAAGTTCAACTTACTCAACTGTACAGTGCTCAACATATTGATCACTGCTGCAGTAGTCTTAGCTATATGGGTAGGTTACCACAGGTAACTACTTTTGGGAGGTGGAAGGAGTAGAGCTCAGGAAGCCCTTGACCTAGACAATGAATCAAGCTCATAGTTCTTTGCAAAAGTATTTACAAATGATTAAGTAGCAGCTTCTAGAATATTTCTAGAATCCAACCCTTTCCAAAAAGCCATAGATGGAAGCCAGACCCTGGTACAGAGGGCACAGACCCTGTCTGGAAATGATTTCATAAGGTGAGTATAATAAAAGGTAATAGCCATAGACAACCATTTTAAACAGTCTATTTTGAAACAGGTTGTCCCTTCTGATCTTCACAAGAAATAAACAATTACTCCGAAGATCTGAGAGATTTAGTTCTATCAAGATAGCACTTGAGCTGTCTATAGACATCCAAGGTATGAATATCCTTTCTCCCTCATTTTAGATTCAGTAGAGAAAAATTACAGTTGTGTACACTTACCATAAATGTAGATGTTCGAGTGTATTCACTGTTGCAGTCATTACATTTGGGTAATATTGCTGGCAGTTTGCCCTCAGTCGGCCTGAATTCCAAAGTCTTGGATCCTGCGTCAGCCGCTGTCGCCCCTTCCCTGACATCAGGTCGTCAGGGGTATAAAAGAAGCAGCCAACGCCATTTTCTTCAGTTTTTCTTGCCCCAGAAGTCAGGTGCCCCCTAAAAGGGTAGCCAAAATTTATATATATAAAAATACATACGCCAATTTAAACTTTACCTTCATCTACAAACAAATACATCACATAGGTTGTATAAATCAGAGAAGGAAAGAAAAGTTCCAGCAGAAAAAAGGGTGACGGCGGGTGCTAACCTGGACTGCAACTGTGAATACACTCTAACATCTACATTTATGGTAAGTGTACACAACTGTACTATGTTCTTCGTGTTTCACTGTTGCAGTCATTACATTTGGGTAGAGTCCCAAAGCTATGGTTGGGAGGCTGGAGCTAAACAGCATTAGGAGCGGCTATGAGGCCCTACAGAACTGCAGTGGCAAAGCCTGCCCTGGATTTTAAGAGTAGAGTGGCAGATGACAATGCTTTGTAAGGGTGTGCACTGAACTCCAAGTAGCAGCCTCTAAAATGTCTTTGGTTGGTACGCCCCTGAAAAAGGCTGCTGAAGTGGCTGCAGCTCTGGTTGAGTGTTGCCTAATGCCCTTAGGCACTGGCTTACCATGGGGTAAATAGCAGAAACGAATGCAGTGGCCTATCCACTTTGAGATAGCCTTTCCTTGTGATCCTGCAGCATATGCCACTAGTAATTGCTCTGTCTTCCTGAAAACTTTGGTTTTGTCCAAGTAGAATCTAAGTTGTCTGTGTACGTCCAAAGAATGCAGAATTCTCTCCCCCTTGTTTTGTGGATTTGGATAAAAGTTGGCAGATGAACAGTTTGGTTAAGAGCCACACTGGACACCACCTTAGGCATAAATGTTGGGTTGGTCCTCAGAGAGACAATGTCTGGACAAAACATGATAAAAGGTTACACAGCCATGAGTGCTTGTAGCTCTGAAATCCATCTTGCAGAAGTTATTGCTAGGAGCAGAGCTGTTTTCCAAGATAAAAACTTTATGTCAGCAGTAGCAGCTGGCTCAAAAGGAGGCAGGGTGAGTTTTTCCAAGACATAGTTGAGGTCCCATGCAAGCATTGGTGCTCTCCTTGGAGGCCTTACGTTTTTGGCTCCTCTGAGGTACTGCTTTAATAAAGGATGAGAAAAGATTGATGGCTCTGTATTGTAATGAGCTGAAATGGCAGAGGCATGAATTTTAATTGATGAAAAAGATAGGCCTTTGTCCAACATCTCAGTTAAGTATTGCAAAATCTGAGGAATGTTTGGGACAGCTGTATCAGTTCCTTGTGCCTGGTTCCAAGCACAGAATCTCTTCCATTTTCCAGCATAGGATTTTCTAGTACTAGGCCTTCTGGCTTCCAAAATGGCATCCATCACAGCTTTAATAAGAGGTGTGTTTAGTGTGACTAAATTATCCGCCATGCTGCCAGGTTTAAAGTACTGAGTTGGCTGTGCAGGATCTGATTGTTTTGCTGGGACAGTAGATGAGGTATTTGAGGTAAGGTCCAAGCTGGGCATTGAGACAAGTTCCTTAGGGTTGGATACCAGTACTGGCGGGGCCAGTCTGGGGCAATCAGAATCATCTTTGGCTTCTCCTGTCTGACCTTTTAGAGTACCTTAGGGAGGAGAGGCAGTAGAGGAAAGGCATATACTGATAGGTTTTTCCAGCTGTAAGATAAGGCATCCACTTTCAATGCTTGTCTGTGATAAGTCCTTGTGCAGAATCTTTTTAGTTGGTAGTTGTGAGGGGAGGCAAATAGATCTATGTCCCAGAACCCCCATTTCCTTGTTATCATGCTGAAGACTTGTGGATCCAACTGCCATTCGTGGGGATCCATGAGGTTTCTGCTTAATTCATCTGCCAGAGTGTTTTCCTTTCCTGGCAGGAATTGTGCCTGCAGCTGTACTTGGTAAGTCAATGCTGTGTCCAACAATGTCATGGTTAGTCTGCAAAGGGGGCAAGAATGTGTGCCCCCTGCTTGTTTATATACCACATGACCGTGGTGTTGTCTGTCTTTATCAGAAGTTGTCCTGGATGAAGTCAGTCCTTGAAGGCTGTCAGGGCATTTTGAACAGCTAGCATCTCTTTTTGATTGATATGTAGATGCATTTGGTTTGAGGACCATGTGCCCTGGATGCATTTTCCTGCCATGTGGGCCCCCCAGGCATAATCTGAAGCATCCGTTGTTAGTGTCTGCCTGGCTGGGGGTAATGTGAATGGCTGTCCCTTGTTCTGGTGACAAGCCTTCGCCCATCGAAATTCCTGTTGCAGGCTGGGAATGAGAGTAATCATTGTTTCCAGGCTGTGTCAATGTTGAGTCCAAACACTTTTTACGTACCATTGAAGTTTCCTCATATGCAGTCTTGCATATGGAATGAGTAGGATGCAGGATGCCATGAAGCCCAAAAGCCTGCAGAATTTTTCTTGCAGATAACTGGGCCTTTGTTGCCAACATTTTGAAATAGGTAGTCAGTTGCCTTTGTTTGTCTGGCATGAGATAAGTCATCTGGGCAGTTGTATTTAAGCTTGCACCCAGGAATACTATCTCTTGAGAGGGTACTAGTTTTGATTTATTTTTGTTGACTGTGTACCCTAGGCATGTTAGAAGTCTTTTCACAAACGCCAGATGCTGTAGAAGAATGTCCTTGTTCTCTGCTTGAATTAGACAGTCGTCCAAGTAAGGATATATTTGTATTCCTCTTTGTCTGCAGAATGCAATTACTGGTGCCAGGCACTTTGTAAAGACCCTGGGCGCAGTACACAAGCCAAAGGGCAGTGCAGAGAATTGGTAATGCACTGAACCAGCCTTGAATCTAAGGTATCTTCTGCATGATTGTCTGATTGGGACATGCAGGTATGCCTCTTTTTGGTCTAAGGTCACAAGCCAAGCATTCTTGCCCAGCATGGGCAGAAGCGGCTGCAAAGTCAACATTTTGAATTATGGTATATCCCGGAATGTGTTCAGAATAGATAGGTCCAGTATTGGTCTCCGGGCCTTGTCCTTTCTGGGTACCAAGAACAATCTTGAGTAAAATCCTTGTCCCTGCTCTTGCTCTGGGTACTTGTTGAATGGCCCCCATCCCATGTCCATGAGGGATGAGACTTGTTTTTGTGCCTCTTCCCATTGATGTTTTGGGAGATCTGGCCAGTCGTTTACCTTTGGCAGGGTATGGAAATGGAACTTGTAGCCTTGTGACACTGTTTAGAACCCACTTGTCCTGGGTTATAATGTGCCAATTTTGAGGAAAAAGTGCTAATTTTCCCCCTAAGGGTGCTGCCAGGACATAAGTGCTTGGTGTCGGCAGGGGGAAGTCATTGGGACTGTTTCCTGTATGGCTGTGATTTGTCTTCTCCAACTTTGGAGGTAGAAGCACCCCATTTGTTTGACCTGTATGAACCTTGCGCCTGGGTTCTGCCTCTAGGGCATCTGGATCTGCCCCTTTGAGGTCTGTCTGACACAGGAAAGGACCAATTCTTTGTAGGCCAGTGTCTACTAAACCTTGGTGGCTGTACTTGTAAAAAATCTTTGACAGTCTGCATCAATTTAGCTTTGCCCTCCATTTTCTTTAACACCTCTTCTGCCTTAACACCAAATTATCATGCTGTAAAGGTGCATCTAATAATTTAACTTTAACATGGTCAGACAGATTTTGTTCCTTTAACCAAGCATGCCTCCTAATTACAGAACCCGTAACTGCAGCCCTGCAGGAGGCCTCCAAAGAATCAAAACCACATTGCAAAGTAAGCTTTCCAACTTGTTCAGCTGCATGCAATAAATCCTGCATTTCCTTGTTTTCTGCACATTCAGAGTTTAACAACATTTTCTGTTTAAGCAATGCCATGACATGTTGCTGATATTTGAACATATGAAACGGACAGTTTAAGGCCCTTATAGCCAAGGTAGCAGATGTGTAAACCTTTTCCCCATCTATCCAGTGCCCTAGAATCCCTGTCAGAGGTGGTAGAGTTTTTTGCAGCAGATGCCTTAACTCCTTTGGGACCCTGTGAAATAGTTTCTGGGTCAGTAGCAGGGTGTTTAAAAAGGAATTTATGAGAGTCAGGAACCCTGTAATATCTGTCAGCCTTAACAGGAGCTGGAGGTAAGGAGTCAGGGATCACACTAGACTCTGAAAACACAATCTACAATGTCTAACACAGGTGGAATGGCTAGTGACCTGTGTTGAGGTAGTAAAAGGAAATCCCTGAGCCTCTTTTTAGATTCTGAAAAATCTTGGCTCTCCCAGTGGAAATGCTCCCTCATGGTATGCAAGGTTTCCCCAAAAGAATAGTCCTCTGGAGGAGAAGCTGAAGGAATAGATTCTTCAGCATCAGAATCCTCATAGGGGGGTAAAGAATATTTCTGATTAGAAGAGGAATCAGAAGAAATAGAAACCTGATCTGAAGATTCATAGTCAGTCTCTTGCCTAGGCCTCTTATCAGGAGGGGGATGGGAACCCCTGATCAAGGTAATCAAGTCATTGGCCATTTTAAGCATCTGTTTTTTGGGCATAGAGGCCTGTCCACGTGGCTCTTGAGTTTGTTTCTTTGCTTTAGAAGCTGCTTTAGTCTTTGCCTTTGAAGCTGAAGTTGGTTTAATGTAAAGATGTTTAGGTCTGAATACACCCTCAGAAGCCAGGGCCGGCTCTGGACCCATCTGAGGGAATAGTGTCCGAGGCTCCAATACCTTGAGTTTCCAGCGGCATAGCCGACTCCACGTGGGAGTCGGTTGCAGCCTGCGACTCTAAAGTAGCGGGCGTCGGGGGCTGCGAAAGCGACTCACTGAGAACCGGCAAACCATCGACTGGCTTAGAAGTTTCGTCTGTTTTGGACCTCGGTTGTTTATCTCTCTCCTTTTCTTTGCATTCTTTTGTGAACTCCGCTAGTCGGATGGCTATTCGACAACATTTCTGGATAATTAAACCAGCGTCCAAAATACTTTAAAGCAAAATCATACCGATGCTTAACAGTGCGTTGGTTAAATCTAGCACAAAACAGACAACCAGAAACGTTATGATCAGGGCCTAGACAAGGAATACAGTAAGAATGAAAGTCCTTATGAGGTATTTGCTTTCAACAAGAAATACAATTATTAACTTTTTCTGACATCGGGCTGGAGCAAGAAAAAAGTTTCCCCAACGGGGTACTTAGCTTTATTGAAGACTTCGGGTCTGAAACTCGAACATGAAAATCTCAGGAGTCGGCCGACCGGCACTTGCGAACTGCTTCTGCTTCGGGCACCGTGCGGCAAGAAAGATTGAAGAAAATGGCGTCAGCTGCTTCTTTTATACCTCTGATGACCTGACGTCAGGGAAGGGGTGACAGCGGCCGAAGCAGGACCCAAGACTTTGGAATTCAGGCTAACTGAGGGCAACCTGCCAGCAGGATTACCCAAATGTAATGACTGCAACAGTGAAACACGAAGAACATCAGGGAGATGGATAGTTTGACTTAAAGTAAACTTGGATACCATTTTAGGCATAAAAAGATTAGTTCTCAAAGAAACCCTGTCTCTATGGAAAATGGGGTAGGGCTGACTCACCATATGAGCTTGCAACTTGGATACCCTTCTTACATAAGTCAGAGCAATCAGTAAAACACTTTTCCATATTAAGAACCACAAATCAGCCATTTTACTTGGCTTAAACGGAGCAAGTGTTCGCTTCTCTGACACACAATTAAATTAAGATCCCAAAGAGGGGCCACCAGTTTACTTGCAGAACTCTTAAGCAAAACCTCATTCAAAACATTCTGACATGAGAATGCACTGAAAGAGAAGGATCCATGGGCAGACATACTGAAATATCTGATAAATGAACCTTGACGGTAGAGTAAAAAAGGCCATAGGATAGTAACTCAGCTCATACAAATAACTGCAAACCCACAGAAGAACTAGCCCTGAATGTTAACACCAACAAGAAAACCTTTTACATTTGTTAATATATGATTCTCTAGTAGAAGGATTTCTTGCTTCCATTAGTACCTGCTTCACATCCTCAGTACACAATGGCCTAAAAGGAATTAAGACCCTATCATCCAAGCAGTCAAATGAAGTTAAATGGTGTTGAGGAGTATCAAACTCCCCTGTTCTTCTGTGATTAGATCCAGTCTGAGGGGAAGGTTGTGGTAACTGCCCCTGGCCATTTCCAAAAGAAAGGAGAACAGTTTCCTGGGCCAGGAAGGACTCACCACAATGACCTTGGAGGATTCCTTTTGATTCTTTAGCAGTATCTTGGATATTAATAGAAAGGGTGAAGATGGAAAACCATACAGGAACATTTCTATCCAAGGAAAAGAAAAGCAAAGGAAAGGAAAGGCATCCATCTTCCAGGCCTTCTTGTATGGATCCCTAGAGCAGCATCTTGACAGCTGAATGTTCAGAAATGATGGAAATCGGTCTAAATGAGGAGCTCCACACAGATGGATCACATCTTGACCTAGTTTCCATTTGTTTCTGCCCTTGTCTTGCTCCACTTATCTGCCACAGAATTTTGCTCTGATGGAATGCAGAATGCCTGCTGAGTGAGACTGTGCTGTGAAGCTGTCATGGCTAGTCTGCACCTGGGGTACAACCTACCCCCCTTGACTACTGATGTACCACATGATTATGTTCTTTGAAACAACATGAAAAGGTCCTGCATACCAAAGATGACTCAGAGTTGTGTGTGTTGATCAGGGCAAGTATTTCTTTTATATTTATGTGCCTGCATCTATCCTTGCTGTCCCACACACAGTGAATGATTATCCATACAGAAAATGTTCCTGAAGCAAAGTCTGAGGTGTCTGTGGTGACCGACTGCTTTGGAACAGGAAGGGAGAAGGGGGGGTCTGGATTTAAGGATATCTGTTGTCTCCAACAACTTATTTCTTTTCTGGAAAACCACAGCACTAGGATTTAGAAAGACAAGGGGTGCTGATGCTTGAACCAAATGAGACCTCAGATACTACTGAATCTTTATCATGTAGAGTTTTATCAGGGGTATCATGAGAATCATAGAAGTCATGAAACCCAAAATCCAGAGGTATTCCCTTGCAGCGACTGAAGTTTAACTGAAAAACCCTAGAAATAGATCTAGATATATAGCTACATATTCCAGTGGAAGAAAAGTCTTTTGAACTCTAGTGTCTTGTTGACATCCCAGGAATGCAATCCTGTGTGATGGCGTCAAGAAAGACTTTTGAATGTTCCCTTGGAATCCCAGCTTGTGTAAGAGGTCCAACACCTGAGAGAGATAGATTCCTGACACTTTGAAAAGACTCTATAAAGACAAGCAAGTTGTCTAAATATGGAAAATGCGGATACCCCATAGCCTGTAATGAGTTATATCTGGAGCTAGACACTTTTTGTGAACATTCTTATTGCAGTGGATAGTCCAGAGGCTAAGGCAAGGAAAGTACAGTTGTGTACACTTACCACAAATGTAGATGTTAGAGAGTATTCACTGTTGCAGTCATTACATTTGGGTTATCTGCCTGCAGGTAGCCTCAGCCGGCCTGAATACCAGAGTCTTGGATTCCTGCGTTGGATGCTGTCTCTTCTTCCATGACGTCACGTCGTCAGGGGTATAAAACATGCAGCCGACGCCATTACATCAGTTTTTCTTGCCCCAGATGTCAGGTGCCCCCATAATGGGAAGCAATTATATGTTATGTTACACCTCCATCAAAAAGCAAATACACCAGAAAGCTTAAATACACCAAACAAGAAGGAAAGGTAGAGCCAAGAGAAGTCAGGGGGCTGGAGGGAGGGTAACCAGGACTGCAACAGTGAATACACTTGAACATCTACATTTATGGTAAGTGTACACTACTGTACTATGTTCTTCGTGTTTCACTGTTGTAGTCATTACATTTGGGTTGATTCCCAAAGCTAAGGAAGGGAGGAGGAAGTCAGAGAGCATTAGGACCAGCTAATAAGCCCTGCAAGACTGCAGTGGCAAAACTAGCTCTGGATTTAAAAAAACAGGAATGTGGTAATGCTTGGTGAAGGTATGTACAGAGCTCCAGGCAGCAGCTTCTAGGATGTATGGTAGGGACTCCTCTAAGGAAAGCTGTAGAGGTAGATGCAGCCCTGGTGGAATGTGATCTTATCCCCCTGTGGGGTAGGTTTCCCCTGGTGCTTATAGCAAAAATGAATGCGATGGGCTATCAATTTAGAAATGGTTTGCTTTGAAATGGCCTTCCCCTCTGCCCCTGCAGCAAAGCCAGCTAGCAGCTGTTCAGATTTTCTGAGAGGTTTAGTCCTGTCCAAATAAAATCTAAGTTGTCTGTGCACGTCCAATGAGTGCAGTATTTGTTCACCTTTGTTTTGTGGATTCGGGGAAAAAGGTAGGCAAATGAATGGACTGATTTAGGGCTACACTAGACACCACCTTGGGCATGAAGGAAGGATTGGCCCTGAGGGAAACCCTGTCTGCATGGAAGATAATGAAGGGCTCCACTGCCATGTGGGCCTGTAATTCAGACACTCTTCTTGCTGAGGTGATGGTTAGAAGGAAGGCTGTTTTCCAAGAAAGGAATTTCAACTCTGCAGTTGCAGCTGGTTCAAATGGAGGGAGAGTGAGCTTTTCCAATACAAAATTAAAGGTCCCAGGCTGGAGTAGGGACTCACTTGGGGGGGGGTCTTATATTTTTGGCCCCTTTGAGGAATTGCTTTAGCAGGGGTGAGAGAATAGGGATGGTTCAGTATTATAATGTGCTGAAATGGCAGAGTCATGAATTTTAATTGACAAGAAGGATAGGCCCTTGTGGAGCACTTCTGTTAAGTACTGAAGAATATAAGGTAAGCTGGGCATTGTTGTGCCCATCCCCTGAGTCTGGCTCCAGGAAAAGTATACTTTCCACTTTTCAGCACAAAATGTTCTAGTACTAGGCCTCCTTGCTTCCAGAATGACATCTAGCACCTGCTTACTGAGGGGATGCTATTGGGGAGCTCAAGGAATTAGCCAGGCTGCAAGGTTCAGGGTTTGAAGGTGGGCGTGCAGAATCTGGCCCGCCTGCTGGGACAGCAGGGAAGGTGTCTGAGGTAGGTGCCATGGCTCCAGCAGTATCATACTGCGCAAAAGGGGGTACCAATGCTGGCGTGGCCAGTCTGGTGCAATCAGTATTGTCCTTGGCTTGCCCTCTTTGATCTTTAGCAAAACCTTCAAGAGGAGAGGCAGAGGGAGAAAGGCATAAACCAAGAGGCTTTCCCAGGTAAAGGACAGGGCATCCACTTTCCAAGCTTGACTGTGAGGAGTCCTTGTGCAGAATTTGTCCAATTGGTAGTTTTGAGGGGAGGCAAACAGGTCTATCGCTGGAGTCCCCCACTTGTTCCTCAAGAGGTTGAATATTTTTTGGTTCCAGTTTCCATTCATGTGGGTCCATGAGATTTCTGCTTAGGTCTGCCAGTGATTAGCTTACCTGGCAGGAATTGAGCTTGTCGGTGCACTTGGTAGCTCAAGGCTCTATTCCATAGAGCCATGGCTAGTCTGCAGAGAGGGTACAAGTGGGATCGTCCTGCTTGTTTATGTACCACATAACTGTGGCGTTGTCAGTCTTTACCAGTAATTGTCCTGGAAGGATGTGGTCCTTGAAGGCTGTCAGGGAATTCTGTACAGCTAACATTTCTTTTTGGTTAATATGCAGGTGCATTTGACTTGGATTCCATTTGCCCTGAATGTACTTCCCTGCCAGGTGAGCCCACTATGCATAGTCTGATGCGTCTGTTAGCCTTTGGGCAGCAGGGGGTAGAGTGAATGGTAGTCCCTTGTTTTGGTGGCAGGCCTCTGCCCACCAAAGGAACTCTAACCGTAGGCAAGGTATGATAGGAATCATTGCTTCTAGATCCTGAGAATGTTGGCACCATAGACTTTTTAGATACCATTGCAGTTTCCTCATATGCAGTCTTGCATATGGAATTAGTAGAATGCAAGAGGCGATGAACCCCATGGCTTGCAGAATTTGCCTTGCAGATAGCTGGGTCTTTGTGACCAGTAGTTTGAAGTAGGCTGTCAAACTTGTTTCTCTGGAGTGAGGAAAGCCATCTGGAAAGTTGTGTTCAAGCTTGCTCCCAGGAATACAATCTGTTGGGAGGGTACTAGGTGAGATTTCTTTTCATTTATGGTGTACCCCAGAGAGGTTAAAAGCTTCTTTACAAATGCCAGATGTTTTAATAGCAAATCCTGGCTTTCTGCCTGAATCAGACAATCGTCCAGGTATGGGTATATTTGAATATTTCTCTGCCTGCAAAATGCAGTGGCTGGAGCTAGATACTTTGTGAATACCCTGGGTACAGTAGATAAGCCAAAGGGAAGTGCAGAAAACTGATAGTGCATGGAGCCTGCCCTGAAGCGTAGGTATTTTCTGCAAGATTCCCTTACTGGAATGTGCAGGTAAGCTTCCTTTAACTCTAAGGTTGCCAACCAGGCATCTTTGCCTAGCATAGGAAGCAGCTGTTGAAGTGTTAGCATTTTGAATTTTGGGATTACCAAAAAGGTGCTTAGAATAGAGAGGTCCAGGATAGGATGCCAGGAGCTGTCTTTTCTGGGTACCAGGAAAAGTCTTGAATAAAAACCTTGTCCCCTTTCTTCTGCTGGGACAGGTTGAATAGCCCTGATACTTAGAGAGAGAACCTGCTGTTGAGCCTCTGCTCACTGATTTGAGGGTAGGTCTGGCCAACCGTTTGGGGTTGGTAGGGTGTGAAAGTTGAATCTGTATCCTTGGAAAACTATATTTAAAACCTATATGTCCTGAGTTTTGCGTTCCCAGTTTTTTGCATGCAGGGCGAGCTTTCCTCCTAAGGGAGCAGGCAGTTGAGCAGGGCTTGGAAGGGTTAAGGTTAAGTCATTGTGACATTTTTCCGTAGGGGGGTGTCTTACTACTTCCTGCTTTCGAAGTGGGAGCTCCCCACTGCTTAGGCTGTGCGTAGCCTGAGACTAACCTAGGTGGTCTGCTGTTCCACGGTTTGGACCGAGAAGGCCTGGAAGAGACTGGAAATGACCAATTCTTTGAAGGCCAATGCCTACTAAATCTGGGGGGCTGTACTTGCAGGAAATCTTTAACAGTTTATATAGATTTAGCTTTTTCCTCCATCTTTTTAAGGACTTCTTCTGCTTTATTGCCAAACAGGCGGTCTTGGTTTAAGGGAGCATCCAGTTATTTAGCTTTAACATGATCTGGCAAATTTTGCTTCTTAAGCCAAGCATGCCTTCTAAGTACAGACCCAGTGACAACAGCCCTGCAAGATGCTTCCAAAGAATCAAAACCACATTGCAAAGTATGTTTATCAACTTGTTCAGCAGGATGCATTAAATCCTGTAATTCTTTGTGTTCAGCAGTCAGGAATCAACGTCATTGTCTGTTTAACTAGTCCCATAATATGCTGCTGGTACTTTAACATATAAAACTGGCAATTTAAAGCCCTAATGGCCAAAGAAGCAGAAGTGTATACCTTCTTACCCCATCTGTCCAAGGCTCTAGAATCTCTATCAGAAGGGGTAGGATTTTTGGCAGCAGCAGCCTTAATGCCCTTTGGACCTTGGGAAATGATCTCTGGATCCGCAGTAGGATTCTTGAAGAGGAACTTGTGAGAGTCAGATACTCTGTAATACCTGTCAGGTTTTCCGGGAGCTGGAGGTAAAGTATCTGGCGACAGGCTAGATTCCGAGAAAGCATCGTTTACAAAGTCCAGAACAGGAGGGATAGCTAAAGGCCTGTGTTGAGGAAGGAGTAAGAATTCTCCAAGCCTCTTCTTGGAGTCGAGAGTAATCCTGGCTTTCCCAGCGGAAATGTTCCCCAAGAGTGTGCAAGGTTTCACCAAAAGAAAAATCTTCTGGAGGGGAAGCAGAGGGAATGGAATCCTCTGCATCAGAATCCTCATAGGTAGAGAAGGGCAAATCTTGGTAATCAGAAGAAACAAAAATATCAGAATCCTAATCAGAAGGAAAATCAGTTCTAGGTCTCAGAGGGGGAAGGCTAGCTTCCCCTAATTAAAGTAATAAGGTCTTCAGCCATTCTAAGCATTTGTTTTTTAGGCATATGGGCCTGACCATGCAGTTTAGACGTTGGTTTTCTAGGTGTGGGTCGAGTTTTAGGCCTGGATGAAAAAGATGGCGTCAGTTTAAAATGCAAGTCTGTAGGACTGAATACACTCTCAGAAGCCGGTGCCTGCAGAGCGGCTCCGGACTCATCCAAGATAGAGACATCCGCAGGTCCAATAGTCGAAGAAGCATCTCGCAGCATACCAGACTCTGAATGGATCTCAGTAGAAGCCTGCGAATCTGAAGTAGCGGGCATCAGGGGCTTCGAAAGTGCCTCACTGAGTACCAGCGAACTGGCGACTAGCTTAATGGAAGCGTCGTCGGCAGTGTTGGACCTATGAGGTCTGTCTGTCTTCATCTTTATGTTTTTCGGAGTATCGGTAGTCGGATGGCTTACCGAAGCCATTTCTGTAATGTTATACCGAGTACCAAAATAATGTGCTGCAAAAATAGACCAACGACAAATAGTTTGAGGGTTGAATAAGGCACAAAACCGACAGCGAGGGACGCCGTGGTCTGGGCCTAAGCAAGGAATGCAGTACAAATGAAAATCTTTATGAGGTATTTGCTTTCCACAGGTAAGACAATTGTTAACTTTTACTGACATTGGTTAAGAGCAAGAAAAAGGATCCCCAGCGGGGTACTTAGCTTTTTTGAAGACTTTGGTTCTGAAACTCGAAAACGAAAACTTCAGGAGCCTGCCAACCGGTACTTGCAAACTGCTTCTGCTTTGGGCATCACGCGGCAAGAAAGACTGATGTAATGGCGTCAGCTGCATGTTTTATACCCCTGATGACCTGACGTCATGGAAGAAGAAACAGCATCCGATGCAGGAATCCAAGACTCTGGTATTCAGGCTGGCTGAGGGCTACCTGCAGGCAGATAACCCAAATGTAATGACTGCAACAGTGAAACACGAAGAACATCTGCTAATGTGATACAGATACACAAAACCTTACAAAACACCTGAAGTCTGGATGAACAGTACTGTCAATAAGCATTTTTTAAATCTAGTGTTACCAGGAAACTTGAAAGAGGAAGAAGAGGTAACAGGTAGTAAAGTGACATCAATTTAAATTTGGGCACTATCACAAACAGATTTAAGAAAAGAAGATCCAGAACAGGTCCTCAAACATTTTCTTTCTTTGGCACTAAAACATCCTTGAATAAAAAACCTTTACCACTTGGGAAGGGGGAAATGGTTCTATCAGTCCCTAAGACAGCATGTGATGAAGGACAGGTGGAAACAAGAGTCTGGACCAGAGGATGATGAACTACTCCCTGGAAATGAGGGATATCCTCCCACTGCGATAAGTAACCTTGATGAATGATCTTCAGAACCCAAGTATCTGAAACTATTTCTTGTCAAACAGAAAAGCTGAACTTCAGACCTTCTTGAAGGAAGAAAGTGGCTGCCAGGGTGGGTGGGGGGGTACAAAGTCTCTTAAATAGTCATTCTGACTTACTGAACTGTCCTTAGTTTTCAAAGTTTCCAGAATTCTTTTTGGAATCTCCTTGCCATTTCTTCTTAAACATGTCTACCTGCACTGTATTGTTTATTTTGCTTCTTACTAAAATTGTACGAGGAGTTATAGTTAAACCCCTTGGAAAATATGGAAGAGGAGGGCTAAAAATTCTTAGGGATTCCCTGCATCAGCTTGCCCCTTTCATCACATGTTTTGATCAGCTCTGCAGCCAAGGGGCCAAAAACTAAACCTCTCTCAAAAGGAGAATTTAAAATCTCATTTTAACATCTGGGAGGTTGGAAGAACAGTTATGCAAACCGCCTCAAAACAGTACCAGTGGCCATAGCCGTTGAAGTATCAACAAAGTCGTACACACACACACACACACACACACACACACACACACACACGCAAACACACACTGTACACAATGAGCGGTGACATCAACAGAAGAAATTTAATTATTTAAAGCAGAATTTCCTCTGCAGATCATACTTTTGCAATTAGTCAGGGCAAACTTTAACATAGGAGTCCAACAATTTAAGATTCTGAAAATCAACCATTCCCTGTACTTATCACTAATCTTACCATACTTATCAGAAATAGTAGGACTGATATTAAATAAGTGTTTAGCAGCAGAAGGATTAATTAAAGCTGTGCTACTTGATCAGGTTTGAGATGAGTGTATAAAAACTTGAAAGACTGAAAAAATTTTATACATCTGTTCTGCCTTTTTTTTTGTTATGGACAGCTGACTGACTGCCAGGAAAACAGCAGGCAGTGACACACACATCCTCCAAAAGCTGACAGAACTGGACGAGTGGGTGAAGGTTATGGAATTTCCTTCTGTAAAAGCTCATAATATTTTCTTAGGGAATGAGAAACCTCAGTATTCTCAAACTGCAACAATTGCTACAGATTATAACCTGCCTGCAACAAGCGCTACAGTGCTCAGGTTTTAGTTAAAAAATATTATTTTCTAACTTTTAAACTGCAGCAAGCTGTTTGCTACAATGTAGGCAAGCAGTTGCTACAGTTCAGACCACACACAGAGCACTACAGCGCTCGGGTTTGACTGCAAATGCAATACTGGCTTTTGAACGTCGGTACTGCATTGAGGAAAGACAGTTCGGGATCAGCTGATTGCATCCTCAACACTTTGTGCCCAGGGCAGTTACTCCTCTCGCCCTGCCCTAGCTATGCTACTGGTAACCACATGCATGCAACTGGTGAAAAGAAGGGACCCGAGTTAAGATCACATGTTAAGACTCAACAGCTGACAATGAATGAATGGCTCTGACTATATATATTGACTATATACTGGCTCTATGTCCAGCACTCCTTCACCATTTTTATGAGAAAGAATTGTGTCCTGGAGGTCCAAATGGTACATTGTCTCATTCTGCTAGATAAGGAAGAACTGACTGCACAGAGAGCATTAAATTGTTCTTTTGGAATGTGTTCAAACTACTGAGATCCAAATGTTGCCTGAAGTCCCTTGTCTTTTCTTTTGGCATTAAAAACAACCTGGAGTAATATCCATACCAATTTGCCCTAACAGGACATCATGGATAGCTCTTCTGATTAACAATATAAAGATTTCTGTTTCTGCTACTTCCATTAGACATGAAGGGATATCCAGCATGGAACAGGATCAGGAAACCGAAGGAAAAGTAACTGAACCTTGTAACCTCAGGCTATAATTATTGTTACCTGCCTGTTCAGGGTTACTACTTTCCACAACATCCCTGCCTGCATTCTGATGGGAGCGGGACAAGGTTTCAGGTCTGCTGACACCCACAGGCAAACTGTGGCTACCCAGTAACTGCTAAAATCCACTATCAGTGCAGGTTGGCCTGCCCCTCCCCCACCCTGAGTGTTTTTAATTTAAGACCTTCCTAACTGGTGAGCGAAAAGACTGACGCAAGTCCTAAGTACAAGTAATTGCTGCAAGAAAGAAATATGGACCATAATTTTACAGGACTTGAAGTACTGAACAGCAGTCTGTAAAAGCATAAATGAATTGTCTAATACAAAAATAAATAATTCAACTCAATATAAAAAGCAACATATGTAATCACTGACCATCATCTGCATTGCATGTCACAATCATTAAGTACATTACATTACCTCTTTCAGCTCTTGAGTAACTGAATTTAGCCGATCATTTTCAGACTGGGTGTTGGCTGCAACATTTTTGCTCTGTTTCATTTCAGTCTGTAACTCAAGGAGTTTCTTCTCATAGTACTCTTCCTTGGAGGCAGATTCCTGAATCAAGGACTCCTCACGGCTCTCTCCATCTGCTGCTACCTTCTTATGATTGGAGTACGCCTGTCCAAAGGCCTGAAAGATTACAAAGATAAGACACAGTTTGCATACACATCAGATTATTTTTTCTGCACATACATCAGATTCTTAAAAAGGTACTCTATAAAGTCATTTTGCATTGCTAAAAGTTACAGACCTTGAGTATTGGTAATTTACATAATCTCATGTAGTATTTAACAATCCCATGGGAGAAATGAAAACCCTTAATAAGGTACATTAGGGAGTGGTTATAAAGAACCACAGCTGCACAAATAAAATGTATGCATTAATGTGGAGAACCATTACATTCAGCTTTGAAGGAAAAATCCTCATACAAATAGTAGACCATCATGTTAGAAGTACAACATTGCTCATCACTACTAAAAGCAGCATCAAGAAAACCATGTTACAGGCACTCTAAGAACTGTTAAGACTGGGTCTCATGCTAGGGATTTACAGTATATAGTACCAACCAACAAAGAAGACCATCAGATGGTAAAAAAAAGCTTTTAAAAGCTGACAGCAGAATGAAGTGCTGTTTTAACTTCTGCCTGAGGAAAATGTCGTTTCTGCCTGCTGTACCTCTCAACATTCCCTGATTATACAGGACATCCTTGATTTTGCCTTATACTTTTACAATGTCCTTTGTAATTTTTTTTTAATTTTCTGTGAAAATAAAAATGGGGACTACAGTCAATCATGAGTGTAGACGAGGTTCATATTTCTTATTGCTCAGAAAATGCATGTTCAAACGTTAATGGAATAACAGATTTTGCATTAAGTGAATTAGGGCAACATTTAAAAACTGTCTCTGAATTTGATCCTTTGTCGCTCCATTATTTCTGGCTTTATCCAGAATTTTTAAGCAAAGATGTTGAGAAGTATATACTGACTGTTTGACAATGCTTGCTAGGCGCTTTATGTTCATACAGAAAAAAAAGGAAAGCAAAAATGTAACTGGTAGTACATGGAGCAGATAAAGCTCTGTGCACAGCAAAGAATTATGACTGTGTCTCTGATCATTGCCCCCTGTTATGTGCTCTTGACATGGCTGCCAAGATTTACCTCTTAAGCTTCATTCTCAAGGTGAATTTCTTGGCATTCATGCCTTGAGCACATAACTTAGTAATGATTGGAAACCAAGTCATAATTATTTATATTAAGGATCTACCCATGTTGTTCTAGCAGGTTCTGCAGCTATCAATGGTTTTCTGTAATACGGTGAGCAGTGCTAAATGATAAATAATTCAGACTAACATTATATTGCTAAATCAAACACAAGTTGAACACAACCAGTATTACACAAAACAGCTGGTACGATCCCCTTGACCCGAGATAGAGAGCCACTAGTTACTTCTTTAAAACACAAGTTTATTCCAAAGTATATCCAGTGCACAAAACGAATGAGAACAGGTTAAGCGCTTTCATCTGGTAACGTTCTGAGGAAATCTGGCGTTACCAGATGAAAGCGCTTAACCTGTTCTCATTCGTTTTGTGCACTGGATATACTTTGGAATAAACTTGTGTTTTAAAGAATTATATTGCTAAATGACTGAAATTTCAACTTCAACTTAAAATTTCAACAGCAACTTAAAAATACCTCTTTATAGTTCACTTTTGTTGCCACAAACATGGAAGTGCTGTGTTTAAAACATGAGATGAGAGACCACAGCAAAATCCTGTGAGCCATACCAGTAAAAGAGTAAAGCTAATGCCTTGAGTCTAGCTGCTTTTTCAGGAGAAAGGGACAGGACAGGATGCTGTACAGTTCCATAGGTTCTAGCAAACAAAATTAGCATTACACTATTAAATAAGCACTAGCAGTATTCCATTCAGTAAATCAGACATGGCACAATTAGCACCGTTTCAACAAACATTGCAAGTAGGCCACTTGAGAAAGAAGCTGCAAAAGTGCACTCCCTGCTCTTCTTTAGTTGCTAGCTTTTCAGGTCAGAAAAAGCAGAAGAGCTGAACTTTGACCCCTGCAATGCATTACCGTAACAGTAAGATGCAATAAATCCTTAATGTTCTTCAAATACGCAGCACACCCACAAAACATTTTACAGTTCAGTAATAATTGCTCTTTTCTTTAAACAGTTTTTTCACATTCATCGTACTATATGTAACTACACACGTGCACAAAGATGCCAGTGCACGCGCACACCTACACACCCAGGCATCATTATTATGAGATTTTTCATAACACAGCTACTGGTACCCTGAGGAGACTCAAACATAACTGACTGTGATATAAATGGACAGACTGCTCTTGTTTGACATTGGGGACATTTAATTTCCCTAATGTCAACTTAGTGCATCACTCATGGCTTTCAGAAAAAGCATTTTGCCTCTTTCATCTGCTTAATCAAAGACACAAACTTCTCGATCAGTACTCCGTTATTAAGCTGGTTGATGAGGGGACAACCACCATCTCCAGGCCTTAACATTTCTAATAATGTACTTAAATATGAAAACTGAGCCAAGACAATAAACTACTTCAAAATTACGCTCAAGTGATCAGAAAAGATGTACTCCTGGGCTAAGAAGCAGTCATATCAAATCTATTTCATTTCTTTACAAAGAGTCAGTGACCATAAAGCAAGAAATAATTTATTACTACTTGTTTAGAAAAAGCACAGTTATATAAAAGCTGTTCAGAACCTCTAACACTGCATGTTGCTGCACAAACCTATAACAAATCACACAGAGTGATGCAAGATAACAGCATCTCCCAATACAGGCTACCAGTATTAAACTTTAATCAAACAAGCCAGAATCCATGATTCTTCTTCAGAATGTAACCTACTGCAACAGAATTCTGGGCATTCAGCATTTACTGAGACGTGAAATAAGTAAGGCACTGTGCAGTACTGTAGAGAGCCTGGTTTGAAAGCAGAAATTATTAATATATGGGTTTTAATGAGAAAAAAAAAATCATAGCAATTAAGTCTCATGCAAAAATACCTCTTTATAGTTCACTTGCATCAGCATGCATTCCAATACGCACCAGCAAGGTGTTACAAGCAACTAAATATTATTTCCTTAGTTTTGTCATGCAAGAACAAATTACAATTATCATGTAAAAGTCATTCTATCTACAAATCCAGTCAGTTAACCCTTAGTTGGTCTGTTATTTATTATAGACTGCAGTAAAAAAAGGTCTTTCGGCTTTTCCCGGTTAGGGGTCGCCACAGCGGAACTCCGGTCCGCTAATGATTGGCAGTGGATTTTTACGGTGCCGAGTTGCCAGCGCGACGACCAACCTTCAAAGAAGACACACCCATTCACGCACGCACCTACCTGCATGTCTTTAGACATCACTTGTCTGCGGGAAGGACATGCAGACGCCACACAAAAGGCGCTCCAGCCGAGAATCAATCAGGAGAATCTCTTGATGTGAGGCGACAATGCTAACCGCTGCACCATCGCAGTCTTATTATAGTCTGCAGTGTGTGGTTGTTAAAAAAAAAAAAAAAAAAGTTAACTCTTACCATAATGTTCCATCTGTGTTGTCAGTCTTCATCTATTCTTGACCTCGGAACCAATCCAGCCATTCTATAGCTCGCGTCAGCCAAAAAATTCTCTCGAGCAGTAAGTCTACCCACGATTCCCCTCTCTAAATTACCTCAGATCAAGTTTGCAATAGATAGAAAAACTGAATAATAAAAGTCAGAAACCTTGTCCAAAGGCACCCATAAAAAAAAAGAATCCATGACAGGGAATCGCACCACCAGAAACCTCAAGGAGGGGGGACAGGCAGGAGGGATGCAAGAATAGATGAAGATCGACAACACAGATGGAACATTATGGTAAGACATAACTTCTTTATTCTGATGTTGTCAATCTTCATCTATTCTTGACTAATGGGACAGAGTCACCAGCTAACTTGTATCCTGGGAAGCCTTATGGAAGGACATTCCTGAGTACCATAGAACCAAAAGATGCTCTCCCCCTGGAGACCATATCCAATTTGCAATGCATGACAAAGGTATGGGGCTTAGCCCAAGTTGCAGCCGCGCAAATTTCTGACATAGAAGCTTTGGAATGGAAGGCAGCAGAAGTCACCACTGATCTAGCAGAATGAGCCTTGAGTGGTTTTGCGAGTCTCACATTCAGTTTCACGTAGATGAAAGAAATAAGCCTTTCAACCACTTGGAGAGACTTACTTTGGAGATTGATCTGCCCATAGTTGCACTAGCGAAAGAGACTAAATTGATCAGATCATCTAAACTGCTTAGTTCTGTCAAGGTAGAACAACTGCATGTGTACATCTACAAGGTGAAGGCAATACTTTCCTTTGTTTGAATAATTTTGGAAAAATACAGGCAAGTCTATAGACTGACATTAATCTCTGAAATCACCTTAGGAAGAAAGGTTAGATTTGTCCTGAGTGGGACTCTGTCCTTATGGAAAATTAAGTACGGGGCTTTAGAACATAGGGTTTGTAATTCAGAGACTTGTCTCGCCGAAGTGACAGCTACGAAAAGTAACGTCTTCCAGGAAAGGAACTTTAAGTCACAGGTAGCTGCTGGTTCAAAAAGCGGTGCCATAAGTGATTCCAAGCCTTGAATCCAGGACCCTGCACATCATAGTCACAGCAATTTACCACTAAGCCATCTCAGCGATTGCAATACTAGAGACAGATGTCAATGTGGGAAGGGATCTTTAAAGGGAGGCTTTAAGCATATTGCACCCTTTAGGAACACCTTGCAAAGTCTGTGGGAAATTAAAGGTGATCTCCAAATCCAATATGAAAATTTGAAATTGCTGCTAAGATAACTGACCGTAGAAGCAGAGGCTTCTTTTAAAGATGGCAGCTAGGAATTAGAGGATTTTCTCTGCTGGCGCTGAAAAGGGGTCAAGTCCATTGTCAGAGGCCAAAATAAAAAATCGCTTCCATTTGCTTAGGTAGGGAATCCTGGTGGATTGTTTACGAGATGCCAACAAAATGTGCCTCACGCGAGAAGGTACACCATCGTGCCTGATGATTACTGGAAGTGCAGGAAAGCACAGTTGTGTACCTACCATAAATGTAGATGTTAGAGTGTATTCCCTGTTGCAGTCATTACACTTGGGTTATCCTGCTGGCAGGCTACCCGCAGTCGGCTCGAGTTCCAAAGTCTAGGTCCGGCGTCGGTTGCTGTCACTTCTTCCCTGACATCAGTGCGCCAGGGGTATAAAAGATGCAACCAACGCCATTTTCTTCAGCTTTTCTTGCCCCGGATGTCAGGTGCCCCCAAATAGGAAAGGCTGGAAAAAAAATATGTCAAAAAACATGTATGTACCAAAATAATATTTCCTTCATCTACAAGCAAATACATCACATAGGTTGTAGAGAGTTGGGAAGTACAGAAAGGACCCAGCAATGAAAAAGGGGGATGGTGGGTGGGTAACCTGGACTGCAACAGTGAAAACACTCGTAGATCTACATTTACGGTAGGTCCACAACTCTACTATATTCATCGTGTTTCACTGTTGCAGTCATTACACTTAGGTTGAATCCCAAAGCTGAGGTTGGGTGGCTGGGCCTAAATAGGATTAGGAGAGGCTACCAGGCCCTGCAGAACTGCAGTGGCAAAGCCTGCTCTGGATTTAGAGTAGAGAGGTAAGTGGTAGTGCTTAGTGAAGGTGTGCACTGAACTCCAGGTTGCAGCTTCTAAAATGTCTTTGGTTGGTACTCCTCTGAGAAAGGCTGCTGAAGTGGCTGCTGCTCTGGTAGAATGTAGCCTAATGCCCTTAGGCACTGATTTGCCATGTTGTGCATAGCAGAAGCGAATGCAGTGTCCTATCCATTTTGAAATGGTCTGCTTCAAGATAGGCTTTCCTTGTGATCCTGCAGCATAAGCTACAAACAGTTGCTCAGTTTTTCTGAAAGCTTTTGTTTTGTCCAAGTAGAATCCTAGCTGTCTGTGTATATCCAAAGTGTGCAGAAGTCTCTCCCCTTTATTCTGGGGATATGGATAGAAAGTTGGCAAATGAATGGTTTGGTTAAGAGCCACACTGGAAACCACCTTTGGCATAAATGTTGGGTTTGTCCTTAGAGAAACCCTGTCCTGATGAAAAATTATAAAAGGTTCCACTGCCATTAATGCCTGTAACTCTGAGACTCTTCTTGCTGAAGTTATTGCTAGGAGCAAAGCAGTTTTCCATGATAAGAATTTTATATCAGCTGTGTTGGCTGGCTCAAAAGGAGGCAGTGTGAGTTTTTTTAATACAGAACTGAGGTCCCAAGTAGGTATTGGTGCTCTCCTTGGGGGTCTTATGTTTCTTGCCCCTCTGAGGTACTGTCTTAGCAGTGGATGTCAAAAAATAGGAGGTTCCATATTGTAATGAGCTGAAATGGCAGAGGCATGGATTTTAATAGATGAAAAGAATAGGCCTTTGTCCAGCATCTCAGTCAGGTATTGTAAAATCTGAGGTATATTTGGAACAAGTGGTTCGAGTCCTTGTGCCTGGTTCCAAGCACATCATCTCTTCCATTTTTCTGCATAATATTTCCTAGTGCTGGGCCTCCTGGCCTCTAAAATGACATCCATAACAGCTTTAGAGGGAGGTGTGGTCTGAGTGGTATATTAACTGCCATGCAGCCAGATTTAAGGTTCTGAGTTGACCGTGTAGAATCTGATTGTTTTGTTGAGTCAGAAGATGAGGAATCTGAGGTAAAGGCCAGGCCTCGAGACAAGCTCTTTAGGACTGGGTACCAGTGCTGGCGTGGCCAGTCTGGGGCAATCAGGATAATTTTTGGCTTCTCTTGTCTGACTTTTAGGAGTACCCTGGGAAGAAGAGGCAGTGGAGGGAAGGCATACACTGTCAGGGTTTCCCAGCTGAATGAAAGAGCATCCACTTTCCATGCTTGTGGGTGATAAGTTCTTGTGCAGAATTTCTGTAGTTGGCAGCTGTGAGGGGAGGCAAAAAGATACAGCAGCCTTACATAATGGCTTTTCTGTAAAAGATGTCCTAAAAGCAGTCCCACCACAGGCTGTTAACTGAAAACGGAACTAAATGCAGCTTTAACTCCTATTTTTAAATCAGTGACTAGTGCTACTAAGTGTTGGTTTGAACTGTGAAATATTAGTGTACCTTTTATTTTTTTTTTTTAAGACATTCAGGGTAAGCTTGTGGGAACTAATTATACAAGCTGGTGATTGTGGCTAGAAAAAAAAAAAAAAAAAAAAAAGAGGAACACTTTTTTTAACTCTTAAAAAGGAGAAAAGCAGTGCACTGTGGAGCTGGGCAAAAGCTTATCACACTCTACTAGATGAAAACACATTCCTAAGCAGCTATGACCACGGGGATTGTAGACAATGGCATATCACCATCTCTACCATTGCACCCTATAAGGATAACATTTCTGTATGTGCCAAACACACTCTGGTGTTTCATTTAACGAAGACAGAAAGGATCTATGTAGAATAGGCTTGTTTTGTAATAGCACTTTTATACAGGAACAGTATTTACAGCGGTCATTCTCAGCTTTCATAGAAACTAACCCCATTGACTGAAGAACTGTGTAGTTGAAGTGGTGGAAAAATGAAAGTAACAGCAGCCAAAATATATAATATATATATATATATATATGTATATGTATATATTACATGCTACCCAGCATAAACTGCAAGTGCTCAAACCAACATAAAACTACAGAAGGTAAAGCCTTTTACCACTTTAGGAAACTTGACTTTGTAGCATGATTTGAAACAGAGGTTGCACAATTTCCCCTATACACTTATCTTAAGCCCAGGATGTAAATCACTTGGCTCACTCATCCACAAATTCACTACTTGTCTCTTTTCAAGCTTAAATACAAGTTTTTCTCTGCCATAGTTAACATGTCAACTCTTTTCACTTAATCTGGTTAACCTGGGACTCACCAGGAGTATGCGAGTTGGGCTTTTTATGCACTGCTAATAGAGACCATAAGCTTCAGTATATGCAGAACACCGATTTCTTAGGTGTAGCCATACACAAAAGTAATTGTAGCTACCAAACTGTGTATATAAGAGAGGGTGTACTTGGTACCTTTCTCACCAAATTACACTTTGGAAAAGGATTATCCCTATTCCAGGACTTGTTGTGCTTGGTCATCTAGTCTGAAGCTTTCTTTGCAGAAAATGTTCCACAATGGAGTAAGTCAAAGGGGCAGGGTAGTGTTCCGTATTATTTTTTGTCCCAAATAAAGATAACAGTGGAGATCAGTTTTATTTCTTTCTGCATTACACAAGTATCTGTAAGATGCAAAATTTATGAAGGCAATTCTTTCAATCTACTTACCCTTACTTTCCTGGAAACCTTGAATGGTGACTTCACATAAGCACCCATTTACTCAGGTTATACATAGGTCAGGAACATTTTCAATCCACTATTCTTGTGGCATCAGAGTCACCTGCTAATAGACTTAACATTGCTATTCTCTCCCTAGATTCCAAAGTACAGACATCAATTAAGAGAAAAGACATGAGCAATTTCTCAACAAAATGTTTGGTTGTTTTTCAGGGAGTACTGATGGGCACAGTAAAGGAAAGGGCTTTCCTGACTCAAGAGGTGGTGCAAGACAAAATTATTTATTTTGTTTTTCTGTAAAACTGCCATTACTATCTCCAAGGTCTTTTCTCAAAGGTATGTGCACCATATTTACCAGTATGCTGAGGGTTCAGAAAACCAGATTACAGGGGATAAAAATTCATGTTTTATATGAGGAATCTTTGTGATCAGGCCACAGATTCTTTGGAAGAAAACCCATTTCTCTGATACAGACATTAATAAATGAACTGTCATGCAGCAACTATCTATAGCACAGTACAGGAATGCCACTCTCTGCCCTTACACTGCATCAATTCCAGATAAAAGGAGGCTTCAGACAGAGAAAGGGGAGTACAGATGGGTTGCCTGACAATCCAAGGATGCTAGAGCCCTACTCAGCTAACCCAATAAGAAAGAGCTGGTGCCACTGAAGTAATCAATAAAAGCATTCATGAGCTGCCTACAGGTAGAGAGAGTCATACAGGCAGTGCTACTGTAATTTTGCACATAAAGACAGGGTCCTAATGTTTACTGGCTGTGAAGAATGGATGCTGAGACTGAGAACTGGCTTCACCTCTGAACATTCAAATTACATCAGTTTATCTGCCAAAGGAACCAGAAAGTACAGTTGTGTACACTTACCATAAATGTAGATGTTCGAGTGTATTCACTTTTGCAGTCATTACATTTGGGTAATCTGCTGGCAGGTTGCCCTGAGTCGGCCTGAATTCCAAAGTCTTGGGTCCTGTGTCAGTTGCTGTCTCCACTTCCATGACGTCAGGTCGTCAGGGGTATAAAACACGCAGCCGATGCCATTTTCTTTAGTTTTTCTTGCCCCCGATGTCAGGTGCCCCTCAAAAGTTAGCAAATTATATATACATACATATATATACATATATATACATACAGATATATATATATATATATATATATATATATACATGCATCAATATAAACTTTACCTTCATCTACAAGCAAATACACCACATAGGTTGTAGAAGATAAAGGAAGGATAAACTCCAAAATGACAGGGGGATGGCGGGAGGGTAACCTGGACTGCAACAGTGAATACACTTGAACATCTACATTTATGGTAAGTGTACACAACTGTACTATGTTCTTCGTGTTTCACTGTTGCAGTCATTACATTTGGGTAGAATCCCAAAGCTATGGTTGGGGGGCTGCAGCTAAACATCATAGGAGTGGCTATAAGGCCCTGCAGAACTGCGGTGGCAAAGCCTGCTCTGGATTTAGAATAAAGAGGCAAATGATAATGCTTTGTAAAGGTGTGAACAGAACTCCAAGTAGCAGTCTCTAGAATGTCTTTGGTTGGTACTTCCCTAAGAAAGGCTGCTAAAGTAGCTGCAGCTCTGGTGGAATGAGACCTAATGCCCTTGGGCACAGGTTTACCATGGTGTAAGTAGCAGAAACGGATGCAGTGGCTTATCCACTTTGAAATCGTCTGCTTTGAAATAGCCTTGCCCTCTGATCCTGCAGCATATGTCACTAGTAACTGCTCAGTTTTTCTTAGAGCTTTAGTTCTGCTCAAGTAGAATCTTAGTTGTCTGTGTACGTCCAAGGAATGCAGAATTCTCTCCCCCTTGTTCTGCGGATTTGGATAAAAGGTTGGCAGATGACTTGTTTGGTTGAAAGCCACACTGGAAACCACCTTAGGCATAAAAGTAGGATTTGTCCTCAGAGATACCCTGTATGGGTGAAACATGATAAAAGGCTCTATAGCCATGAGGGCCTGCAGCTCTGAAACTCTTCTTGCTTAAGTAATTGCTAGATGCAGAGCTGTTTTCCACAAGAACTTTATATCAGTGGTAGCAGCTGGTTCAAATGGAGGCAGGGTGAGCTTTTCCAACACATAATTGAGGTCCCATGCAGGCAATGGTGATCTTCTAGGAGGCCTTACATTTCTGGCTCCTCTAAGATACTGTTTTAGTAAAGGATGAGAAAAGATTGGTGGCTTTGCATTGTAATGAGCCGAAATGGCAGAGGCATGGATTTTAATTGATGAGAAGGATAGGCCTTTGTCAAGCATCTCAGTTAAGTATTGCAATATCTGAGGAATATTTGGTTCTGTTGCATCAGTTCCTTGTGCTTGATTCCAAGCGCAGAATCTCTTCCATTTGTCAGCATAAGATTTTCTAGTACGAGGCCTTCTGGCTTCCAAAATGACATCCATCACAGCTTTACTGAGAGGTGTTGTTTGTATGACTACATGATCAGCCATGCTGCCAGGTTCAGAGTTTGTAAGTGATTGTGCAGGATCTGATTGTTTTTCTGGGACAGTAGTTGTTGTCTTTGAGGCAAGGTCCAAGCTAGGTATTGAGACAAGTTCCTTAGGACTGCGTACCAGTATTGGCAGGGACAGTCCGGGACAATTAGTATCATCTTTGGTTTCTCTTGTCTGACCTTTAGGAGGACCATGGGGAGAAGAAGCAGAGGAAGAAAGGCGTAAACTGGTTTTTCCAACTGAAAGATAGGGCATCCACTTTCCATGCTTGTCTGTGATAAGTCCTTGTGCAGAATCTTTTCAATTGATAATTTTGAGGAGAGGCAAATAGATCTATGTCTGGGCTCCCCCATTTCTCTGTTATCATGCTGAAGACTTGTGGATTTAGTTTCCACTCGTGAGGGTCCATAAGGTTTCTGCTTTAATCGTCTGCCAGAGTGTTTTGTTTTCCCGGCAGGAATTGAGCTTGAAGATGTATGTGGTAGGTCAAAGCTGTGTTCCACAGTGTCATGTCTAATCTGCAGAGGGGGTACGAGTGTGTGCCCCCTTGCTTGTTTATATACCACATGACTGTGGTGTTGTCCATCTTTATCAGTAGTTGCCCTGGATGAAGTAAGTCCTTGAAGGCTGTTAGGGCATTCTGAACAGCTAGCATCTCTTTCTGGTTGATATGCAGATGCATTTGTTTTGGTGACCACATGCCCTGGATGCATCTTCCTGCTATGTGGGCCCCCCAGGCATAATCTGATGAGTCTGTTGTCATGGTTTGGCTGGCAGGGGGTAGAGTGAATGGCCGTCCCATGTTTTGGTGACATGCCTTTGCCCACCATAGAAACTCCTGTTGCAGGCAGGGAATGAGAGGAATCATTGCTTCCAGACTGGTGAATGTTGACTCCATAATCTTTTTAGGTACCACTGAAGTTTCCTCATATGCTGTCTTGCATATGGAATCAGTAGTATGCAGGATGCCATTAAGCCCAGAGCCTGCAGGATTTGTTTTGCAGAAGACTGGGTTTTTGTTGCCATCAGTTTGAAGTAAGTAGTCAGTTGCCTTTGCTTGTTTGGTGTGAGGTAAGCCATCTGGGCAGTTGTAACTCAAGCTTGCACCCAGGCAGGTTATCTTTTGAGCGGGTACCAGTTGTGATTTATTTTCGTTTACTGTGTACCCTAGGCAGGTTAGAAGCCTTTTCACAAACGCCAGGTGTCGAAGAAGACTGTCCTTGTTCTCTGCTTGATTGAGACAGTCATCCAAGTAAGGATATATTTGTATACTTCTTTTTCTGCAAAATGCAATAACTGGTGCCAGGCACTTTGTAAAGACCCTGGATGCAGTAGATAAGCCAAAGGGCAGCGCAGAGCATTAGTAATGCATTAAGCCAGCCTTGAATCTGAGGTATCTTCTGCATGATTGTCTTATTGGGACATGCACGTCTGCCTCTTTTAGGTCTAAAGTCACCAGCCAAGCATTCTTGCCCAGCATGGGCAGAAGCTGCTGCAAAGTCAACATTTTGAATTTTGGAATGTCCAGGTATGTGTTCAAAATCGATAAAGCCAGTATTGGCCGCCAGGCCTTGTCCTTTCTGGGTACCAAGAACAGTCTTGAGTAAAAACCTTGTCCATTTTCCTGTTCTGGTACTGCCTGAATGGCCCCCATATCCATGAGGGACATAACCTGTTTCTGTGCCTCTGCCCATTGATTTTTTGGCAGATCTGGCCAACCTTTTGCCATTGGCAGTGTGTGGAAACGGAATCTGTGTCCCTATGATACAATGTTTAGTACCCACTTGTCCTGGGTTATTAACTGCCAATTTTGAGCAAAAAGTGCTAATTTTCCCCCTACGGGTGTTGCCAAAAGATAAGTGCTTGGTGAAGGCAGAGGGAAGTCATTGGGATTGCTTTCTGTAGGTTTGCGCTTTATCTCCTCCAGATTTGGAGGTGGAAGCGTCCCATTGCTTTGACCTGTATGAATCTTGCGTCTGGTATCTGGAACCCTTAGGGCGTCTGGATTTGCCCCTTTGAGCTCTGTCTGACACAGGAAAGGACCAATTTTTGGTAGGCCAGTGTCTATTGAATCTTGGCGGCTGCACTTGTAAGAAGTCTTTAACAGTTTGCATAGACTTAGCTTTGTCTTCCATTTTCTTTAAAACCTCTTCTGCCTTAATACCAAACAGAGAATCCTGCTGTAAAGGTACATCTAGCAATTTAGCTTTAACATGATCAGGTAAATTTTGTTCCTTTAACCAGGCATGCCTCCTAATCACAGATCCAGTAACTGCGGCCCTGCAGGAGGCCTCTAAGGAATCAAAACCACATTGCAAAGTATTCTTTCCAACTTGTTCAGCTGCATGCAATAATTCCTGCAATTCTTTATTTTCTGCACATTCTGAAATCAACATAATTTTCTGTTTCAGCAATCCCATAACATGTTGTTGGTACTTAAGCATATGAAATTGACAGCTTAAGGCCCTGATTGCCAAGGTTGCAGATGTATAAACCTTTTGTCCCCATCTGTCCAGTGCCCTTGAATCTCTGTCAGAGGGGGTAGGATTTTTTGCTGTTGAGGCCTTAACTCCCTTTGGACCCTGTGAAATAGTTTCAGGATCAGCAGCAGGGTTTCTAAATAAAAATGTGTGTGAGTCAGGGACCCTGTAATATCTGTCAGGCTTACTGGGAGCTGGAGGTAAGGAGTCAGGGGACAAGCTTGACTCTGAAAATGCATCATCCACAATGTCTAAAACAGGGGGAATGGCTAAAGGCCTGTGCTGAGGGAGAAGATTCTGAGAAGTCTTGACTCTCCCAGTGAAAATGCTCCCTCAAAGTATGCAAAGTTTCTCCGAATGAATAATCCTCAGGAGGAGATACAGATGGAATAGACTCCTCAGCATAAGAATCCTCATAGGGAGGTATAGATAATTCCTGATCAGAAGAGGAATCAGAAGAAATAGAAACCTGATCTGAAGATTCATAATCAGTGTCTTGCCTAGGCCTCTTATCAGGAGGGGGATGGGTACCCCTGATCAAGGAAATAAGGTCTTCGGCCATTTTGATCATCTGTTTTTTAGGCATAGAGGCCTGTGCACGTGGCTCATGCGTCGGTTTTTTAGTTTTAGAAGTTGCTTTTGTCTTTGGTTTTGCAGCTGTCGTCAGTTTGATATACAAATGTTGAGGTCTGAATACACACTCAGAAGCCGGTGCCTGCTCAGCTGCTCTGGACCCATCCAAGGGAGATACATCCGTCGTCCAATACCTTGAGTATCTTGCGGCATCCGGACTCCACATGGGTGTCAGTAGAGGCCTGCGACTCGAAGGTAGCGCGTATCAGGGGCTGCGAAAGCGCCTCACTGAGTCGGACCGGTGAACCGGCGACTGGCTTAGGAGAAGCTTCGTCGTCGGTTTTGGATCTTGACTGCCTTTCTCTGTCCTTTTCACACAGCTACAACTTTTCTTAGAAGCAAGTACGCAAAAAATATAAATCTTGAAAACTTTTCATGACCATGTTACATGAATGGCGGCACCCTCAAATGATCTTAAGGAACATTTCTGGTTAACAAATAATGCTGCAAGCTCTTAAAAAAAAAAAAAGCAGAACTGAACATTTTTAACGTGTTCCAGTATTGAGCAGGTGACTTAGTGGGCCTCTCCTAATCATGCCATTACAAATTAATGGAATTTTCCCAGTGGTTACTCTTATTCCAATTTCAGGTGTGAAATTTTTTTAGATCACAGCTAAAAATGAAAAATAAAGGCATAATGAATGGAAAATATCAGCAGACCCTATATAACAAAGTAAAACATGTACACAAAGGGTCTTCTGAAACTTGCTAAATCTTTATCAGTGCAATGTACTTGTTATGTCCTTTCATTTAATTCAAGCTAAATAAAGCTGGGCCACAAATTTAACAAATCCAAATTTATGGATTCTGACATTATTTAATTATATAGCTCAATGGAAACTGCTTCCTAATTTTCCTGTATGACAGTCTGCAATACACTGGCTAGAGGCTGTATATAACAAATGCTTACAACCAGAAAAATATATGAAAAAAGATAAGGGTAGGATGATGTGGCAAAAATGTGTACAATATCATGGAGTAAAAGCAGAATAAAGCAACCAAATAAATGTTGTTGTCTTTCGGCTTTTCCCAGTTAGGGTTTGCCACAGCGGAACTCCGGTCCGCTAATGATTGGCAGTAGATTTTCACAAACGCCGAGGTGCCAGCTCGATGTCCACCCTTCAACTAAGGCACGCTCATTAACGCACGTCTTTCGAACGCCCACCCAACCGCGGGGAGGACATGCAGACTCAACACAGAAGGCACTCCCTGCACTCCAGCCGAGAATCAAACGGGAGAACCTCTTGCTGGGAGGCAACAACGCTACCGCTGCACCACTGCGGAGCAACAAAATAAATAATACAAGAATTATCCCCAGTGATACTTTCTAGTTTGCTTTGACTGTTGGTATTTGGGCAGGATATGGAAAGTTCAGTCTGTTATAAGTGAAGACTGCACAACACGGATAAGTAACAGACAGGTTTTAGTCTAAAGCTTATAAGAACAAACTGAAACAAAATTCAAAATTATGCAAAAGCAAGCCAGCCAGTCACACACGCACACACACACACACACACGCGCGCACACACGCACGCACACACACACGCGCACAAGCGCGCGCGCGAAAATCTTAGCAAAGTTGCCTGATTCAGGCTCACTGCGAAAACTTACAACTTAAAGCACTTTGAAGGGGGGGGGTATATGCAAAAGCAGTCATGAGAACTGCGGACATAAAACATCACAACACAGCCCAAAAAAGGACGCAGTAAATAAATAAAACAACACATAAGGATGCGACAAAAGATGCACAGAAACAGCACAGGAATTTAAAGCACATGATAAAGTGTTTTTTTAGCCTTTCAAACTATTCTAGTGAGGCAGAACTAAGTAAAATGTGGCAGAATTATTTCATACTGCTTAATCCCATGCAAAAGATAAAGTTAATATTGGACTTTTTCCCCCCAGTAATACTCTTAACAGGCTTACAACAGCCTTGGCAAGACCTGGCAGGATTAAGGCTACTCATGAAATCTGTACAGACTTTCTGCAATAAACAGCCACAATCTTATTAACATTCCAGAAATTCCTGAACTTTGCTTTGCTGAAGAACATTTTGTGGCACGCTGGCTGACAAATGATTAGCATGGCCTCTTGCTGACTAATTAATCACTCTGACAGAAACTACCGGACCTTTGAGAGTCTCCGTGAGCATTCTGCTTGGTTGTCTCTGGTAATATTTCAAAGTTTTTTTTTTTTATTGAGACTTTTAAATTTCCAACAGGTCTTTTTAGCTGGTGTTTTTATTTTAGTAGCAGTTAAAACACAAAGGGACACACACACAATATTTAGCTAAAAATTAAAGTATTTTGTGACTGAAAAGGGTCTTTGGACCAGTCCATTGATCTGGCTAACACCGTTAAATAAATAAAATAAAATAAAGAGGTATCAATTTTATTAGGTATAACAATCCAGAAACATCCAGAAGAGGTAATACATTAGGAATACTTAAATGGACTGTTTCAAGTGTCATCCATATATTCATTTCTGTGACTTCATTAGATGCACTTCCCAGGAGTGGATTAAGGCGAAACAAATGGGATGCTCCTATTCTGCCTCCGCTGGTTATTTTGTCTGTTGCACCTGGAATACACTTGGCCTTTCTAAAACAAAGAAATGTAAACAATACTCTTAAGCAGAAAAGGTACTGGGACTACTGCATGTTTTTCTATGTAGATTAGACTAACACTCAAAGAAGGATCCAAACTACAAAAAGCAGCAATAAAAACTGTGAAATCTGGTATATTTCAAATACTCTATAAGCAGCAACTATGACAATGCATAGCATCAACCTTTTACCAACACAAACACACACTGGTAGAACCAGACCATTTTCAGATCAGCCTGTTTGTATAAAACATCTGAACACATAAGCCCAGATGCAAAACAATCCACTTCAAGAGAAAAATTATTCAGGCTTTGCACTTTCAATAAGATGGGAAATACTATCCATACAGACAGAGGTAAAGAAATTTCTAAGAAGTTTCATACAACAGTGTAATTGATTAGTACAAGCAGAGCGAAAAATACATCTTAGCAATATATGCAGCCATCCTGTATCGTGATGTTCTTATGCTGTATCTGCTTGTACACTACTACATTATATAACACGGTGCATATCACATATAATTACTGCATGTCTCTGGTACTGCAATGCACATTAGATGCAACGAAGCAGTGGAAATGTGCACACAGGAGTCAAAGCGCACACTTGTTCCTTGTATGCAACAGCAATGTGCTGTACACCATCTCTACCACGGACTGAGGGCTTAGGATGGAGGTCATTAGCCACAATTACAAGCTACAACCCCCCCCCCCCCCCCCAATTTGCAACAAACCACTGTAGACACCATTATGAGTGTCCTACATCCATGAGAACAGCATATCCAGGATGGTGTACCTGGTCACACATGCAACTACTAACTAGGTGACCCTGTGGAAAGTCACCCTATATGAAACACTAGTAGAGGTTGCATGTATACCAGAAAACTGGAATCACAGGAAATGCCTGGATGGAATGGAGCACAGACACTGCATAGCAGTGGTTGCCATACAAGAGTCTTTAAGAGATAAGTGTAAAGAGACTGTACTTTTAGATGTTCTGTATAATGTAAGAAGCTCACACGCAAGACTTTCTTGGTCAGGAATCACTTTTTTCAGGTTGGGCAATAAGTTTGGCTAGATACATGCAAAGGAATATTATATTCTGTTATGGACCTGTCTAGGAAGGAGTAATGGGGAACAATAATGTCATTAGTTCTGCAGGATATTAATTATTATTTATTAAATTAGTTGTTATAGACAGAGGACATTCCACACAATCAAAGACATATGACTCTCAAAAGACAGCTGCAGTCTACTACAACTGTGCACAGGTTTCTAATAGTGGTATCACCTTTGAGAGGGTTATCTTTTATGCAGTGCATTAAGGGGTTTCCTGTTTCCAAAAGAACAAAACATTGTGTATATATACACACACACACCTGTGTATATATACACACACACCTATATATATATATATATATATATATATATATATATATATATATATATATATATATATATATATATATATATATATAAAAATCAAGGCACTTAACAAGACACCACTCCTGGGCTGAGTTTGAAAAAGTTTCATGGAGATCAGTGCTCCATCCAAGAAAGCAAATATAAAAGAAATTAAATAAAATTTCTGATTGCGCCAGAGTCCATGGCCATGACACTAAGAACTACAGTAGGTTCTTGTATGACAATGGTATCAGTTACTGTGTCACTAATAGCAATGAGTTTGCAGTCAACAGCAGGCTTTAACAGTTGGTGACCCAATGAAAAAGAGCAGACACTCAATACAGAATTCTGTGGGAACCACTGCTGGCAAGCCTTTCAAAGAACACACACCACCAACACTAATCATGTGAGGTTTTTTTTTTTTTTTAAACAAGAAACATCTTTATTAAATTATCATGTATGACATAGGTAATGTTACAGTTATATAAATGAAAAGAAACCATACCGACAATCGCAAATGCAAACATTATGCATTATAAACAGTGCCAACACAACTGTAGCTGCAGGCATTATACATCCATAGGTTCACAGGTTCATAGGTTGATACTAGGCTATCTGCCCTAGGGCATTTATAAGCCTAGCTAGAGTGTGTTTGGCTTTCGCCACCCTTTTAGATTAGTTGACTGTGCCTCTGTACAGTAGGTCACAGAAGATAGCCCTTTTAAGGTTAGTTTACTGTGCCTCTGTCTAGTAGGGACACGGAAGAGATCCCGGGGTAAACCTACGATCTCCCATCCACTCGTTACGATTTCTCTTGAAGAGGGTCATTGAGGAGCTCTGCCTAACATGAATTGGGATTTTGTTCCAGAGTGAGGGGAGCCTCTGGGATATGAATCTGTCCCTCCAGCATGTCCTATTTATTTCTGTGCTGAGGTTTAAGTCCCTGGAGTGTGTAGCTCTAAGGGATATGGATTTCCTGAGGTGGAGCATGTCCATTAATTCTGGGTTGGACATGGCTTTATACGTTAGGCACAGATCACCTCTGAGTAGGCGGTAAGCAACTGAGTAGAGCTGGAGTTTCTTTAGCCTAACTGCGTAGGGCATCTGTTTGAGTCCCTTGATCCTCTTCGTGAGGTACTTTTGGGGTCATTCCAGTTGCTGCAGGTGTTGGGTAAGGTACATCCCGAATGGGGCATTGTATTCAATTATGGGCCTGATGAGTAGAGGGTCACAATGACCTCTCTTGATCTAGATGTGAACCCTTTCGTGATAAGGTGGGCTATATAGAAGGTCTTTCTAACCACTTTGACAACGTGATTGTCAAAGGAGAGATTGCTATCTACTTGGGTCCCCAAATCCCCAATAACTTCTTCCGTACTTAATGGATTACCACCTATGTGGTAATTTGTGGGCACTTTGTTTTTCCCAAAGGGAATGACTATGCACTTTTTGGCATTTAGCTTTAGGCCATGGCTCTGGCACCAGTTATCCGTCTCTGTGAGACCCTTTTGGAGGATGCTTGTGTCAGTCGGCAAGTGGATTATGGCACCCAGTTTGCAGTCATCTGCGAACTTGGTCAGCCATAGTCCTCCCGTGTTAGCCTGTACCTCAGAGAAATATATACCGAACAAGAGAGGTCCTAGGACTGAGCCTTGTGGGATGCCACTTGTAACTGGTTTAGAGTCTGACATGGCACCTGCAATTCTGACCATGTGGGTTCTATCCCTGAGCCAGTTTGCAACCCATCTTGTGACATAGGGGTTGGTATTTAAGCTGGTGAGCTTATTTATGATGCCCGAGTGGGGTATTGTGTTGAAGGCTTTTGTGAGGTCCAGGTAGGCTGTGTGGACTACCTTCCCTTCATCTATGGCCTTGGTGACTGTTTCAAAGAAGTCAACCAGGTTCAAGAGGCAAGATCTGCCCTTAACAAAGCCGAATTGGGTAGGATCCAGTGTTTGGAGGTTCCCAATGTCTTTGTTTACGAGTTCCATGATGATATGCTCCATAGCTTTGCAGACTATGCTAGTCAGGCTTATAAGGCGATAGTTTCCGGGGTCCATTGTGGCACCACCTTTGTGGGGTGGGACCACTGTTGCTGTACGCCATTCCTTGGGTACATATCCTGTAGTAAGGCTGAGATTGAACACTGACTTTATGTGAGGGTTCAGTTCGTCTTGGAGCTCATGTAAGATGCAGCCCGGGACACCATCCAGTCCCATTGATGCTGTGCTTTTTGCTTTACAGAGGGCAGCTCTCACCTGTGCATCTGTGATGTCAGGGAGGCTACACTCTGTTGGGATAGACATTTGCTCTTTTGGGGGGGAAGGGGGGGGGGAGGGGGGGAGAAGTTTGCACTGATCCTGTCTGCCAGGATGTTGGCAATGTCTGTGGGTTCAGTGTATTTTTTGTCATTTTGCACTAACTCAGAGCATATCTGGGAGTTGCCACCCAGGTTCCTGACATAACTAAAGAAGGCCTTGTGATTATTTTTAGCGTCTTGTGCAGTTTTTCTTTCGAAGCTGGCCTTGGATGATTTTATGAGGGATTGTAGTTTCTTGCTAGTACTGATCAGAGATGCCTTCCCTTTTTTTGATTTTGGTCCATCATGTAGTAGCTTCCTCCTTCTGTTGTATAGCTTATTTATGGCTGGGCTCCACCAGACAGGTCTCCTGCCTTTGGAGGAGTGAGTCTTGGTTTTATCTAGGATAGCACGATCCATGCATTCCTGTAGGTGCCCACAGAATGTGTTTGTAAAGGATTCTGCGGTTTGGGCCGTATTTTCCACTGGCCTGGGGGCACTGAAGGATTCCACCTCGGTTTTGAGAAGTGTGAAGTTTGCTTCTGAGAAGTTCTTCGCCGTGGTTTCCTTGGCTGGGGGTGGGGACGGGATATGGATGTCCAGTGAGATTAATTTATGGTCAGATCTTACCAATGAGGGGTATACCTCTGGTATGAACATAGAGTCCCCATGTTGGTGATGATCAAGTCCAATACGTTTTCCCCTCTTGTGGGAGTGGTGACCAGTTGTTACATAGCATTTGAGTTTATAAATTCTAGGAACAGTTGGGCGAGGGTGTTGGGGCTTGAGTAGTGCTCCCAGTCTATGTTTGGGTAGTTGAAGTCAACCAATATAATGGTGATTGGAGAGACCTTCATATTCTCCAGTGTTCTCAGGAAAGCCGAGTGGGGTTACTGAGTTTGGGAGGGTGGTCTGTAGCAGGCTACAAACTGAAAGGCAGTTTTGCCCACTGTTAGTTGCATATGGATGGTCTCAGATGCTTCGTGCAGTGCCACGAACATGGAGGTGTGGTTATCTTTTATGAATATGGATACTCCCCCTCCTTTTGTGGTTCGGTCTGAGTTTTGGGGCCAAAAAGCATGGTATGGAGGTATAACTTGGTAGTGCTGGGGTGCTCTTGGGAGCCTTGAACCAGGTTTCTGTTACTGCACAGATATCGATATTCTCCATAATGAGGAGAGCCTCGAGTGCATGCATCTTGAGGTTTAGACTTCTGGCGTTGAGCAGCATTACCCTTATTTTATTTTTCCTTGTGTTGTCTATGGAGGTGGGTTTGTCTTTTGAGCCTTGCCTAAAAAGGCACTATGGGGGTAGCAAGAGCCTTAGCCAGTATTCGAAAGCCCAGGGGTGACAGGTGCAAGCAGTCACTAGCGAAACAATGTGGCTTGTCGAGCATGTCCTCACAGGCTGACAGACACTGGATCTTCTTTGAATGACACCACTACTTTAGCCAATTGTTACAATTGATCATTTTGTCTTTATACTGTGGCATCATTCTTGGTGAGGGTAAGATGCTATTCAAGGTCAGGGTCATACCGGCCTGGGCTACATGATCAGAGAGCTCCTCTACGTCTCTTTTCATGTAGTCCAGGGAGGTACGTCTCAGGTCATTCACACCAGCATGGACAATGATGGAGTCATATTTGTACTTGCTTTGCAGTGACCTGAGTGCTTGTGTTATGTGGTGGATCCTGGCACCCGACAGGCAGCTTACAGTGACCTTCTCCTTGTTCAGCCTGGTGAGTGGGACGTCAGTGTGTCTGACAATAGAGTCACCTATTACAAGTGTATTAGGTGTGTTGTTTAGCCTGAATGGCTGTGACTGTGTGGCACACTGACTTTGTGAACAATGTGATACTTGAGTATTGTTGTGGGGTAGCGGTTGCTTGGATGTCTGCTTTGGAGGTCTCTGCTGCTTGGGCAGATTTTTATTTAGAGCCTCCGAGTATGTTTTTGTGTGTTTATGTGTTTGGTTTGCTGTTGTGATAGGTCTATGTGAGACTGGATTTGTGGTGTGTGTGGTTACCTTCTCTTCCTGACTGACTGCACCAGTACTGGGTTGAGAGAGCTCAGCCTCCAGTTTGGCTATATAGTTACATCTCTCACATATATTTGAGCTTGTTGGGAGGAGGAGGAGAGGGTGGTCTGTGTACATAAGGCAGTTGTAACATTGCCTCAAGATTCCCAGATTCACCAGATGATCTGGAGAGTAAACCCGAAACTGACTTTTGGACATGCCAGAATAGCATAAGGAACTACTTTTTGACTGATCGAAAAGGACCAATAGGGAGCCAAGTACTTAAAGGGAGTATAAGAGGGTGTAGTGCTTTAGTTTATTAGCACTTACTTATAAGATTACCTATATGAGCAACTGCATTGTCAGTAGCCGCAAACATTACACATCACTTATAATAACATCCAGTAATTGTCAATCAACCATTACACAGCTCATTCAGTTCCTTCCTTCTTTTAAACCTCATTTCTCCTCTGCATGTTTTGATCTCACACTTCCCATTTTTCCTATGTAATTTGCTCTTACCCTGTTCTAAAGATCCTAATACCAGTTGTTTTATCTCTGTTACTATCTTCGCTACTTCTTTCAAGTAACTGCATTTTTGGCAACAATCATAATTTTTTAATTTATTTTATTTTACATTTGTTGATCGGGATAGTCCAACTGGATTCATGTCCATTTTCAGTGGAGGCCTGGAGAGAAAAGCTCCACATAAGCAAACATGAAATTAGACTCAAGTAAGGCCTTACTTTGTCTACATAATTTCGATTCTGTATCATAGCTCAAAAAATCACTTCCTTAGTTACATCAATTACCTCAGCCAGCATCAATGACAGAACAGTCTGCAGGGAATCTTTAAAGACTGCCAACCCATTACACTCTCAGAAAATATGTTCCCAATTACCTTTCTTCCTCATCACACCTGCAACATTTGCTGTCTACCTGAGAAAAAAATTCTTTGCAGTCTACTTGGGGTATGAAAATACCTATGTAAAAACTTCCAAGCAAAGATGCTAATCATGTGGGCTCTGTCTGAAAGCTAGTTTGCTGTCTGTAGGGTTAAAGGGTATTATACAATGCGATCTCGGCAGACACGAAAAATATGCACGCTGAATGGCCAATCTAACCAGCGTGCACACTGTAAATCCAAAGCAACTAATGAAGACATCAAGCTGCTAAAGTATCATGCAGCGGCGACTGCAAAACATGTAAACAGTACAGAAAACACACCAAAGCATCACACAACAAGCTCGAAAACCATCAAGGAAACTGCAATAATCTTCATAAATGTATTGTAAGGCAAGGCTACGCAACCCTGGGAAAAGCGGAACTATTCACAATAGTCTGACTTCACTAAACACCTCATAGTTTCTCATCAAAAAGGTCTTGCAAATGTCAACACATCTGCCGACTGTAAAATATTATTTACATGTAAAAAAATAAATAAAAAAAGTGTTCCGTATACAAATAAACCATATCCCTGAAATGTCCGTAACTTGCACTTAAATTTTAGTGCTGTCATTCTCGACCTTTAGTAAAACTGCTAACTTTTGCAGTAACTTATAATAATAAACAATAACCAAAATTAAACTTGTAGAGTTTTTACTTAAAAAAATGTATATTGATTAATATTATAAAATGTGATCTCGTCAAAGACGAGAAACCTGCAAGCTGATTGGCCAGTGCAAGCAGCCTTCACATTGTAAATCCAAAGTAAATAACTAAGAAGTCCGGCAGCTAAGGTATCATACAGTGCCGACTGCAAATGAAGAAAACAGTACACAAAACATCTTAATAGCACTCCAAGACGCACAAAACCATTCTACAACACCAAACCTTATTTTATCATCATTTAAAAAGAAAACAAATAACGAGCACCGTAAAAAAAGTATTGTAAAATACCTGACACACATTCCCAGCTTCCTAACCTACTGTACTCTTAAAAAGCAACATAAACCCTGCAGAAACACAGCAACCACAATAAACATATCAAATCTTCTACTACTAGAAACTGTTTTTTACAATTAAAACACAGAACACCACGGTCCCCTGCTTGATTACATCCCTTCACAAAAGTGCATGAGCCTTCTTAAACAGAAACTCTATAAAGTGACACACAAAAACTGCCAAAAGGAGATACCACAGGAAAAAGAAATGGAAGTAAACTTTGATTTAATAACTGAGAAAGAAATAGAAGAAATATTTGACAACATACCAGAAGCCATGATGAAACAGTCAACAAGCAAGGAAGTTCTCCAACTACAAGAACAGGAAGTACTACAACATAAAACGTCCAATAGACAAGACAGCAATGTGAGAACTCATACACTTCAGGAAGGTAAAAAAACATTTCAAACCTATACCACACAGAAAACCAACAAAAGACATGCAGAAAAAACACCTGAAGAAATAGCAATACTAGAAGTGGAAAAAGGTACAAGAAAAACACAGTGGGCTATAAACATATTTTAAAACTGGCAAAAGCAAAAAAACTACACCATAGACTTCCACAGTATTACACCAGAAAACGGTACTTGTGTATTATCACAACCAGATTTTTGCGGTTGCGAATTTTGCACAGTTCAACAGAAACGACTGCATGAATCTGGTGTGATGAATCTCGGGACTTGCATAGCATGGAAAAAGCTGCACCATAGTGTGGAAACCACACTTTTGATTCACTTTTGTGTTGTGCATTCGAAGCACCATAAGCATGGATATAGCAGCATTGACATCACTATCCAAAGAATGATTTGTAACCATTACTGCATGACTCTGAGCAAGTCTGTTAAACAGATGGCGAGTGCTTCCACACTGATCTAAATGGGTATATGTGGATCAGTGCTGTACTGCAGATAACAGTACGAAAGAAAAAGAAAGTACAGTTGTATACACTTACCATAAGTGTAGATGTTCGAGTGTATTCACTGTTGCAGTCATTACATTTGGGTAATCTGCTGGCAGGTTGCCCTCAGTCGGCCTGAATTCCAAAGTCTTGGGGCCTGCGTTGGTTGCCGTCTCCTCTTCCATGACGTCAGGGGTATAAAACAAGCAGCCGACACCATTTTCTTTAGTTTTTCTTACCCCAGATGTCAGGTGCCCCCAAAAAGGTAGCAAAAAAATATATATATAAACTATATATACATGCATCAATATAAACTTTACCTTCATCTACAAGCAAATACACCACATAGATTGTAGAAGATAGAGAAGGAAAGATTAGTTGGGAAGGTGGCCTAATGGTTAAGGTCTTTGCCTTACAAACACAAGGTAAAGGGATAATTGACTAGGCTTAAAATGGCTCACAAGGGCAGTTAGCCTAGTACTAACCTATGTACTATAAACTCCAGAATGAAAGGGGGATGGCGGGAGGGTAACCTGGACGGCAACAGTGAATACACTTGAACATCTACATTTATGGTAAGTGTACACAACTGTACTATGCTCTTCGTGTTTCACTGTTGCAGTCATTACATTTGGGTAGAATCCCAAAGCTATGGATGGGAGGCTGGAGCTAAACAGCATTAGGTGCGGCTATAAGGCCCTGCAGAACTGCAGTGGCAAAGCCTGCCTTGGACTTAAGAGTAGAGAGGCAAATGATAATGCTTTGTAAAGGTGTGAACAGAACTCCAAGTAGCAGCCTCTAGAATGTCTTTAGTTGGTACTCCTCTGAGAAAGGCTGCTGAAGTAGCTGCAGCTCTGGTGGAATGAGACCTAATGTCCTTGGGCACAGGTTTGCCATGGTGCAAGTAGTAGAAACGAATGCAGTGGCTTATCCACTTTGAAATTGTCTGCTTTGAAATAGACTTTCCTTATGATCCTGCAGCATATCTCACTAGTAAATTGCTCAGTTTTTCTTAGAGGTTTAGTCCTGCTCAAGTAGAATCTTAGCTGTCTGTGTACATCCAAGGAATGCAGAATTCTCTCCCCTTGTTCTGCGTATTTGGATAAAAGGTTGATAGATGAATAGCTTGGTTAAGAGCCACACTGGAAACCACCTTTGGGCTAAATGAAGGATATGTCCTCAGAGACACCCTGTCTGGGTAAAATATGATAAAAGGCTCCACAGCCATGAGGGCCTGTAGCTCTGAGACTCTTCCTGTGAAGTAATTGCTAGTAGCAGAGCTGTTTTCTATGATAAGAACTTTATATCAGTAGAAGCTGGTTCAAATGGAGGCAGGGTGAGCTTTTCCAACACATAATTGAGGTCCCATGCAGATATTGGTGATCTTCTAGGAGGCCTTAACTTTTTGGCTCCTCTAAGATACTGCTTTAGTAAAGGATGAGAAAAGATTGGTGGCTCTGTATTGTAATGAGCCGAAATGGCAGAGGCATGCATTTTGATTGATGAGAAAGATAGGCCTTTGTCAAGCATTGTAATATCTGAGGAATATTTGGTTCTGCTGTATCAGTTCCTTCTGCTTGATTCCAAGCACAGAATCTCTTCCATTTATCAGTATAAGATTTTCTAGTACTAGGCCTTCTGGTTTCAAAAATGACATCCATCACAGCTTTGCTGAGAGGTGTTGTTTGTATAACTAAATGATCAGCCATGCTGCCAAGTTCAGTGTATGGAGTTGATTGTGCAGGATCCGATTGTTTTGCTGGGACAGCAGTTGAGGTCGTTGAGGTAAGGTCCAAGCTGGGTATTGAGACAAGTTCCTTAGGATTGGGTACCACTACTGGCGGGGCCAGTCCGGGGCAATTAGTATCATCTTTGGTTTCTCTTGTCTGACTTTTAGTAGGACCCTGGGAAGAAGAGGCAGAAGAGAAAAGATGTAAACTGATAGGTTTTTTCCAACTGAAGGATAGGGCGTCCACTTTCCATGCTTGTAAGTGATAAGCCCTTGTGCAGAACCTTTTCAATTGATAATTTTGAGGAGAGGCAAATTTCGTTGTTATCATGCTGAAGACTTGTGGATCTAGTTTCCACTCGTGAAGGTCCATAAGGTTTCTGCTTAGATCGTCTGCCAGAGTATTCTGTTTTCCTGGCAGGAATTGAGCTTGAAGATGTATTTGGTAAGTCAAAGCTGTGTCCCACAGTGCCATGGCTAATCTGCAAAGGGAGTAGGAGTGTGTGCCCCCCTGCTTTATATACCACATAACCGTGGTGTTGTCCGTCTTTATCAGTAGTTGCCCTGGATGAAGCAAGTCCTTGAAGGCTGACAGGGCATTTTGAGCAGCTAGCATCTCTTTTTGGTTGATATGTAGATGCATTTGTCTTGGGGTCCATGTGCCCTGAATGCATCTTCTCGCCATGTGGCCCCCCAGGCATAATTTGATGCGTCTGTTGTTAAGGTTTGGCTGGCAGGGGGTAGAGTGAAGGCCCATCCCATGTTTTGGTGACATGCCTTTGCCCACCACAGAAACTGCTGTTGTAGGCAGGGAATGACAGGAATCATTGTTTCCAGACTGTAACAATGTTGACTCCATAAACGTTTTAGGTACCACTGAAGTTTCCTCATATGCAGTCTTGCATATGGAATCAGTAGGATGCAGGATGCCATGAAGCCCAAAGCCTGCAGAGTTTGTCTTGCAGATAACTGGATTTTTGTTGCCATCAGTTTGAAGTACGTAGTCAGTTGCCTTTGCTTGTCTGGCGTTAGGTAAGCCATCTGAGCAGTTGTATTCAAGCTTGCACCCAGGAATGTTATCTTTTGAGAGGGTACCAGTTGTGATTTCTTTTCTTTTATTGTGTACCCTAGGCATGTTAGAAGCCTTTTCACAAACACCAGGTGTTGAAGAAGAATGTCCTTGTTCTCTGCTTGAATGAGACAGTCGTCCAAGTAAGGATATATTTGTATACTTCTTTCTCTGCAAAAAGCAATCAATGGTGCCAGGCACTTTGCAAAGACCCTGGGCGCAGTAGATAGGGCAGTGCAGAGAAATGGTAATGCATTAAGCCAGCCTTGAATCAGACGCATCTTCTGCACGACTGCCTTATTGGGACATGCAAGTATGTCTCTTTTAGGTCCAATGTCACCAGCCAAGCATTCTTGCCCAGCATGGGCAGAAGCTGCTGCAAAGTCAGCATTCTGAATTTTGGAATGTCCAGGTTATGTGTTCAAAATCGATAAATCCAGTATTGTCCGCCAGGCCTCGTCTTTTCTGGGTACCAAGAACAGTCTTGAGTAAAAAACTTGTCCTTTTTTCTGTTCTGGTACTGTCTGAATGGCCCCCATATCCATGAGGGACGTAACCTGTTTCTGTGCCTCTGCCCTTTGATTTTTTGGCAGATCCGGCCAACCGTTTGCCATTGGCAGAGTATGAAATGGAATCTGTATCCCTGTGATACTATGTTTAGTACCCACTTGTCCTGGGTTATTAACTGCCAATTTGGAGCAAAAAGTGCTAATTTTCCCCCTATGGGTGCTGCCAAAAGGTAAGTGCTTGGTGAAGGCAGAGGGAAGTCATTGGGACTGTTTTCTGTAGGTTTGCGCTTTATCTCCTCCAGATTTGGAGGTAGAAGCACCCCATTGCTTTGACCTGTAAGAATCTTGTGCCTGGTATCTAGAACCCTTAGGGCATCTGGATTTGCCCCTTTGAGCTCTGCCTGACACAGGAAAGGACCAATTTTTTGTAGGCCAGTGTCTACTGAATCTTGGTGGCTGCACTTATGAGAAGTCTTTTACAGTTTGCATGGACTTGGCTTTGTCTTCCATTTTCTTTAAAACCTCTTCTGCCTTAATACCAAACAGAGTATCATGCTGTAAAGGTGCATCCAGTAATTTAGCTTTAACATCATCAAGCAAATTTTGCTCTTTTAGCCAGGCATGCCTCCTAATCACAGATCCAGTAACTGCGGCCCTGTAGGAGGCCTCTAAGGCATCAAAACCACATTGCAAAGTAAGCTTTCCAACCTGTTCAGCTGCATGCAATAATTCCTGCATTTCTTTATTTTCTGCACATTCAGAAATCAACATCATTTTCTGTTTCAGCAATCCCACATGTTGTTGATACTTGAGCATATGAAACTGGCAGTTTAAGGCCCTAATTGCCAAGGTTGCAGATGTATAAACCTTTTTTTCCCCCATCTATCCAGTGCCCTTGAATCTCTGTCAGAGGGAGTAGGATTTTTTGCTGTTGAGACCTTAACTCCCTTTGGACCTTGTGAAATAGTTTCAGAATCAGCAGCAGGGTTTTTAAATAAAAATTTGTGTGAGTCAGGGACCCTGTAATATCTGTCAGGCTTGCTGGGAGCCGGAGGTAAGGAGTCAGGGGACAAGCTTGACTCTGAAAACACATCCACAATGTCTAAAACAGGGGGTATGGCTAAAGGCCTGTGCTGAGGGAGAAGAAGGAAATCCTAGAGCCTTTTTTGATTGAGAAATCTTGACTCTCCCAGTGAAAATGCTCCCTCAAAGGACGCAAGGTTTCTCCAAATGAATAATCCTCAGGAGGTGATGCAGGTGGTATAGAGTCCTCTGCATCAGAATCCTCACAGAGAGGTATAGATAATTCCTGATCAGAAGAGGAATCAGAAGAAATAGAAACCTGATCTGAAGATTCATAATCAGTGACTCGCCTAGACCTCTTATCAGGAGGAGGGGGATGGGAACCCCTGATCAAGGTAATAAGGTCTTCAGCCATTTTGATCATTTGTTTTTTAGGCATAGCAGCCTGTGCACGTGGCTCATACGTTGGTTTTTAGTTTTAGAAGTTGCTTTTGTCTTTGGTTTTGCAGTTGTCGTCGGTTTGATATAAAAATGTTGAGGCTTGAATACACCCTCAGAAGCCAGTGCCTGCTCAGCGGCTCCAGACCCATCCGAGGGAGATGCATCCGTGGGCCCAATACTTTGAGTATCTCGCGGCGTGCCGGACTCCACATGGGTCTCTGTAAGGGCCTGAGTCTCGAAAGTAGCGGGTATCAGGGGTTGAGAAAGTGCCTCACTGAGAACCGGCAAACCGGCGACTGGCTTAGGAGAAGCTTCGTCGTTGGTTTTGTTCCTCGACTATCTGTCTCTGTCCTTTTCTTTGCATTTTTTATGCACTCCGGTAGTCGGATTGCTATCTGACGATATTTCTGGGTAGTTAAATCTGTTTCCAAAATACTTTGAGGCAAAAATATACCGATGCTTAATAGTGCGCTGGTTAAATCTAGCACAAAACTGACAGCCAGGCAAGTTGTGATCAGGGCCTAGGCAAGGAATACAGTATAAATGGAAATCCTTATGAGGTATTTGCTTCCCACAAGTAATACAATTATTAACTTTTTCTGACATCGGTATGGAACAAGAAAAAAACTTTCCCCAACGGGGTACTTAGCTTTAGTGAAGACTTCAGTTCTGAAACTCAAACTCGAATATTTCAGGAGTCGGCTGACCGGCACTTGCAAAATGCTTCTGCTTCGGGCACCGCGCGGCAAGAAAGACTAAAGAAAATGGCATCGGCTGCCAGTTTTATACCCCTGACGACCTGACGTCATGGAAGAGGAGACAGCAACTGACGCAGGACCCAAGACTTTGGAATTCAGGCCGACTGAGGGCAACCTCCCAGCAGATTATCCAAATGTAATGACTGCAACAGTGAAACACGAAGAACATCCAGTGTAATTTATTAAAAATGCTATGTACACTTCTGAGCATAGCACACCTCAGTTATTAACTTAGTTGCCTTAGAACTTCTGAACCACAGCTGTCCATCACATTTTAACAGAGGCATCCAGAAAAGTTTCAATAACACTTCACAGTGTTTCATACAGTCATATCTGTTGAAGTATGCAAAATTTGTCCTTGACAGAGTGAAAGTTTGCAACAGTACCAGGGTGTATTTCATGACTCGCTTTTCCTTTGATAACATAATTTTTGAGAAATGCAGAGATTGTCAAGTGGAGTACCACTGTACAGTTACAACAGCAATCTGGCGCATCTCCCCAAAGTACAAAGTTTCACCCTTACTCCTTTTCCTGGCTCATACCCACTGTGACAGACTGAGCCTTAGTTCTTTACAGACCCCTTCTAAGGTTAGGATACCTGTTTCCGCGCACACGTACCGAGTTATGGCACTGCAGAAATCTGGTTACGATAATACGTTAAGTACCCAGAAAACTTAAACACAATACTTGGAGAATTCTACGCTACAGTACGAAACACAAAAGGAAAAGAACATGTAATAGGTGCATTTGTATCCCTAGGTGCAGGACTCAACAGATATATAAACAACATACCATTAAATAGAAAGATTAACATAATTACAGATATATGCCTAACAAATGCAAGTAACGTATTTAAATCAATAATTTAGAGTGTCCAATCCACCTAGAGCATGTCTTTGGGATGTCGGAGGAAACCGGAGCACCGGGAGGAAACCCACGCGACCACAGGGAGGACATGCAGACTCCGCACAGAAGGCACCCCAGCCGAGGATCAAACCGGAGAACCTCTTGTTGTGAGGCAACAATGCTAACCACTGCACCACCGTGGCCTCCCCCTACCCGAGAAAAATTCTCTGGAGTCTGCTTAAGGTACAAGATACCCATGCAAACACTTTCAAGCAAAAATTCTTAGTCTTCTATTATAGACTTGGGTTGCATATTTGGAAGCCATATATATGTTCTCCCATTATTTCCTTGTAAGTTGCTTATCAAATCTCTTCTAACCTCCTCTGATTAATTCTTATAGTTATCAAGCAATGTCTTATATGTCCTACTAACTATCCTTTTTTTAACATTAGCTTCTGTTCTAGATTCAACTAAAAATCTACCAGAGCTGATCTTTCACTTAGGATTCCCTTGTCCCTTTCTCTTTGCTTGTACTATAATACCAGTCCCTGATGGGGAAGCGAGTCTCTAACCTGCAGTCCAAATGTCTTCTAGGCCTCTTCCTATTCTATTAGACTTCCCTATCTGGTTATTTGATCCCAATACCTTGGTTACTTTGACAGTTTTCTCCAGTAACTCCAGCCTCCCTTGCCTATTCTCTGTACCCCTAACTGTAGTTATTCCTATCTGCAGAATCTCCTTTCTTTATTCTCATACTGACCTAGTTCTTAGAATACTTTCTCCTACTTTATGAATATAATATTATGTGTAGCTGTTACTCTCCTTAAGGATCGATATCCAAATTCCCACTCTTTCCTTATTTCTTGAATTTCCCTGTTTCATTATCATCCCTTTCCACTTTGAATTGTAGCTTTCTTCATGTGTTACGCATACGAGCCTTAACTGTGTAGCTCAAACAAATCTCTTCAAATCAAGTAATCCCAAACCACCTTCTTCTATTGGAAAGATCAATCTATCCATCTTGACCCTTTCAATCTTTGCCTCACAGATAAAATCCTCCAGCTCTTTATTAATTAATTACTGTCCACAACTTCTCCTCCGGTTGATAAAAATATGTTTGACCTGTATATAAAAGTAATGGGGCTAAAAACACTTTTACTGCTTGTACCTTGCTATCCATATCCCTAAACAGCTACCATTTTCTCAGTTTTTATATTAATTTTTGTTTAGTCTCTTCCCGCATATCCTTACTTGCCATAACAGAATCATTTTTAACACATGCTCCTAAATGCTTCATTTAATCATGTCTCTATAAATATGGTTATTGCTGAATCAATTCATGTGTGAATGCATAGTTTACAGCTATAGCATTTATTTTGTCTTTATTTGTTTTATAATGTGAAAAGACTGGAAACTGTCTCAAAATGTTTCACAACACTGAAATGCCCTTTTCTGGTTTTATCACGTACAAAATAATATCATCTGCAAATAAAGACATCTTTTCCTGATTACCATACCAATTCTATCCTTGAATTTCTGAGTCCCTTATTTTCATAGCCAATGGCCCGAAACAGAATGCATATAACACAGGGGAAAGAGGACACCCCTGTCTGGTTGCTCTGTACAGACACAACTTATCAGAGATACACTCCCACTTTAATTTTTGCCTCCGATTCCTCATATATCCTCCTAATTAACTGTATTATTGTAACACGGAATGCAAATGCTTCCATTGCCCTACTCATAAAATCTTAGCTTACTCTGACAAATGCTTTCTCTGCATCAGACCCACCAACAGCGACATTTTCTTACATTTTGCTTCCCTCTGGATCATCACCGTTCTACTAGCATCGTCAAATGTTTGCCTCCCCTCCACACCACCACACTGATCTATATCTATCAATTTTGGCAAAACCTTTGCTATTTTTTTTAGCTATTACAGACATAAACACTTTATAATCATGATTTAAAATTGAAATGGGCCTATATAATATGAGGTCTGATGGGTCTTTACTGACTTTAGGTATTACAGCCACCACCGTTTTCTTCCAGGATTCCCCTCCTTTTAAAATACCTTCCACAATTTTACCACTTTCTTCCTTCTTAGCTTCCTAACTTCTATAGGAATATCATCTATTCCTGGCGTCCTTCCTGCAGATTGATTACATGTCACTGTTTTTATCTCATCTCCTCCTATCTTAACTTTTGAGTCTAGTCTACCTCTAATCTTAGCATACCATAGTAGTCTTACATAAACATTTCCATTTGTGCTTTTTCTTGATTTCTGCATTCATGTATTGTATGCAATTTTCATAAAATTTCCAAAATATCTCTAATACCTATACAGGATCGCTGGTTATTTTTCTTGTTATAGGTTCCCTACGTTTGGCAACAACCCTTTCTGCTTTCTGATGCCCAAGTCATTGTGCTAAATGCTTTTGTGCTCTGGAGTTATCACAAAAAAAAAAAAAAGTTGCCTAACAGTTATCTTTCTGCACTCATGCGTATTATCCAGATAATCCCTTATTTTCTCTTTAGCACTCTGTAATTGCATATTTTCTTGTTCTATGAGATCCTCCTTATTCTACAATACTTAACCTTTGTCAGCTACTCTACACAATTCTTATTACTTAACAATATTTTTTTTAGTTGAACCCTATTTTTAAACTCTTTTGCTTTATCTCACCCACTAGCTATAATATTTAAAGAAATGTCCATCTTCCCCAATAACACTTAAATAATATCCACTACCTATTCCTTAAATTCCTCTCTTTTAAACAGATTGGTGGGGAAGCACCAGTGTCTCATTTGTACTTCATTACCCTGCATTTTTATTCTAGTTGTCATTTATTCTATCATAATGTTAACTGTTGTCATATTACAATGTGCCTGGAAATGTATCTATATTACTGCTACTTGGGTGTGTAACCCCAGTATGAGTCTGAAAAGGGTCCAGTGGAATTAGTAATCGACCCTGGTTAACAAATGAAATGCATACCTTGATTAATTAATTACATTTAAGGAATGCTATTCAAACAAAAGAGAATATAGTATATATATATATATATATATATATATATATATATATATATATATAATGCAGTGACTGAAAACAATACTCTAGGGAACCTACTAGAAACAAAATTTACAATAAGACAGTCTGAAAGAAAGTAAAAAAAGGAGGGAAGGTGGTGAAGGGGTGAAACTGACAGAAATGTTACCATCATCTGTATAAAATGTTATTTAATGTATTAAGAAATGACAAACTGAGATGGGGTTTAGGAAAGGAGTGGTAGATAAAACGAGACTCCTTACTGCAGGTATTAACAGCTTGAAAACAAGAAAACCTAGTTGTACAAAAGTTCTCTGTTTTATTGGTAGTCATTTTGCTTTGGCTAGAGTAATAGAGTGGTGTTCTCTTTTGTGAACAGCGTAATTAACATGCAAAAAGGGTTGCTATTTGTTTGCAAAGTTAAAATGTTCTTTCTTACTGCTGAAGGAATGATAGAAATGATGCATTCTAGCTGTGCTTATAGAATTTCTTTATCAACTGTGTATCTGCTTTCCGGTGAGAGAAAGCGGGAAATCTCTGCTGGCCAGAAAAGTAGTCAATTATCTTTAGCATGTTTACTATTAAAGTAAGACTTAAAAACTACATGCTGGTCAAGAAGCAAACTTAGACAATCAAAGTAGCTTGCAGTCTCCAGTTAGTATGGTTATTACACATGATATGCTATTTACTAGCTAACAAACTGAGTTTTTTTAGTATTAAGTACGAAGTGCATTTTCTGTAGAATTTTCTGTGGAATGTAGGGACAGGTCTTTTTCTAATTATCAACTGTGATGTGGGACAGACTGGATCTACTGATAATCATATCATCTGTGTATGGATAAAAAGCAGTTTTGACTTTAAAAAGAACTCTGTTCTTACAGGGCTTGTACAAATGACAATAGGTTATTTCCTTACTTAGGTGCGATTTTACTTGTAATGTTTACATTCAATACAAACTTGCTGTTTTTCTCTCTCCCTTCTTGCTCTTTTTTGTTAATGAAGAATTCTCTAACTGTAATGATGCTTCTATGGTGACACTGAGGAGTGACACTGACGTATCAGAGTTTACACAATAAGTTACCTGAAGAACTGAGAAACAAGCCTATAAAAACACACAAGAAAGGGAAAGCAACACTCTTCTCATGCACCAAATAATAAGCAGTGCTAACAACATCACATATAAGTTAATAAAGTATTAACTGGTACAACATTTTCACAATCTTCTAAATTTCTAAATCATCAGTCATATTAGGAATTTGCTGGTTCATGATAATGTATGAATAAGAGACAAGTACCACAGCTTATTAAAATTATGAAGTAAATAAAAATGGCCCGGTGACTCATCTAACCCAAAGACCAAGGTGGAATTCTGCCACCCCTCACCCCAATGAAGTAATTTATCATTCACTGTTTTCAAAACTTTCCTGCATTTACAGCACATACTTCTCAAACAGTTAGCAACATCCCAAGCAATGTACTAACTTAACATCCACCCCAAGACTAAATGTGGCTTCCAAGTAAAAGTTGTAAGCAATTTCTCCACTTATGATCAGATACCTCAACTTCATCCTGGTGTTTTCAGCCATGAAAACAATAGTGAGTGGCAGTCAACTCTACCATACAAACGCTGAAATTCAGTTTGCCTTAAATGCTTTCAGTGAAGCCCAGATCCAGTCCTAGTTCATGCAACCTTACCCTCCTTGGCTGAATACTTAGAAACAGACCAAGCAGGTACCATTCATCCCCAAAAAAAAAATACTGGCACCTGCTATTAGGACCCAGTGTTCCGCAGTGTGGATTACATGACGTTTTACAGCTCTAATAAAATACCCTGCCACCTTCAAGTGAGCTTCAAAGTTATTCCTTTATACTAGAAGCTTCCCTTGCTTGTCTGGACTAGGGTTACTTGCAAGACAAGCATTACCCCAAAAATATTGGCATTGTTGTAGAACAGTACCTCCCCGGTTGGTCTGCGCAGAAGTGGGCATGCCTTGTGTGACTGACATGCCAAATGCCTGCGATGTTGTATGCAAATGATGTATGACTGACTGGCATGGAGATTTTACAGTGACATCATGCATACACTGGCCATGGTACACAGCAGAACGAGAAATTTACCCTTTTCCTCAATGTAGTGCGATCTCAGAGTTGGTACATTTAATTTGGGGGGGGTGCAGGGGGGCTTGCCCCTCTGCAAAAATATAACCTCAAAAAAATCTGGAGTTATAGTGCTGTTTCTTTAGCATTCGGTAACTGTAGTGCCCCCTCGAGCTAATGTGCTAAATACCTGATGAATATTCATATGGCCGGTGAAGACATTAACATGAATATTCATTCGTTATTTGAACATGTCATGGGGGTATTGGGTGATGGGCGAGGGTTAGACAGGACTTGTTACTGCACACCCAGGGAGGTACTGTTCTACAACATTGCCAACACACTAAGATGGTAAAAGGAAAATACTCATGATCAATCTTCTTTTAAATCATCATGAAAAATAGAGACAGACTACTCCAAATTTAAACAATGTAACTGCTCAGCTGACTACAAGAATATGAAATATGCCTTCTGCTGACACAAACATGGACATCATCAATAACTTATGGGCTCTCATATTCAGAAAGTACGGTTGTGTAAGTAAACCTACCATAACAGCAGATGTTTGAATGGATCACCACTGCAGTAGCTTATAACTATATGGGACAAATTCAATAGCTTTTGGCTTCTTTCACATGCACTGTACATCTGCTGGAGCACTAGAGTGCAGTAGTATAAAGAAAGACATATGGGCATGAAAACTTATGAGCTTTACTGCCCCAAGTAAGTGAATGTCTTACATATGAAAAGAAAAGCAAACAGTGGAACAGAGAATCCCCACCCTGATCAGAAAGAGGCAAGACCACAGGAGATGCAAAGACAGTAGACAACATCACAGCAATACATCACCTTCCAAAATGGCTGCACACTGAGTAATAGCTTAACTCTAGCCCTCCCAGTGTGAAACCAAAAATTCAACAGAGAAGGCCAGTAGGCTTTCATGTTTATGGGTACATTTTAGTAACTGGCTAGTAACTATACTGTTTGGATGCCAGGAAAAAAGAAATGCAAACCACTTGGAAAAAATCAGCTACAAAAAGTGAGGAAAAGACACTGACTGGGGAAAGTTCTGCAGCTGTTTAGCATAAAGCAATGCAATCTCTAGACATGCCTTCCAGTAACCTACAGGAAGATATAAGACAACTGCACACAGACCTGGTTAAAATAAACAAAAATCTGATGGAATATATCAACACAAACAACAAAAGGCTGGGAAAAAAAACAGAAGCCTTAAACAGACATTCATAAGAGGTGAAAAATCAGAGGATGAAATGAAGAAAGAACTGGCTGCATATGAGAGTGCTCAGGAAGAGATGTTTCAAAAAAATAATACAATTAGAGGGCAGAGCATGTAGGGAAAACCTGAGATTTTTCATCTGTAACAGAAGCTGGAAGGAACGGACTGCATTAACTTTAGGAAAGCACAAATAAGCAACCAGACTGGTATTCCACAGCAGGAGTTGTGAATTGAAAGGGCACAGTGTGTATGCTCCAAACATGGCTATGACAAAGCAGCCTAGACCTTTAATAGTAAATATGCAATCCTACTAGCAGAAGGAGCTGACTGTGGCAAAACTGTGGCTGAAGGACAAAATACTAAAAGTGGGAGAGAGCAGAGTGTTTGTGGAGAATTACTACTCACTGTACACCAGGCAAAAGACGAGTAAATTCATTCCACTATTCAAGGGATTTTGAGAAGCAGGTGTGAGATTCAAATTGCTGTACCCAGCTGTCTTCAAGGTATTCTTCCCTGGAGGGACAAAATCATTTTTGGTAAAGTACATGCTAAGGAGGAAATAAAAAAGTCTGTCCAACAGAAAGTGAACTGTGAAACAGAAGGAGATTCCACTTTGTGTTCTTTTGGTAATAAAGACCACATGTGAAATCTTTTCCAATGCTTCAAAGGAAAATGTTTAACAGAAGGAAGGCAGCACGAGAGTTGACTAGAGAGTATTTTGAGAACGAAGCAGAGACAGGATTTGGGGGATGGAGATGAACAGTAATAAAACCACTAACAATGTGGGCTTACAATGCAATAATCATATTTTTGAAATATGATAAAACAAGAAAATCTGCAAATATTGGACTTTTTCAGAATATGGTGGACTTCTGGGGGACTCTAAAGTACATGCCCTACTTCATGCATTAATGTTTGGAAAAATGCTTTGGGAGGGGAACAGAGGGGGGGGGGGGGAGTAAAAACTAATTTTTCTTAATAGTACTATTGTTGTGGTGTGCAGTTTTCTTTGCATGCTATAAAGTAAAGTTTTCGTAGTTATTTTTAAGTGTAGTGGGGAATGTAAATATGTGCTTGTTTCCTTTTTTTCCTTTCTTTCTCCCTTCTCTCTTTCTTCTTGTTCAGTTTTAAGAAATGTAAGTGCTACAGTGTAAAAAAAAGCCTGGTTAAAAGAACATGAGAAAAGAAAACAATGTGCTTTTTCTCATTCTTGCATGGGGGAATGACTGGTTTAAGGACCTTAGATTGATTCAGTAACAAGTTTTAAGAGAAAGCAAGTAAATGAAAAAGAATATTGAATATTGAGGCTTTTTCCTAGCAAATGAATGTAGGCTTAGTATCAGTTCTGTATCTGGCCCTCAGGTCTCCATGGAAACAATCTGATAATGAGATATTAGTTCTCTGGTTCTCATGTCTCCATGCAGACAATCTGATACAGAGAAATTGGTTACAGGCTGGAGTAAAAAAGGAGAGAGAAAACGCCCAACATAAAATGTTCTCTGAAAACATTTTGGGGTTTTCCCAGCTGGGAGAGCTGTAAAGATAAGATAAAACCAGTTAGCACTTAGTAGAAGCACAGGATGCAACATGCGTCTTAGCACGGATAACCTTTATTTTAGGTTAAATCAAGTCTATGAGTGTGGCTGTCAGTTTGGGACATTTGTTCCTATTATGACGGTAAAACTTCAATATTTGAAGATATACATAGTTTTGTGTGTTAGTATTAAATTAACAAGTTTTAAGAGGTATTGGGGCTTTGTTTTTTGTTTGAAAGCTTTCAACAAAACAAAATATTTTGTAAGATGTGACGCAGATTCAAATGAATATGACAAGAAACAACTATATAAAAGTTCAACCTGCCAAACAGTGTATGCATACAACACAAAAGCTGGAACTTTTAGTTATGTACTTACCATAACTTCGGATGTATGGGATCCATCTCGCCTACATTCACAACATATGGGTTCGGAGCCGATCCATCGGCTCTGACTCGGCAACTAATACACTAGCACGAAGTCTCTCATTGGCTGGGCTACTCCCTATCCCAGGATGCACTACACCTGCTTCCCCAGATCTTGTTTGTTCGCTTTCATACACCCATGCAAACACAGAAAAACTAGTAGTCACTATAACCAACTAAAGTTCTTCAAGAAAAATCTCCAAGAAAAAAGAGACTACAGGCTCCTCTAAATCCGAATGGAAGGGGGAAGGAGGGTGGGTACTTATGAATGTGGAGATGGATCCCATACATCCGAAGTTATGGTAAGTACATAACTAAAAGATGTAATGGGATCCTATCTCGCCTACATTCACAACATATGGGACAGCGTCCCTAGCACCTACATCCCGGGTGGCTCATTGGAACACACTCCTGAGAACTGTGGAACCAAAGGAAGCTCTGCCTCGAGAAACCACATCCAATTTGTAATGAGAAATGAAAGTGTGCGGAGAAGTCCAGGTTGCCGCAGCACAAATATCATCTATTGATAACTTGGAGTGAAAAGCTACGGAAGTAGCCATTGCCCTGGTAGAATGAGCCTTGACTGGAAAGGGAAGGTCTTTGTTAGCCTGTGAATAAATAAAAATGATACAATCTTTAATCCATTTAGATATGGAGGTTTTTGTTACTGGTTGACCCAATTTGTTCACTGCAAAGGAAACAAACAATTGATTTGATTTCCGCGTTTGAGCGGTTCTATTCAAATAAAAACGCAGTTGTCTATGTACGTCCAATTGATGCAAAGTATATTCTGCGTTATTAGAGAATTCAAGACAGGGAGTTCTATAGTTTGTTGCATACAGAAAGAGGAGGCCACTTTTGGTATAAATGCAGGGTTTAATTTCAATGAAACTCTATGCTTGTGAAAAATCAAATAGGGAGGATCAGAACAAAGAGCTTGAAGTTCTGAAACTCGCCTAGCAGATGTTATGGCTACTAAAAAGGCCGTTTTCCAAGACAGAAATTTTAAATCACAAGTAGCAGCTGGTTCGAAAGGACGGGCAGTTAGGGCAGCAAGAACCATATTCAAATCCCAAGGGGGGACAGGATGAGATAAAGGAGGCCTAAGGAGCCAAGCCCCTTTAAGGAAAGCCTTACAAAGTTTGTGAGACATCAATGAAGGTTCAAATGAAGCATGAAAATTAGAGATCGCCGCTAACTGAACCTTAATGGTAGAAACTGAAGAGCCCGACTGGAAAAGGGAGGCCAGAAAATTCAGAACCTCCGATACTGGTGCAGTGAGAGGATCTATACCCCGTTCTTGAGCCCAGAAGGCAAACCTTTTCCATTTACTGGAATAAAGTTTGATGGTGAAAGGTTTATGAGAAGAAGACAGTATGTGGACCACGTCCGGCGAAAGAGCATCGTCTCGGACTAAGGATGGAAGTGGAGTAACCATGCTGCCAACTTCAGGGACCTGAGAGACGGATGAAGCCGTCCTGACTGATGAGTCAACAGGTCTGGCACCCGATCCAGAAACCATGGACCTTCTATCGCATGCCTCTGTAGGAAAGGAAACCAAACTTGACGAGGCCAGTGCGGGGCAATCAAAATCATCTCGCTCTCCATGTAAATGGCCTTCTGTATCACCCTCGGTAGGAGGGGGAACGGAGGGAAGGCGTAGAGAAGACCGGGGGGCCAAATGTGAGTCAGAGCGTCCCTGGGAATCTGTCCCTGAGAAGGAAACAGTGTGAAGAACTCGCTGCATTTCGCATTGTGAGGGCTGGCAAACAGGTCGCAGCAAGGAAGACCCCATCTGTCGAATATTTTCGCAGCTATACCCTGGTTGAGGGACCACTCGTGGGGTAAAAGAATGGTCCTGCTTAATCTGTCCACAATCACATTGGACTTCCCCGGTATGTGCGTTGCCATTAGAAAGCGGTTGGTAGCTACCGCCCAGTGCCAAAGTCTCATGGCTTCCCTGCATAGTGGGTAAGACCTGGTTCCACCTTGCTTGTTTATGTACCACACCACCGACATGTTGTCGGATAGGATAGAAACCGGGCCCTGTGGGAGAGCGTGATGGAGAGCATGGAGTACTAATAGTACCGCTCTCATCTCCAGGACATTGATATGCAAATGCGTTTCCTGGATCTGCCATGTGCCTTGGACCGACCTGTCCAGGTAATGACCCCCCCACCCTACCTGGGAGGCGTCCGTAGTCACAGTGGCAACGGGACGTTGAGGTATGAAGGGTCGCCCCTGGTCGAGATTTGATTGGAGAAGCCACCAATGCAGATCTCGACGGCAACTTTCCGTGCTTATGATTAAGTGGTTCAAGGGAAGTTCCTGATAAGACCATTGAACCGACAGTAGCCATTGTAAAATTCGCATGTGAAGTCTGGCCAAGGGAACTAAAAGTATGGTCGACGCCATCGAGCCCAACAGTTGTAGGATCCGATGGGCCGGGGCTCTTTGTAGGGGGAGACAGGATTTGACTTGATCTTGTAAGACCTGAATTCTTGCTGCCGGTAAAAAGGCGCGCATTCTTTTGTGTCTAAGTCTGCGCCTATGAAAGTAATACGCTGAGATGGCTGTAGTACAGATTTTTGCAAATTGAACGTGATCCCCAAGAAACGGCCCAAGGTGAACGTGGCTCTGAGCGCTTGGAGTAGTAGATGCTCGGAGGTGGCAGTAAGGAGCCAGTCGTCTAGATAAGGAAACACCTGGAATCCCAGACTTCTCAGGTGAGCAGTTACCACTGCCAGACACTTGGTGAACACCCTGGGGGCTGTGGTGAGACCAAAGGGCAGTGCTCGGAATTGAAAATGACTGACTCCGAGGCGGAAGCGTAAATGTCTCCTGGACTCTTGAGCTATGGGAATGTGATAGTAAGCGTCCTGGAGGTCTATGGAGCACATCCATGCAACTTTTTCCAGCAAAGGAAGAATAGATTGAAGAGTGACCATTCGGAATTTGGACTTCTTTACGAAACGATTCAATGAACTGAGGTCCAAAATGGGCCTGAAGTCCCCTGTCTTTTTTGGTACCAAAAATAATTTTGAGTAAGTTCCTGATCCGATCTGGTCGATGGGGACAGGCTGGATGGCTCTTTTTTCTAGCAGCTTTGAAACCTCTAATGCTGCCTGATCCCGCTGACTGGGTGGTACGTCCGGGATTTCCCTTAAAGAAAGGGGGTTTGTTGAAGGGGATGATATATCCTCCGGTAATACGCGAAGCACCCACTGATCGCTTGTTATGGATTCCCAAGCTTGTGGGTGCGCCAAGAGCGACCCCGACTGGCTCGAGTTGCACAGTCGGGCAACAACTCAGGAACGCTGGTTGTATGAAGAACCACGAAAGGAATCGCGGTCTCCAGAGTTACGGGGGCCTCTGCCACCTCTGGGGCGGCGTCTTCCAAAATCCCCCCCCCCCTGCCTCTGGAGGGGGAATCACTGGGTGGAGTAGGGAAAGACTTCTGAGATTTTCTAAACCATATTTTCCCTCCTCTCCCAGCCTTGGAGTAAGGCCTAGAAGGAGCGGAAAATCGGGCCCCAACGGCAGTCAAAGTCTTGCCCTCCTGCTCGCACCGAGTTAGTGTGTCCTTCACCTTCCGAGTTAGTGTGTCCTTCACCTTGGGTCCAAACAAAGATGACCCATCAAAGGGGGCGTCGGCGAAGGAAGACTTGAAGGCCTCCGTGAACGAACACAAGCGTAACCAGGCTTGTCTCCTGAGGGCAACGCCTGTTCCTGCTTCTACTGCCTTCGGCCGCATATGAAATGAGCCTCATGGACGAGTTAACAATAGAAAAGAGGGTAGTCATCTGTGCGCCAACAGTCGGGGCCAGCGCCTCAGGTAGGTTACCAACAAGAGAGTCATTTAGCTCTTTGAGAGGATCCCTTTGGAGCCTCGTAAAATGACATAAGTAGTTCAGCGACCGTAAGGTAAAGGCCGCTGAGGACAGGGTACACTTCCCGTACCTATCCATACTCCTAGAATCCTTATTAGGAGGATGAACAGACGTCGAAGCCTCTGCCACGTCCTGCTGTGTGGCAGAAGCCACCACCAAAGCATCTACAGGCACACCCTTTGTGAGAAATTCCTTCTGGGGGGGGGGGCTGACAAAAATTTATTGGGCCTCGCAGGCACCGGTTCCACAGAATCAGGGTGTTCCCACACCCTTCGAGAAACCAAATCCAGGAGTTCATCAAGGCGGAGACACCCAGGAGGCGGAAGGCTGGGCCCCAAAGGCCTTGAGGAAGACTGACTCCTCAGCTGAAGGGGTTTTGGCTTGCCAGTCACTTCTCTGTCTCAGAATCTCCAAGATATCTGAGAAGGAGATATCATCCGAAGATGATTTGGGGACCCTTCTGCGTCATCGAGGTCAGTATCCGATGTAATAGACTCATCTTGGGAGTCTACGTGCTTCCTCTTACACAATTTCTTCCATGGGGGTTCGTCCGAAGCAGTTTCGGACGGACCACCCCGAAGAAGGGAACCCCGATGGGGTATCCTCAGGCCCTGGGGCCCGCTGCCGGGGCTGCAACACAACAGAGGCACCAGTCTCCAAATCTAGGGACGGTGAGGTAGAATCTTGCTGAACCGGCAAAGGCATGGCCAGCGCGCTCCTCATGGCCTCAAAGGCCGGACCTCCAGAATCCAAGGAGGTCACTGGTCTAGAGGCCACGATGGCACTGGGAATTCCAGCAGCCGATGCTCCGAGAGGAAGACTAGGCACCGAAGCACCCAATCCCAAAGTATTCCCTCGGCCCGGCTGAAGAGGTCGCAGTACCAAACCCTGAACCGGAGGACAGGGTAGGAAGCACAGTCGGAACCGAGAGACCTCGAAGGGGTCTCTGCTCCGACCGTATGGCTCCGCTTTGCTCCACCACTACAGACTCCAATGGCTCCGAGGAGGTTGGAGGAGGAATCGAATGTGTTGGAGGGGGGATCGGCTCCGAAGCTAACTGTGCTGGAGCCGAGACCAATTTAGTAAACACTGGAGATTGGAATAGCCTCTGTAAAACCCTATCCAGGTCCGAATCTGAAAGTCTCGATGATTTAGAGGAGGTAGACAATCGAGAAGACTTTCCTCTCGGCTCCGAGAGAAGGGACCGGCTCCGAAATGGCTCCAACGCTATCGGCGCCGACTCCACCACAGCATGGACCACCATCGGCACCGAAGGAGCCTTCTCCGGAGCCGAGGGGGAAGAGTCTGAGCTGCACACTTCCACCGGCTCCGAAGCCATTGGAACCGATGGAGGTGATTCACCTCTCGATACTCCAACTTGCGGCTCCGAAAGCAATGGAGCAGAGGTAGGAGGTATCGAGGCAGACTTCGACCCTCGGCCCAAGTCAGTGGAGCCGAGGAAGAAGAGGTCAATTTTGTCTTTTAGAAGTCGCCTCCGACGGACTTGTCGGAGCCGACGATCTTTTCTTTTTGGAAGTAAAAGGTAGATCTAAGGCTTCCTCAAAAGAAGGCTTGATAAGCCCTTTCAATATTAATTTGTTCTTGCGTTCTTGAAGAACTCTAGATGAGAACGCATGACAGACGCTACAAGTCTCTTGCAGATGTTTCGGCCCCAAACAATAAACACATACTGAATGACTGTCTGTAATGGACATTTTATATTTGCACCGAGTGCATTTTTTAAAACCTGACTTTTGTTCCTTAGACATGATACAGGCCACAACAAGTACAAACTCTAAGGAAATACTACTCTACCACAACAAGTATAGCACTATACACAAAAGCCAACTGAAAAGCGAGACACACTGGCGCGAGTACTGGTGAAAGTTTACCTCACAACAATTTAAACAAGTTAAACGGCCCAAAGCCCTCTAATTTAAACGGGCTTTGCCCGAAAAACTAACCAAAAGTTAATAAAACCAATTAGCACTCAAAGGTAGGGCAAAGGCCCTCTAACTTAAACGGGCCTTGCCCGACTGAACAAATTAAATTTCTGGAAACAAGCACTCAACAAAAAACAATCAGAAATAGCAAGAAATAGCTGTTAAAACAGCTGTTTGGTTAATATGGACAAAAATTCCCTAGGTCAAGGACCAATAAGGTAAAAATAACCACTTAGCTCCAGCCAAGTCGAGACCACGTCCAGCTTGTTAAGCGGCAAACAAGATCTGGGGAAGCAGGTGTAGTGCATCCTGGGATAGGGAGTAGCCCAGCCAATGAGAGACTTTGTGCTAGTGTATTAGTTGCCGAGTCGGAACCGATGGATCGGCTCCGAACCCATATGTTGTGAATGTAGGCGAGATAGGATCCCATTACATCTAGACATTTAATAAAAAAGGTGTTATACATAAAAGTGGTAATAACTAACACAATAATGCTGTCTGTAAAGTCTTTAAATGTCAATGGCCTTACAGATAAATACAAAAAAGAAAGAATAGTAGAATGCAAATAGCTATGTTACAGGAGACACACTTGGAAAGAACTGAACATGTGAACTTCTAAAGAAAGGTTTTCAGGACAGTTATTCAATATCTTGAACAAAGGAAAAGAGGAGCATTTACATTGATTGCAAGATGCGCTCCAACAGTGATAGAAGAGGATAAAAAACATACTAATGACCAATTTGCAGTGCTAAAGGACTACTGGCTAGGAAGGAGGATTATACTGGCATGTATTTACATTCCACCTAAAACTGCTACAATGTAGCTTAAGAATATTCTGGAAGAAATAATCAGTTTTCAGTAAGGAATATTACTGTAGGTGGGGGCTGGAATTTGATTTGCAGCAGTAAAGATGCGTCTGGGGGCCCAGAAGGAAAAGTATAACAAAGAAGGGTACATTTTTGAAGAAATATATGAAAATATTTAGCACAGAAGTTGTGAATTCAGTAATAGGAGTTCTGAGTCAATTTACATATTATTCCCCAAGATATAAAAAATGGGCTAGGCTAGACAGAATTTACATTTCACAGGAACATGTGCATTTAACTGAAGGTCTTGATATGCACCCAATAACTATTTGAGATCACACACCAATAACAACTAAAATAAAAACACAGGGTAATGAAATAAAAATGAGAAAATAGAAGTTATGTTCTTACCATAACGTTCCATGTTAGTTGTCTTCTTCTCGCCTTCTTCTTGCTGGATGGGTTCGGAGCCGACCTCGGCCCCGACTCGGCCACTCTAAAAGCTCGAGAGTTGGTTCCACCGGCTCGAGGCTCCCCTTATATCCCACAATGCTAGGCGTGAGTTACCTCAGATCTCGTTTGTAAGCTAGGCCCAGCTTATACTAGTAACAGAATAACTATAAACAAAGTCCACCTCTATAAACCAGGGAGAAGAGAAGGGTGACCTACATCCTGATCCAGGACAATATGCACAGTAGCATATACCTAAAGTAAGAGGTGGTAGAAAGAGAGGTCACAATCAACACTCCTCTAGGTCTGTCCAGGCCAGGGGAAGGAGGGTGGGGCCAAGAAGAAGGCGAGAAGACAACTAACATGGAACGTTATGGTAAGAACATAACTTCTATATGTTAAGTTGTCTATCTCGCTTCATTCTTGCTGGATGGGACCGTCCCTAGCACCTTGTCCCGGGTGGCCTAACGGAACAGACTCTTGAGAACAGTGGAACCAAAGTTAGCTCTATGCCTAGAAGCTAAATCCAACTTATAATGAGAAATGAAAGTGTGAGGAGTAGCCCAAGTAGCCGCTGCACAAATGGTGTCAATAGGCAGTCTGTCTTGGAAGGCTATAGAAGTAGCCAAAGCTCTGGTGGAATGGGCTTTAGGTTTGTTAGGCAGCTTTTGGTGCCTAATTTCATAAACAAGGGAAATCATAGATGTTAGCCATCTAGATAATGATACCTTTGAAACTGAAAGTCCCTTTCTGCCTTCTGCATAGGAGACAAACAGCTGGTCAGATTTTCTGAATTGTTTGGTTCTATCCAAATAGTACCTTAACTGACGATGAACATCTAGCCAATGCAATTGTTGTTCAGACCTATTGGAATATTCTGGAAAAAACACAGGGAGGTCAATGCTTTGATTTAGGTTAGACGCCGAGGCTATCTTAGGCAAAAAGGACGGGTTGGTTAGTAAAGATACCCTGTCCTTATGGAACAACAGATAAGGAGGTCGACAGCTGAGTGCATGAAGTTCTGAAACTCTTCTAGCTGAAGTAATAGCTACCAGAAAGAGAGTCTTCCATGATAGCAATTTCAAAGAACAGGAGGCTGCAGGTTCGAAAGGGGGAAGAATCAAAGAACTAAGAACTAAATTTAGGTCCCAAGGAGGAGGAGGATTTCTTATAGGAGGTCTGAGTAGAAAAACTCCTTTCAAAAAGGCTTTGCAAAGCTTGTGGGACATTATGGCAGACTGAAATACCCACATGAAAATTAGAAATAGCTGCCAGTTGAACTTTAAGAGTAGAAGGAGATGAACCTGCATGGAAGAGTTCAGCTAGGAAATCTAGGACCATTTGGATGGAAGCAGTGAAAGGATCTATGTCCCTTCCTTGAGCCCAATAGGCGAAACGTTTCCACTTACTCAAATAAATCTTTCTAGTGGAAGATTTATGGGAAGCTATCAAAATATCTCGAACAGAGTGAGATATTTGAGGAAGCCTGGCTAAGGTTGGAATTGGAGGAACCAAGCAGTGAGGTTCAGAGAGGGAAGGGAGCGATGAAACTGACCCGACTGATAGATCAAAAGATCTGGAACTAGGTCCAGATGCCAAGGTCGCCCCAACAGAAAATGATGCAGAAAGGGGAACCAAACCTGTCGAGGCCAGTAAGGAGCAATGAGGATCAACGAGGCCTTCTGAGCGATAGCTTTCTGTATCACTTGAGAGATTAGTGGGAAGGGAGGAAATGCATACAGAAGTCCCCGGGGCCAAACTTGGACTAGAGCGTCTCTGCTGGGCTGGCCTGGTAAAGGGAATAGGGTGAAATAATCTCTGCACTTGCTGTTTTGGGGAGTAGCAAAAAGGTCGCAGCAAGGCTGACCCCACTTGAGAAAAATTTCTCTCACAACAGAGTCTTTCAGAGACCACTCGTGAGGCATGAGGATAGCTCTGCTCAACTTGTCCACGATTTGATTGGACTTCCCGGGAATGTGCGTTGCTATCAGAAACCGCTGAGAAGAAATCGCCCATTGCCACAGTCTGAGTGCTTCTCGACACAGGGGGTAGGACCTGGTTCCACCTTGCTTGTTGATATACCACACTACAGACATATTGTCCATCTGGGTTGCTATCGTTCCCAAGGGAAGAGAGTCTTGAAGGGCTTGCAACGCTAAAAGCACTGCTCTCATCTCTAGAACATTTATGTGCAAGTGGCATTCTTCTGGTTGCCATGTGCCCTGGACAGTTCTGCCCTGATAATGCCCCCCCCCACCCGATCAGGGAGGCGTCCGTTGTCAGTGTAGCAACCGGAGGGGGAGGAACAAAGGGTCTTCCCAATAAGAGCTGAGGAGAAGACATCCACCACAGAAGATGATTCCTGCATGTTTGTGTGATCATAATGGTGTGGGACATCGGAAGTTGCTGGTATGACCATTGTGTGAAGAGCATCCATTGAAGGATTCTCATGTGGAATCTGGCTAATGGAAGCAAAGGTATGGCAGCCGCCATAATCCCCAATACTTTCAGAACTAACCTGGCTTTGACTCTGTTGCTGCTGAAGATGAGCGAGACCAGTTTTGTATGTCTGTTATTCTCTGATCTGTTAGCCTCGCAGACATGTTGACTGTGTCTAGAATTGCCTATGAAGGTAATAACACGACAAGGCGACAAAACAGACTTTTCGCAATTTATTGAAATGCCTAAGTTTTGACAAGCGAAAGGTGTAGTCCCTGGCTGTGAGAAGAAGATGCTCGGTGGGAGCTGTAAGGAGCCAGTCGTCCAAATATGGAAACACCTGGAATCCTTGACGTCTCAGGTGAGAAGCTACCACTGCCATACATTTGGTAAACACCGGGGCAGTGGTGAGTCCAAAGGGCAGGGCTCTGAATTGAAAATGACTGGTTCCCAGCCTGAAGCGGAGAAATCTTCTGGAGCGTTTGTTCATTTTTATATGATAGTACGCATCCTGAAGGTCTATAGAGCACATCCAGTTTTTTCTTCCCAATAGGGGAAGTATGGACTGTAGCGTGACCATCTGAAATCGTGTTTTCTTGACTGACTTGTTCAAGATACTGAGATCCAAAATTGGTCTCCAGTCCCCTGTTTTTTTTGGAACTAAAAAGAACCTGGAGTAGATTCCGGATCCTTGCTGGTCTGCTGGAACTGGTTGAATTGCTCTTTTTGCAAGCAGTTTTGAAACTTCCAAAGCTGCAAGATCCCTTTGAGCGGGTGGAACATCTGGAAGGGATTTTTTTGATCAGTTTGGAATGCAAAGAAAGGGAATGGAATAGCCTTCGGAAATGATGGACTGTACCCACTTGTCTCGTGTTAGGGATAGCCAGGCTTCTGGGTACAGTGACAATCTTCCCCGACTGCCTCCGAAGGTGGACAGTCGGGCAACACCTCAGGGATGCTGAAAGGGCTTATCGGAGAAAGTTTCGATTGCCCTGGTTCTGGACCCCCTGCCTCTAGGGCGTCTACCATTGTTGTTCCCCCTCTGCCTCTGGCGGGAACCGACTCTGTCGTCAGGCGAAGTCCCTTGAGATTGTTTGCGGAACCACATTTTTCCACTTTTCTGGCCCTTGGGGTAAGGCCTAGAAGGAGTAGAAAAACGGACTCCGATGGCAGAAAGAGTCTTGCCATCAGTCTCGCACCTAGTCAAGGTTTCTTTCACTTGAGGACCAAAAAGAGATGATCCATCAAACGGGGAATTAGTGAACGACGTTTTAAAGGGGTCCGCAAAGTTGCATAACCGCAGCCAGGCATGCCTACGCAAGGCCACTCCTGTTCCTGCGGCCCTGCTCGCTCCATCAGCCGCATACGAAAGGAGGCGCATGGAGGAGTTAGCTATGGAGTTCAGGGTAGCCAGCTGAGTGTTCATCTTGTCTTGAAAACCCGCAGCTGTAGGATCCTTCAACATATCACTCGCTTCTTTGATCAAGTCCCTTTGAAGATGAGTAAAATGGCATAGGTAGTTCAGCGAACACATTGCAAAGGTCGCTGACGAGAACATCCGCTTCCCGTACCTGTCCATGGACCTAGATTCTTTGTTAGGTGGATGGACAGGCACTGAAGGATCAGCTAGTTCCTTCTTAGTGGCAGCAGCAACCACCATAGCATCCACAGAAACTCCTTTTGTCAGAAACTGTTTATCTGCTGGTGCTGTAATGAATTTTGAGGGTCTCCTGGGAGTGGGGTCCACTGAATCAGGAGCCGTCCATGCCTTTTTTGCTACCACCTGCATGAGGGGGACAAAGGGGGGACACCCAGGAGGTGGAAGGACGAGAGCCAAACGCCTCAAGGTACACAGATTCATCCTCCGAAGGGTTGAGGGCTGGCCAATTTCCCTCTGCTTAAGGATTTCTAGAATGTCTGCAAATGAGACATCTTCAGAAGGGGAACGGGGAACCCTCGAATCCTCTAAATCTGTGTCAGAGGTGACGGACTCAGGTGAGTCTATGTGTTTCCTCTTACACTTTCTCTTCCGAGGGGCTCTTCTGCCAAATCAGGAGAGGCCTCGAAGAGGATGAGATCCCCACAGGGGATTCCTGAGGAGCTGGCTCTCTGCGGTCCGGGATGAGGGAGTGAGTCGACTTGACCTGAGGCACCGAAGAGGGAGGGGCGGACGGAGCCGACTGTGGAGTAGAACCAGGTTCTAACACACTCGCATGACCTTGAACGCACCCCTGTCAGGCAGAGCCAGAGGTCCCCCCAAAGCTAAAACCTCCCTCGGCACCGACAGTGATGGCTCGAGGCCGATGTCGGAGCCGAACTCACCAGTGCCGAAGCCCGAGAGGGACAGCGGGTCGGACAAGGGTCCGATGCCACTCACCCCTCGAGCCGACGATGGAAGTCCGCGCCGAGATTCTTCTAAGGAAGAAATCGAGCCGACGATGGAGCCGAAGACATTTGTATCGGCTCCGACGCTACCACAATCTCGGTTCAACGCCCGGCCCGAGCTCAACGGAGTCGGAGGAGGAACATAATGAGGGACAGGGTCAGGCATCGACTGATGAGTCGGGCTCTGAAGCATTTGGGCCAGTGCCTCGGACTTAAGAAGTCGACTCACTACCCTCTGAAGGTCATGGTCCGACAGCCTCGATGACCTAGAGGAGTGAGATCTATGGCTCCGTTCAGACAGCAGAGGAGATGCTGGAGCCGAATGAACGGAGCCAAGGGACGGTGACCTGGACCTCTTTCTAGATGTCGGTTCCGAAGGTCTGGTCGGAACCGACACAGGAATTTTCAATACCTCGGCTCCAGCCGGAGCCGAGGAAACCACAGAAACTGTAGACTGAGACTCATCGGCTCCAGCCGGAGCCGATGTAGACGGAGGTTTCGTAGCCTTAGGTCTCGGCTCAGTAGCTGGAGCCGAGGACCTAGAAGCCTTGGAGAGCTTTCCCGAAGAGACAGTAAGGGAACCCTCAGGCTTGAGTAAACCTCTCAAAATCAGTTTTTTCTTTCCTGCAGGACCCTGGAGCTGAAGCCGTGGCATACAGCACAGGAGTCCTGCAGGTGCAAAGGTCCCAGGCAGTAGACACAAGAAGTGTGACCGTCTGTCAGAGACATTTTCTGACAGCACGAGTCACACTTCTTGAAGCCTGAGACCTTTGAGTCTTTAGACATTTTAGAAAAAGTGTAATCACACACACCCAGTCAAACACTCTGATTACACCCTTTCTATTTTAAACTCAAAAAATAAAACAAACTACCAAAGTTTTAAATTCTGAGAAAAAAAACACACACACACCACTAGGGGATGGAAGAAAAAGGCCCAAAGGCCCGAGGGAAGAACTTATAAGTTCTTGTGGAAAAAATGGGATTTTAGAGAGAAAGGGGTGAAATTCCACTAAACTAAGGGAAACAACTGTTAAAATTAAAACTAAAGGGGTTTAAGTATACTAAATTTTACTCCAAAGTTACTCACCAAGAAGCCGGTAGAAACCAAACACCTCGATCGCTGTAGCGGCAAACGAGATCTGAGGTAACTCACGCCTAGCATTGTGGGATATAAGGGGAGCCTCGAGCCGGTGGAACCAACTCTTGAGCTTTTAGAGTGGCCGAGTCGGAGCCGAGGTCGGCTCCGAACCCATCCAGCAAGAATGAAGGCGAGATAGACAACTTAACATCTGGTGTTTTCCCCTATTTGTCAAAAAGAAAGGAATTGGTACTAGAGATTATTCAGGCGCTATACAAGAGGATAGAAATTACTTCTGAAAATATAGCTAGGAGTGTGGATAAGATTATGGTGGAGTTTAAAAACAGGATGGAAATAAAAAGAAAGGGAACTATGGTTAAGAAAAAGAAGTTATGTACCTACCATAACGTTCCATGTTAGTTGTCTTCATCTCGCCTTCCTTCTTGCTGTTTGGGCTCCGACTAGGCTATCTTCTATAGCTTGAGAGCTGTTTACTGGCTTGAGGCTACTCCTTATCCCAGAATGCCCAGCGTCAGCTACCCAGATCTCGTTTGTGATAGCGCACACTAGACATAAGTAGAGTAACCAGTTCCTAAAAACTGATTGTCCAATACACCTAAACAAGGAAAGACTTATAAATTACCTGGCATGTGAAGTAATAAAAGATGCTCAGCCAGTGAAAACAAAATGGAACTCCTCACAATCCTAGGAAGGGGGAAGGAGGGAGGGACGCAAGAAGCAAGGCGAGATGAACACAACTAACATTGAACATTATGGTAGGTACATAACTTCTTTATGTTAAGTTGTCCATCTCGCCTTCATTCTTGCTGTTTGGGACATCGTCCCTAGCACCTAAAATCCCGTTTGGCTCATTGGAACAGACTCTTCAGAACAGTAGAACCAAAGGAAGCTCTGCTCCGGGAGACCATATCGACCTTGTAATGAGAGATAAAAATGTGAGGGTTTGCCCAAGTGGCAGCTGCACAGATTGAGTCTATGGGCAACCTAGACTGAAAAGCTACAGAGGTGGCTAATGCTCTAGTGGAATGACCTTTTGGTTTAGCTGGTAGCTCTTTATTTCATAACGGATAAATAAAGGCAACAGTATCAGATAACCATCTGGATAAGGTCACTTTAGAAAATGGAAGGCCTTGTTTGTTGAAAGCATAAGAAAGAAATAACTGGTCTGACTTTCTTAGTTCTATGGAGGTAAAAACACAATTGTCTGTGCACATCCAATTGGTTTAGCTTGTATTCTGCCTTGTTGCTGTGATTAGGAAAGAAAACTGGGAGATCTATGGATTGATTTAAATTGTTCTCTGAGCAAACTTTAGGAATAAAGGCTGGATTGGTCCTCAGAGAAACTCTGTCCTTGTGCAACACCAGGTAAGGAGGACGAACACAGTGCTTGAAGTTCTGAGACACGTCTAGCTGAAGTGATGGCAACCAGAAAAAGTGTCTTCCAAGAAAGAAATTTTAAAGAACATGATGCTGCCGGTTCAAAGGGAGGCAAAATTAAGGAAGCTAAAACTAAATTGAGATCCCAAGGAGGAGGAGGAGGATCTCTAACTGGGGGGGTCTAAGAAGACATGTTCCTTTCATAAAGGCCTTGCAGAGCTTATGAGACATTATGCTATATTTAAACATACCAATATGAAAATTAGAAATGGCAGCTAGTTGTACTCCAATGGTAGTGGAAGCCGCACCAGTCTGAAAAAGCTATGCTAGAAATTCAAGAATTTCATGGACTGGGGCTGAGAAAGGATCCAAATTTCTAGATTCTGCCCAGTAAGAAAACTGTTTCCATTTACCAGCATACGTTTTCCTTGTAGTAGACTTGTGCGAGGAAAAGTACAGTTTTGTACCTACCATAAATGTAGATGTCCGATAGGTATGCATCTGCAGTCATAACATATGGGTTGTCCTGCCTCAGGCAGCCCTGCGGTCGGCTGGATTCCAAAGTCTGGGTCTGGCCTCGGCTGATGTCGCACTTTCCCCGACGTCAGAGCTTCTGGGGTATAAAGGCATCAGCCGACGCCATTTTCCTCAGTGTTTCTTGCCCTAGATGCCAGGTGCCCTCTAGGAAGGCTAAATTTGGATAAATGTTGAAAATTCCAAACAGTAGCAAACAAAATATATATACATATATACATACAAACAAATACACCATAATAGATTCCCCCAGCTAGCTGAAAGAGGGGTAAGCACCCTAGGAATACAACAGAGGGGAAGGAGGGAGGGTAATCCTGACTGCAGATACATACCTATCGGACATCTACATTTATGGTAGGTACAAAACTGTACTATGTCCTTCAAGGATGCATCTGCAGTCATAACATATGGGTAGAATACCATAGCCAAACTGGGGGAGGAGGTACTAAGATAATGATGGTGTAGTTAAGATCCCCTGTAAAACTGCAGTTGCAAAACCTGCTCGAGATCTGGAGTATAAAGGTAGATTGTAATGCTTGGCAAATGTATGCACGGAGCTCCAAGTAGCAGCTTCTAAAATGTCCTTGGTAGCCACCCCTCGTAGGAAAGCTGTAGTGGTGGCCGTGGCTCTTGTGGAGTGAGGCCTGATATTTTCAGGAGCTGCCTTTCCATGAAAAGAGTAGCAGAATCGAATGCAATTTCCTATCCATTTTGAAATTGTCTGTTTGGATATTGCGTTTCCTTGCACTCCAGTTGCATATGCTACAAAAAGTTGGTCAGTTTTTCTGCTGGTTTTAGTTCTGTCCAGATAGTAGCGTAGTTGTCTGTGTACATCCAGGGTGTGCAATAGTTTTTCCCCCCTGTTCTGTGGGTTAGGGAAGAACGTAGGCAAATGAATAGCTTGGTTCAAGGATACCCTGGATACCACCTTTGGCATAAAAGTAGGATTGGTTCTCACAGACACTCTATCCTGGTGAAAAATAAGGAAAGGCTGCACTGCCATTAGTGCCTGTAACTCGGATACTCTTCTTGCTGAAGTGATTGCTAGAAGGAAAGCAGTTTTCCAAGATAAGAACTGTAAGTCTGCTGATGCTGCTGGTTCAAAAGGGGGTAGTGTTAATTTTTCCAGCACAAAGTTGAGATCCCATGTAGGCAAAGGAGGTTTCCTTGGAGGTTTTACATTTTTGATCCCTCTTAAAAATTGTCTGAGGAGAGGGTGAGAGAAGATAGGAGGATCCATGTTGTACTCTGCTGAAATTGCTGAAGCATGAATCTTAATGGAAGAATAGGACAGGCCATTGTGGAACAGTTCTGCTAAGTATTCTAGGATGTGTGCTAGGTTTGCCAGTGTGACATTTGTACCCTTTGATGCACTCCAAATGAGGAATCTTTTCCATTTTGCTGAGTATGTTTTTCTTGTGGAGGGTCTGCGAGCCTCCAGGATAATGTCCTTGACCCTCTGAGATAAAACAGTTTGGTTTTGTTTTAAGCAATTTTCCAGGCAGTTAGCTGCAGTGTTTTCAAGTTTGGATGCAGGATCTTGTAGTTGTTCTGCGTTAGAAGTAAAGGCCATAGGGATAGAGGCCATGGGTTCGTCCGAGACATGCTTCTCAGTAGCGGATACCAATGCTGCCTTGGCCAGTCTGGAGCTATCAGAATCACCTTTGGCTGTTCCTCCCTGATCTTCAGTAGAACTTTGTACATCAATGGGAGAGGTGGAAAAGCATACACTGTTAGGGCCTTCCAGCTGAAAGAGAGGGAGTCCACCCTCCAGGCTTGTGGGTGGTATACTCTTGAGCAGAATTTGTTCAGTTGGTGGTTGAGTGGGGAGGCGAACAGGTCTATCTCTGGCATTCCCCATTTGTTTGTTATGATTTTGAAGATGTGTGGATGCAGCATCCATTCGTGGGCATCCGTGGTAGTCCTGCTTAAGCTGTCTGCTAGTGAATTCTCTTTTCCTGGTACGAATATGGCCTGCAGTTGGATGTTGAGATTCAGGCCTAGGTTCCACAGATCCATTGCCATCCGGCATAGAGGGTAGGAATGCGTGCCTCCCTGTTTGTTGATGTACCACATGACTGTGGTATTGTCTGTCCTTATCAGCAGATGTCCTTGCTGGAGGAATGATTTGAATGCCTCGATTGCATGCTTCACTGCCAGCATCTCCTTTAGGTTTATGTGCAAATTCAGCTGGTCTTGAGACCATATGCCTTGGATACACTTGTCTTCCATGTGTGCTCCCCATCCTAGGTCTGAGGCGTCCGTGGTGATGGTCTGCCTTGGTTGTGGTTTGTTGAAAGGCAACCCTCTGTTGGTCTGGCAGGCCTGAGCCCACCACAGGAATTCCTTTTTCAGGCATGGAATGACTGGTATCATGGTTTCTAGACTGTGCCTGTGTTGAGACCATACATTCCTTAGGTACCATTGTAATTTCCTCATATGCAGCCTGGCATGTGGGATCAAGATTATGCAGGATGCCATGTAACCCAGGGCCTGCAGGACTTTCCTTGCAGTAAGCTGAGTTTGTCTTGTCAAAGCCATGAAGTAGACTGGTAGTTGCTCTTGTTTTTCTTCTGTGAGAAAAGCCATCTGAGTTATTGTGTCCAGATCCGCACCCAAAAATGTTATCCTTTGGGATGGCACTAGTCTTGACTTCTGGATGTTGACTGTGTATCCCAAGGCCTATAACAGGTGTATGACATAGGCCAAATCCATTAGTTTTGTCTTGTTGTCCGCTTGTATTAGGCAGTCGTCCAGGTATGGGTAGATTTGAATTCCCTGAAGCCTGCAATGTGCAATTACTGATGCCAGGCATTTCATGAATACTCTGGGCGCAGTAGATAAGCCAAAGGGCAATGCTGAGAATTGATAATGCTCTGATCCTGCAAGAAATCTGAGGTGTCTTCTGCAATCTGGTCGTAGAGGGACGTGCAGGTATGCCTCCTTGAGATCTAGAGTCACCAGCCAAGACTCCTTGCCCAACATGGGAAGAAGTTGATGTAGGGTCAGCATTTTGAATTTTGGCACAATGAGATAAGTGTTTAGTGCGGACAAGTCGAGAATAGGCCTCCATTGGGTTTCTTTTCTTGGTACAAGGAATAGTCTGGAGTAAAATCCTTGGCCTTGTTCCATAGGTGGTACCCTTTCTATTGCTTTCATCTGAAGTAAATTTTTGATTTGCCTTAGAGCCTCTGGCTTCTGGTTTGGTGGAAGGTTTGGCATTCTGCTCTTTTTTGTTAAAGTGTGGAAGTGAAACCTGTATCCTTTGTCTATTGTCTGCAATGTCCATTTGTCTTTTGTAATGCAATGCCAATTTTTCGAGAATAAAGCCAACTTTCCGCCCAAGGGTGCTTCCACTTGTTCCCTGGTAGGCGGAATCAGAGCCAAGTCATTGTGTCTGTCCTGTGGAAGTGGTTGTAGTTGTAGCTGTGGCAGTACTCCTCTGGTTGGCAGGTTGCCACTGACGATCCCTGTAGGCACCCTTTGATTGACCTCTGCCTCTTGGGCGTCTATTCCTGCCCCTCTGTGCTCTGGAGGTATCTGGAAAGGACCAATTCTTTGAAGGCCAGTTTCTGCTGAACCTCGGAGGTTGGACCTGCAGAAAATCCTTTACTGTTTGCACAGATTTTGCTTTTTCTTCCACTTTCTTTAGAATCTCCTGTGCAGGGGAGCCAAATAAACTTTGTTTCTCCATTGGAGCATCTAGGAGTTTAGCCTTGACATGGTCTGGCAAGGATTGCTCTTTTAGCCAGGCATGTCTTCGAATTACTGCTCCAGTCATAGCTGATCTAAATGAAGCCTCCAGTGCATCATAGCCACATTTTAAGAAATGATTACTGACCTGCTGAGAGTTGTGTACCAAATCCTGAAGGGACTTACGGTCTAAAGGTTCAGGAGAAGAAAGCTTTTTATTCAGCTGATCTAACAAATATTCCTGGTACTGTATCATATGGAATTGACAGTTTAAAGCCCTGGCAGAAAGAGTAGCAGATGTGTAAACCTTTTTTTCCCCATCTCTCTAATGCTCTTGATTCCCTTTCAGAGGGTAGGGGTTTTTTGGCAGTGGCAGCTGCAACACCTTTTGGGCCCTGAGAAATAGTTTCTGGGTCTGCAGCATGGGCTTTATACAAATGAAAGTGAGAATCCGGGACCCTGTAATATCTGTCAGGTTTGGCAGGGGCCGGGGGAAGAGAATCAGGGGCAGAACTGACATCATTATATGCATCATCAACTACTATTAGCACAGGTGGTATGGCTAAAGGCCTATGCTGTGGCAAGTGTAAAAAGGTCCTTAGTCTTTTTCTAGAATCAGAGAATTCCTGACCCTGCCATTGAAAGTGTTCCCTCATTGAGTGTAAAGTCTCCCCAAAGGAAAATTCTTCTGGAGGGGAGGCAGAAGGAATAGAGTCTTCTGCATCTGAATCCTCATAAGGTGAGTATGGCCCTTCCTGATGGTCTGATAAATCAGATCCATCCGAGGAGTAATCAGAGGAGAGAGGCTCAGGGGGTTCAGTCCTAGGCCTTTTGTCAGGAGGTGGTTGAGAGGCCCTGTCTGGGTGAGGTTGGGAACCCCTAATCAGAGATACAAGGTCCTCAGCAAGGCTGAGAATCTGAGAACTTGAGGAAGGTCTCTGAGAGGAAGATTTTGCAGGTAAAGCCTTTGAAATTTTAGCTGCTTTAGCCCTGGAGAAGGCCTTAATAGACATAGAAGCAGGGGGCCTAGTTGCCCCACGTGCAGGAGTAGAAATGTCCAATGGGATGGTGTCGGACAATTCTTGTGCGCTTGCTTCTTCGGTAGGGATTTCTGTAGCCGACTCAGCCGGGGCCTCTCTGGCCTCGGTTGTTGGAGGTATGATTTCGGCAGAAGTAAGAACCGAGGACTCGGGTTTCAGCCGAAACCGAGACACTCGCGGTAGGCCTAACCGTGGTTTCAGCCGAAACCACGGGCCGCGAGTGTCGGTCCTTTTCCTTGCATTTTTTGGCTAAATGTGTAGTCGGAGTCTCCGACGGCATTTTATATGCAAAAGCGGATCCAAAAAACTCTTCTGCAAACTCCAAACGACGTCTAAGAGTCCGTCGGTTGAAGGAGGCACAGGCTAAACAAGCTGATACGTCGTGGTCTGGGCCTAAGCAAGGAAGGCAGTAAGAATGGAAATCCTTATGAGGTATTTGTTTCCCACAATTAAACAATTATTTACTTTGTCTGACATTGGCTGAGGCAAGAAAGAGTCCCCAACGGGGTACTTAGCTTTTTTAGAAGTCTTCAGTAGCTGAAATCTCTGGATCTGACCGACCGGCACTTGCGAACAGCTTCTGCTTCGGGCACCGCGCGGCAAGAAAGACTGAGGAAAATGGCATCGGCTGATGCCTTTATACCCCAGAAGCTCTGACGTCGGGGAAAGTGCGACATCAGCCGAGGCCAGACCCAGACTTTGGAATCCGGCCGACCGCAGGGCTGCCTGAGGCAGGACAACCCATATGTTATGACTGCAGATGCATCCTTGAAGGACATCAATAATATCACGGACTGCTGGGGAGATAATGGAAAGCCTGGCTACGGTTCGAAGTGGAGTAACCAAGCTGTGAGCTGGAGAGTTTGAAGGGATTGGTGCAACCCGCCTGATTGGTGAATCAGAAGATCTGGAACTGGGTCCAGAATCCACGGTTGATCCAGAAGGTGGAGGTGTAGGAATGGGAAAGTACAGTTTTGTACCTACCATAAATGTAGATGTCCGAACAGGATAGCATCTGCAGTCATAACAAATGGGTTGTCCTGTCGTCAGGCAGCCCTTCGGTCGGCCGGATTCCAAAGTCTGGGTCCGGCTTCGGCTGATGTCGCACTTCACCCGACGTCATCTCTGCTGGTCTTCGGGTATAAAGGCATCAGCCGACGCCATTTTCCTCAGTGTTTCTTGCCCCAGATGCCAGTTGCCCTCTTGGAAAGCTAAATTTTGGATAAATGCCAATGTTTCCAAAATAGTAGAAGGCAAACACAAAAAATAAGCATGTATGTACATATATACAAACAAATACACCATAAGAGACTCCCCCCCCCCCAGCTAGCTATTAGGAGGGTAAATACCCTAGGAGTACCACAGAGGGGAAGGAGGGTGGGTAATCCTGACTGCAGATGCTATCCTGTTCGGACATCTACATTTATGGTAGGTACAAAACTGTACTATGGTCCTTCAAGGATGCATCTGCAGTCATAACAAATGGGTAGAATACCATAGCCAAACTAGGGGAGGAGGAAGAAGAATTATGGTGTAGTTAGGATCCCTTGCAATACAGCTGTGGCAAACCCTGCTCGGGATCTAGAGTATAGGGGTAAATTATAATGCTTGGCAAATGTATGCACGGAGGTCCAAGTAGCCGCCTCAATGTCCTTGGTTGCCACTCCTCGTAAGAAAGCTGTGGTAGTGGCTGTAGCCCTTGTAGAATGAGGTCTTATGTTCTGTGGAACTGGTTTTCCATGGTAGGAGTAACAGAATCTTATGCAATTTCCTATCCATTTGGAGATTGTCTGTTTGGAAATTGCTTTTCCTTCCCTTCCTGTTGCATAGGCTACTAAAAGCTGGTCAGTTTTTCTGTTACCTTTGGTTCTGTCCAGGTAGTAGCGTAACTGTCTATGTACATCCAAGGTATGCAGCAGCCTTTCCCCCCTGTTCTGTGGATTGGGAAAGAAGGTAGGTAGGTGGATTGCCTGGTTTAAAGACACTCTGGATACCACCTTAGGCATAAATGTAGGATTAGTTCTCATGGACACTCTATCTTGATGGAAGTTTAGGAAGGGTTGTACTGCCATTAAGGCCTGTAGTTCAAACCCTCCTTGCTGAAGTAATTGCCAGTAGGAAAGCAGTTTTCCATGATAGGTGTTGAAGATCTGCTGTTGCTGCTGGTTCAAATGGAGGGAGTGTCAATTTTTCTAGCACAAAGTTCAAGTCCCATGCTGGTAATGGTGGTTTCCTAGGAGGTTTTACATTCTTGATCCCTCTGAGGAATTGCCTGAGTAGAGGATGCGAAAAGACAGGTGGATCGAAGCTGCATTCTGCGGAAATAGCTGATGCATGTATCTTGATGGAGGAATAGGACAGGCCCGTATGTAGAAGCTCTGCCAAGTACTCCAGTATGTTGGCAATATCTATGTTCGACACATCTTTTCCTCTTTCAGTACTCCAAATGACAAACCTTTTCCATTTTCCTGCATAGTTCCTTCTTGTTGAAGGTCTGCGGACTTCAAGGATAATGTCTCTAACCCTTTGGGATAAGTCTGGGTTAGTTGCTGTTATGTGATGTTCCAGGCAGTCAGTTGCAAGGTTTTTAGGTTTGGGTGCATGATGTTGTAGTAGTTCTGAGTTAACATCAAAGGCATCAGGGGTATTGACCACATTCTCCCCTGAGACATGCTCCTCAGCAAAGGATACCAGTGTTGTCTTGGCCAATTCGGAGCTATCAGAATTATCCTTGGACGTTCCTCTTTGATTTTCAGTAGTACCTTGTGCATCAAAGGAAGAGGTGGAAATGCATATGCTGTCAGGCCTTTCCAACTGAAGGATAGAGAGTCCACCTTCCATGCAAGTGGGTGGTATGTCCTTGTGCAGAATTTTTTGAGCTGGTGATTGAGTGGGGATGCGAATAGGTCTATTTGTGGCATTCCCCATTTCTTTGTGATGGCCTTGAAGATGTCCGGGTGTAGCATCCATTCGTGAGCATCCGAGGAGGTTCTGCTTAACATGTCTGCTAGGGTGTTTTCTTTTCCCGGCACAAATATTGCCTGTAACTGGATGTTGTAGCTCAGAGCCATATTCCAAAGGTCCAGAGTCATTCTGCATAGGGGGTATGAATTTTTGTTGATGTACCACATGACTGTGGTGTTGTCTGTCCTTATCATTAAATGGCCTTCTTTGAGGAATGGTCTGAATTTCTGTATTGCTAGTTTTACTGCCAGCATTTCTTTTTGGTTTATGTGCAGGTGCATCTGGTCTGGAGTCCACAATCCTTGTATGCACTTGTCCGACATGTGCGCCCCCCAGCCTAGGTCTGAGGCGTCTGTTGTGATGGTTTGGTTTGCTTGAAAGTTGTGGAAGGGCAAGCCTGGGTTTGACTGGCATGCTTGAGCCCACCACAGGAACTCTTGTTTCAGGCATGGGATTAGTGGGATTTCGGTTTCTAAGCTGTGCCTGTGTTGAGACCATAAATTCTTTAGGTACCACTGTAGCTTTCTCATATGCAGTCTGGCATGGGGGACCAGGATTATGCATGATGCCATGAAGCCCAAGGCCTGCAGTACTTTTCTTGCTGTTACTTTGTTCTGCTTTGTTAATGCCAAGAAGTAAAGAGGGAGTTGTTCTTGTTTTTCTGCAGTTAGGAATGCCATCTGTTTTACTGTGTCCAATTCCGCACCCAAGAATGTTCTTGTCTGGGATGGTATCAGTCTTGACTTTTTTAAATTGACTGTGTATCCCAGGGCTTGTAGTAAGCAAATGACTCTTTGTAAATCTGTTGTCAGCTTGCTTTTGTTGTCCGCTTGTAACAGGCAGTCGTCCAGGTATGGATAAATTTGGATTCCCTGTAGCCTGCAATGAGCGATTACTGATGCCAGGCATTTTGTGAATACTCTGGGCAGTAGATAAGCCAAAGGGCAATGCTGAGAATTGATAATGCTCTGATCCTGCAAGAAATCTGAGGTATCTTCTGCAATTTGGTCGTATGGGGACGTGCAGGTATGCCTCCTTGAGATCTAGAGTTACCAGCCAACACTCCTTGCCCAGCATGGGAAGAAGTTGCTGTAGGGTCAGCATTTTGAATTTTGGGACAATGATGTATGTGTTTAAGACGGACAGGTCGAGAATAGGTCTCCAACTTTTCTCTTTTCTTGGTACTAGGAAGTGTCTGGAATAGAATCCTTTGCCCTGTTGTGTTATTGGTACTCTTTCCACAGCTCTCATCTTTGTTAATTGAGCTATCTGCTTTAGAGCTTCTGTCTTTTGATTTGGAGGTAGGTTTGGCATTCCTCTTTTTACTGGTAAGGTGTGGAAGTGGAACCTGTAGCCTTGGTCTATGGTTTGCAAAATCCACTTGTCTTTTGTGATATAGTGCCAATTTTTCGAAAATAAGGCTAACTTTCCGCCTAAAGGTGCTGCTATTTGTTCCCTGGTAGGCGGTGTCAGAGCCAAGTCACTGTGATTGTCCTGTTGCAGTGGTAGTGGTTGTGTCTGTGCCTCGCTGGTTATTGCCTTGCCACTGGCGTCCTCTATAGGCACCTCCTCTGGATTGATTTCTGCCTCTAGAGCGTCTATTCCTGCCTCTTTGAGATTTTGAGGAGTCTGGAAAGGACCAATTTTTGGAAGGCCAGTTCCTGCTAAACCTTGGGGGCTGAACCTGTAAGAAATCCTTAACTGTTTGTACAGATTTTGCCTTCTCTTCATTACTTGCTGAGCAGGGGTACCAAATAGACTGGCCTTATCCATAGGAGCATCTAACAGCTTTGCTTTAACATGATCCGGCAAGACCTGTTCTTTCAACCATGCATGCCTTCTTATCACTGTGCCAGTCATGGCTGATCTAAATGAAGCCTCCAGTGCATCATAGCCACATTTTAAAGAATGGTTACTAACCTGCTGAATGTTATTCACCATTTCTAAAACATATTTCTTATCTAAGGAGTCATCAGAGGACAGCTTCTTAGTTAACTGATCAAGCATAAACTCTTGGTATTGGATCATGTGAAACTGACAGTTTAAAGCTCTAGCTGAGAGAGTAGCAGAGGTGTAAACTTTTTTCCCCCATCTCTCTAAGGACCTGGATTCCCTTTCAGAAGGGATAGGGTTTTTTGCTGAGGTCGAAGCTACTGCCTTAGGCCCCTGGGATATAGTCTCAGGATCTGCAAGTGGGGCCTTGTATAGGTGGTGATGAGTATCTGGCACCCTGTAAAATCTATCTGGTTTGGCAGGGGCTGGAGGTAAGGTATCAGGAGCAGTGCAAACATCATTAAATGCATCATCCACAACAGGCAGGACTGGAGGTATAGCTAAGGGCCTATGTTGTGGTAAGTGTAGAAAGGTCCTAAGCCTTTTTCTTGAATCTGAGAAATCTTGTCCCTGCCATTGGAATTGTTCTCTCATGGCATGTAAGGTTTCCCCAAAGGAAAATTCCTCTGGTGGAGAGGCAGATGGAATGGATTCTTCAGCATCGGAATCTTCATAAGTAGAAAAAGGAGCCTCTGGCTGATCTGTAATGTCTGAGTCATCCGAAGAGTCATCAGAGGACACTGGCTCGGGGGGCTCTGCTCTAGGTCTCTTTTCTGGAGGCTGAGAGGCCCTGTCTGGGTGAGATTGGGATCCCCTAATTAAGGAGATTAAATCCTCTGCCAGAGTAAGCATTTGTGAACTAGAAGTGGGCCTATGTGAGGCGGTCTTAACAGGCACTGATTTAACAGTTTTGGCTGCTTTAGCCCTGGCAAAGGCCTTTATAGACATGGCTGCAGGAGGCCTAGCAGCACCACGTGCTGGGGTAGAGACATCCAAAGGGATGGTGTCTGATAAATCACTAGGAACCACAGTAGTAGGCAAAACTTCAGAGGCCGATTCAACTAAGGTAGCAGTAGCCTCAGTAGTAGTCATGGATTCGCTGAAGATTGACCGTTTCTCGGTTTCGCCGAAACCGAGACACTCGCGCTTGCTTAACCATGGTTTCGCCGAAACCGCGGACCGCAGTGTCGGTCTTTTCTTTGCGTTTTTAACAATTTGGGTAGTCGGAGGATCCGGCGGCATAAATACGCAAAATCTGAGCCGAAAAACTGTTCAGCAAACTCCGACCGACGCCTAAGTGTTCGCCGGTTGAAGGAAGCACAGGCTAAACAGGCTGCTACGCCGTGGTCTGGGCCTAAACAAGGTAGGCAGTAAGAGTGGAAATCTTTATGAGGTATTTGTTTCCCACAAGTTAAACAGTTATTTACTTTTTCTGACATCGTCTGAGGCAAGAAAGAGTCCCCACCGGGTACTTAGCTTTAGAAGTCTTCAAGTAGTATTCGTAGTAGTAATCTCTGGATCTGACCTACCGGCACTTGCGAACAGCTTCTGCTTGCGCCACGGCAAGAAAGACTGAGGAAAATGGCGTCGGCTGATGCCTTTATACCCGAAGACCAGCAGAGATGACGTCGGGTGAAGTGCGACATCAGCCGAAGGCGGACCCAGACTTTGGAATCCGGCCGACCGAAGGGCTGCCTGACGACAGGACAACCCATTTGTTATTACTGCAGATGCATCCTTGAAGGACATCCATATCTGTCGAGGCCAACATGGGGCAATGAGGATCATTTTGCAACCCAAGGATTTTGCTTTCTGTATAAGTCTTGGAATTAGGGGAAAAGCTTAAAGGAGTCCCTGAGGTCAATCGTGGACTAGAGCATCTCTGGGTATATGACCTGGAAGAGGAAGTAGGGAGAAGTAGCTGCTGCATTTGTTGTTGAGAGGAGAGGCAAATAGGTCACAGCAAGGCGGTCTCCATTTGTGGAAGATAAGATCCGCAACTTCCTGATTCAGAGACCACTTGTGAGGCATGAGGATAGCTCTGCTGAGACTATCTGCTATGTCGTTGGATTTCCCAGGGATGTGCGTTGCAATCAGAAAACGTTAGGAGGAAATCGCCCATTGCCACAGTCTGAGTGCTTCTCGACACAAGGGGTAAGACCTGGTCCCGCTCTGTTTGTCGATGTACCACACCACTGACATGTTGTCCGTTCGGATTGCAATGGTCCCGGAAGGAAGAGAGTTTTGAAGGGCTTGCAACGCTAGGAAAACTGCTCTCATTTCTAGGACATTGATATGCAGACAGTACTCGTGAGGTTGCCAAGTGTCTTGGACTGTCCTGCCTAGAAAATGTCCCTCCACCACCCTATCAGGGAGGCGTCCATGGTCACTGTGGCTACCAGAGGGGGTTGTATGAAAGGTCTGCCCTGAATTACTAGTGGGGAGACCATCCACCAAGAAAGGTGCCTTTTGCACGTATCTGTGATCAGGATCATGTGAGACATGGGTAGTTCCTGGAAAGACCACTGCATGAAAAGAAGCCACTGAAGGATTCTCATGTGGAAACGCGCTAATGGGACAAGAAGAATGGCAGCTGCCATGGAGCCTAGAGCTTGGAGGACATGTCTGACTTGAACCCTTTTGCTCTGCATTAGAATTAACACCTGTTGACGAATAGTGGAAACTCTTTCCTGTGGTAATCTTGCAAACATTTCTTTTGTGTTTAATTCTGCTCCTATGTATGTGATAGACTGACGGGACAACAAGGAAGATTTTTCGAAATTTACTGCAATGCCTAGTTGAAAGCATGATGTGATTGTATAATCCTGTGCCTCTAAGAATTGACACCTGGTGGTAGCAGTCAGGAGCCAGTCGTCTAGATAGGGAAACACCTGGAATCCTCGACGCCTCAGGTGAGCCGTGACTACTGCCATACATTTGGTGAACACCCTGGGGGCTGAGGTGAGACCAAAGGGTAGAGCTCTGAACTGGTAATGACTGGCCCCTACCCAAAAGCGAAGAAATCTCCTGGAGCGTCTGTCCATCTTGATATGGTAGTACGTGTCCTGAAGATCTATCAAGCATATCTAATTGTCCTGACCCAGAAAAGGGAAAATGGACTGCAGTGTCACCATCCGGAACTTTTCTTTTTGTACAGATTTGTTCAATCTGCTGAGATCCATATTGGTCTCCAATCCCCTGCCTTTTTTGGTACTAAAAAGAATCTTGAGTAAGTTCCGGATCCTAGTTGGTCTGCGGGGACTTCTTGAATGGCTCTTTTTTCTAGCAGTCTTGAAACTTCTGTGACTGCTTGATCCCTTAGATTGGGTGGGACATCTGGGATGGGCTTTCTGATTCTATAGGGGATTGATGGAAGGGAATTTTGTAACCTCCGGATATGATGAATAGTACCATCTGTCTCTTGTTATATTTTGCCAGGCTTTTAGGTACAGCAAAAGCCTTCCCCCGACTGCCTCCAGAGGTGAGCAGTCGGACAACCCTTCAGGGATGCTGGAAGGGCTTGGCAGAGAAGGTTTCTCTGTCACCCTGGTTTTGCGGTCCTCTGCCATGAGGGCGGCGTCTGTTATTGTTGTTTCACCCTCTGCTCCGGGGGAAAAATCCCCACGTGTGTCAGGCAAGGGTCCCTGGGATTTTCGGAAACACATCTTTCCACTCTTCTGACCCTTGGCATAAGGTCTGGAAGGAGTGGAAAAACGGACTCCCACGGCAAAAAAGTCTTGCCTTCCTGCTCACACCTGGTCAACGTGTCTTTCACCTGAGGTCCAAAGAGAAAGTAGCCATCAAAGGGAGTATTGGTGAAGGGCGCTAGAAAGGGTTCCGCAAACTGACACAGCCTCCTGAGAGCCACACCTGTCCCTGCGGCTGTGCTCGCTCCATCGGCTGCATAGGAAATCAGCCACATGGAGGAGTTGACTATGGAATTAAGAGTCGCAGGCTGAGAAGCAACTTTGGCTGGTGCTCCCTCAGCTGTAGGATTTTGAAGGGCATCTCCAAGCTCTTTCAGGAGATCCCTTTGAAGATGTGTAAAATGGCATAGATAGTTCAGGGACCTCAATGAAAAGGTCGCTGAAGCAAACATTCGCTTTCCATATCTGTCCATCATCCGAGACTCTGTTTGGAGGATGAACAGATGAAGAGGTTTCTGCTAACTCTTTCTTGGTGGCTGCTGCTACAACCATGGCATCAACGGGCACACCTTTGGAGAGGAATTGCTTGTCCTGGGGGGCTGTAGTAAATTAGTTTTGTCTCCTCGGAAAAAGTTCCACAGAATCTGGAGCTGACCAAGCCTTTCGAGCCACTACAGACATGAGTGGATTGAAAAGAGGAGATACCCAGGAGGTGGAAGGTCGGGAACCGAATGCGTCCAGGAATACAGACTCGTCCTCGGTAGGGGCTAGGGAAGTCCACTCCCTCCTCTGTCTAAGCATTTCAAGGATGCCCGAAAAGGAAACATTTTCAGAGGGGGAACCTTGGGGACCCTTCCGATTCATCCAAGTCTGTATCTGAAGTGACAGACTCACGGGAGTCTATGTGCTTCCTCTTGCACTTCTTCCGAGAAGGCTCTTCCGAGTGATCAGGGGAGGCTTTGGAAGAAGAGGGATCACCCAATGGGGTGTCTGGGGCAAAGGTTCCCTATGCTTGGGGTCTGAAGGAGTAGTAGTGGTTGGAACAGGCACCACGGGGGGGGGGGGGGATGGAGCTGGCTGTAGAGCTGTTTCGGGGGACAGCACACTCCGCATGACCTCGAAGGCATCCCAACCTCTAGGCAGAAAAAGCTCTGGCTCTGAAGAAACAGGAGTTTTTCTCCACGTCGAGGGTGACGGCTCCGAATCAAATGTTGGAGCCGAGCTCACCTGCGCCGAAGCTCTGAGGGGGAGAACGGGGTTGGACAAGGGTCCAATGCCACACCCCCCTCGGAGCCGATGAGAGCCTTGGCGCCCAGATTCCTCGATGGAAGGTATAATCGAGGTAATTGGACCCGATGTCGGAACCGAAGGAGAGATGATGATCGGCGCCAACGGTTCTACTACCTGCGGATCCATGGTCTCCGGCTCCAAGCTAAATGGAGTCGGAGGAGGAACAGAAATAGAGGCGGTTAGAGCCGATACTTGTTGAGGTGGGCTAGACAGAATGTTTGCCAGTGCCTGTGACTTAAGCAACCTACTTACTACTCTCTCCACATCATGATCCAATAATGTAGAGGATCGACAGGAGTGGGAAGAATGATGGCTACATTCACGCTGTAACAAAGGTGACTGAGGTGCCGAGTGGATGGACTCCAAGGACGGAGACCTCAGTCTCTTAGGCCTCCGAGATGGCTCCGAAATTGCAGATGGAGCTGATGGAGGAGTTGTCTTGTTGGTGCCAGCCAGCATCGACATACTTGGTTGGTCCAGTAAAGGAGTCGGCTCCGAAGGTGGAGACGACGGCTTGACAGACTTTGGGGATTTCGCTGGCTGAGTACTTTTAGCCGGAGAATCCTGAGGCTTCAATAATCCCCAAAGGATTAATTTGTTTTTGCGCTCCTGCAGGACCCTTCGACTAAAAGTGTGACATATAGAACAGGAGTTCTGCAGGTGAACAGCACCCAAACAATATACACAACTAGTGTGCCCATCTGTCAGAGACATTTTCTGACAGCATGAGTCACACGTTGAAGCCAGATACCTTGGTATCTTAAGACATTATAGTAACAACCACAACAATAATAATAAAAAGCTATACTACAAAAAACAAGAAACAAATGGACTTTTTTTTTTTTTTTTTTTTTTACAGTTAAGGAACAGAAAGGAAAGCCTCTAATTTAAACGGCTATCCTAAGGGGGGGGGGACTCTCTAATTTAAATGAGTTCAAGGGAAACAGAAGGCCTGCGAGTTATGGAGCGACGGACAACAAAACTAGAATACACAAGGATAAAGGAATATATCTAGACAAAAAAATGACAAATACTTCACAAAATTTCAAGAATAAACAACAATATATCAATAGAAAAAAACTATACTAATCCTGAGCGAGTAAGGAAGCAACCTTGCAGCTGAAGCAGCAAACGAGATCTGGGTAGCGGACGCTGGGCATGCTGGGATAAGGGGTAGCCTCGAGCCAGTAAACAGCTCTCGAGCTATAGAAGATGGCCAAGTCGGAGCCGATCGGAGCCAAACCCAAACAGCAAGAACGAAGGCAAGATAGACAACTTAACATGTAACATTATTCAGAGGGAATGACAAATGTTAAAATATTGCAGAATAGGGAGAATCTCACAGATCAAGAAGAAAATCGACTGCAGAATGCTAAGTAGAAAATAAGGGATTACCTCAATAATATAAACGAGTTTAGAAAGACGGCTGTTAAGCAATTCCTTTCTGATAATAACACTAGAGCACAAAAACTTTTAGCACAATGACTTAGGCAACAGAAAGTAGAAAGGGCTGTCGCCAAGCTTAGGGAGCCTATAACAAGGTATCCTTGTAGAGGTATTTGAAACATTTTGGAAATGCTATGAAAGTCTGTATAAAGCAAAGAAATATGGAAATCAAGAAAAGATACAAATGGAATGTTTATGGACGACTTAAATATGACAAGGTTCGAGGCAGATGAGGCTCAATTACGGTTAGGATAGGAGGAGAGGGGATAAAAATTATGATGTATAACCAGTCTACAGGAAAGTCCCCAGGAATAGATGGTATTCCTGTGGAAGTTTGGAAGCTAGGAGGGAAAAAATAATAACTATCTGGAAGGATTTGTTTAACAGTATTTTAAGAGGAAGACAAGTACCAACATCCTGGAAGAAAGCAGTGGTTGCTGTTATACCTAGAGGGTAAAGATAAATCAGATCCAGCTTCAAACAAGCCCATTTCAACACTAAACCACGATTATGAAGTGTTTATGTGTATAATGGCTAAAAGAATGGCAAAAGTAATGCCAAAATTGATAGACATAGGTTCATAGGTAGGTACTAGGCCCAAGGACCTACATAAGCATAGCCAACAAGGTTCCCTGGCTTACGCCACCCAAGAAAGTTACTGTGCCATGAATTAATCTGGTTTTGTGGTGTGGAGGAAAACATCTGACAACATTAACAGAACACTGATGATGCAGAGGGAAGCAGAACGTACAAAAATACCATTGTTGTTGGTGGGTCTTGATGCAGAAAAAGCATTTGACACAGCAAGTTAGAACCTTATGAGCAGAGCAATGGAAGCATTTTCATTTCCTGAAAAAATTATAAGGTTGATTAGGAGGCTATATGAGGGATCAGAGGTGAAAGTTAAAGTGGGTGGGGACCTCTCTGATAATTTCTCCTTGAGCAGAGGAACCAGGCATGGGTGTCCTCTTTCCCTCTTGCTATTTGCATTATATTTATAGCCACTGGTAAAGAAAATAAGGGACTCAGAAATTCAAGGATATAATTGGTTTGGTAGTCAAGAAAAGCTGACTATTTGCAGATGATATTATTTTATACCTGACAAAACCAGAAAGAGACATGACAGTGCTGTGGAACATTTTGAGACAGTTTCAAATCTTTTCAGGATAAAACAATGAATGAAGCTAAAACAAAGACAATAGTGGTAAATTATGTTCCCACGCATGAATTGGTCTAGCAATATCTATATTTATGTGGACATGATAAAATGAAGTATTTAGGAGTATGGATTAAAAGTGATTCTAGTGTGGCAGCCAAGGATATGTGGGAAGAGACTAAACAACAGATAATACAAAAACTGAGAAAACAGAAGCTTTGTTTTATGGATATGAATAGTAAGATACAGTTAAAATATTTTTAGTCCCATTGGTCTTATCCATGGGTCAGGCATATTTATCAACCAGAAGGGAATTTGTGGATAGCAATTAATAAAGAGCTAAAGGACTTTATCTGGGCGGGGAAGACGGCAAGAGTCAAATGGGATAAGCTGATTCTTCCAGTAGAACAAGGCGGATTGGGATTATCCAATTTGAAGGGGTATTTCAGAGCTACACAGTTAAGGCTCCTATACACAGCACAAGCAGAAAACTACAATTCAAAGTGGAAAGGGATGATGATGAAATAGGGGAGAGGCTCAAAAAACAAAGAGACTGGGATTTTGGATGCAGACCTTTAAGGAGAGTAACAATAATCATAACAGGATTTTATATCCATAAAGTAGCAGAAAGTATCCTAAGAACTAAACCAACATGGGAATGGAGAATGGAGATTCTGCCTATAGAGATGACTGCAATTAGGGATATACACAATAGGCAAGAGGGGGCTGGAATTTACTGGAGAAAACTGGCAAAGGATCCAAGGTATTGGGAGCAAATAACTAGAGAGAGAAAGATGATAGAATGGGACGACACCAAGAATTTACTTGGGCTGCAGGTTAGAGATTGCGTTCACTATTAAGGATTGATATCAGAGTATAGGCAAAGAGAAAGAAATAGGGTAGTCCTAAGTGAAAGACCAGCACTGATAAGAGTTTTTAGTAGAATCTAGAACAGAAGCGGCGTTTTGAAAAAGCAATAAATTAGTAGAGTGTACAAAATATTGCATAATAACTATAAGAATCAATCAGAGGAGGTTGGAAAGGATTGGGAAGAGAATGGGTAAGCAATTCACAAAGAAACAGTGGGAGCATGCATGTATGTCTCCCAAATATGCAACAAAATCTAGAAGATTTAGGATTTTTCTTGAAAATGTTTACGCTGGTTTTTTTATACTCCAAGTAGACTCCAGAGAATTTTTCCCCAAGTAGACTACAAATGTTGGAGGTGTGATGGGGAAGATAGAGGGAATTGGGAACCCATTTTCTGCGAGTGCGGTGAGTTGGCGGGATGCACCATCGGAAATGCCGGGAGATCAGACTGGTGTGAGGAGGAAGATGTTTTTTTTCTGAGCTATGATACAGAATCGGAATTGCCTAGACATGGTAAGACCTTGATGTGTCTAATTAAGGTGGCTGCCAAAAAAGCAATTACTAGAAAATGGAAACCAAAATCTAAACCAACTACACTAGAAGTAGCGAATATAGTAACAGAGATAAAACAACTGGAATTGAGATCTTTAGAAAAGGGCAGGCGCAAACTACATAGGAAAAAACGGAAATTAAGTGTTGCAGTAAATGACAGCTCCATGAAATGACTGACCATGCTTAGACAGAAAGTGAGGAGGATTGAGGACGAGTCTAAAACTCCTCAAAGAGTTGCCCTAGAAAAACCTGATCTGGCCCTGAAATATAAGTTAGGCTCAGGAAAGAAAACCAAGAAATGGATGCAATGACTCAATGTAAATCCTTAAAACACCTTAGGCAAGTGAAAGGATCAGTTCTTAGTTTAACTTGTCTCTATGAAAGATGAGATGGGGGTCAAGTCACGACTACTTGAAGGTGGTAGTCAAATAATACCTACCTACTTTTGGCCTGTCCTTGATTCTGGATACTACACCTTTTCTTCTTGGCGTTGTCCTGCCAATGATTTTTTTTTTTTTTTTTTTAACTCAGCTTATCACCTTTTTGTTGAGACTGTTTAGCACATTTCCTGAAAGGGGGAGGGGAAAAGATGACTAGTTCCTACTGCACTGAGGAATGGGAGACTGAAAAATCTGCTTTACCCCTGGATAAGTTTGCTCCTTTCAAAGTTCTTTAGCACTTCAGCCAAACAGGAGACAAATAAAACATCTCCGTCTAGGAGGGACACTGAAAAGGTCAGCCTTAACATCTTCAGGGAGATTTGTTTTTATCTTCAGGAAAATTTTGAAATTTCAACCAGGTATTCCTGCTGCCCCAGACACTGCATCTGTTGCACCATATGAAATGTCAATGAATGTTAAGTTACAAACTGAAGATATTAAATTAAAGGGGGAAGACTTAGCATCTTTACAAGGAAGGTCTGCCAAAACTCTACTCATTACAACAAAGGATACAATAAGATATTTCATCTTACGAGCAAGACAGTTCACTTAAAGGCCAGACAAGCAGAAACATTTTTTCCCAAACCTATCACAATCTTCCATCTTTACCAAAAGGGACAAGATTAGGAATGAAAACAGTTTAGATCCAGGTTCCTCACCTAATGAGATAACTGCTCGATCTGCTGCAGGATTACAAAACAGGAATATACGGGACTGTAGCTCTTTGTAAAGTCTATCAAGTTTCTTGGGGACAGGGGCTTAACTATTAGGTGAAGTACCAGCTACATTGAAATCATCTTCTAGAACACCTGTTACAGGGGGAAGACCTGATGACGTAGGTGTGCCTACCTGTAAAAGCTCATAATATCTTATTTGGATGGCTGAGATTTCACTGACTTCCAATGGGAAAACATCTTTCATTTTACAAATGGTGTCAAAGGAAATTTCCTCTGCAGGAGAATTATAGGAAATATCTTCTCAGTTTCTAAGGAATCAATGGACGAAACATGCGAGGCATAAACTAAACCAGTTTCTTTCACATTACACTGGAATTCTGAATCAGAAGGGGGTGGCAATCTCTTCCTTTTACTAGAAACTGATTTCAAGGACTGAACTGCCAAAAAGTACAGTTGTGTACACTTAACATAAATGTAGACTGCAACATCTTCACATTTGGGTTATCTGCCTGCAGGTAGCCCTCAGTCGGCCTGAATACCAGAGTCTTGGGATTTCTGCGTTGGATGCTGTCGCCTCTTCCATGACATCAAGACATCATGGGTATAGTATAAAACATGCAGCTGACGGCATTACATCAGTTTTTCTTGCTCCAGATGTCAGGAGTCCCCTAAATAGGAAGCAATTACATGATGTGGAACACCCCCCAGCAAAAAGCAAATACAATGATATAAGGTATGCCAAACAAAAAGGATAGGGAGAAGTGACGAGAAGTCAGGGGGCTAGAGGGAGGGTAACCAGGACTGCAACAGCAAATACACTCAACATCTACACTTATGGTAAGTGTACACAACTGTACTATGTTCTTCGTGTTTCACTGTTGCAGTCATCACATTTGGGTTGATTCCCAAAGCTGAGGACGGGTGGAGGCAGTCAAGAAGCATTAGGGCTGGCAAGCCAGCCCTGTAAGACTGCTGTAGCAAATCCAGCTCTGGATTTAGAAAAGATAGCTAAGTGGTAATGCTTGGCAAGGTGTGTACAGAGCTCCAGGTTGCAGCTTCCAGATGTCTCTGGCAGGGACTGTTTTTCGCATGTAGGGCAAGTTTTCCTCCTAAGGGTGCAAGTACTTGGGCAAGGCTTGGAAGAATAAAGGGTAAGGCATTGTGAGATTTCACCATATGATGTTGTCTTACTACTCCCTGTTTTAGAAATGGGAGCACTCCATTGCTTAGATCTGTGCATACCCTGAGATCATAATTGAGGTGGTAAGCTGCCCCTGGGTTAGGACTGAGAGGTCTGGGAGGGACTGGAAAGGACCAGTTTTTTTGAAGGCTAATGCCTACTAAATCTAGGTGGCTGTACCTGTACAAAATACTTAGTTTGCATAGATTTAGCTTTTTCCTCCATCTTTTTGAGGACTTCTTCTGCTTTATTGCCAAACAGACGTTCTTGATTTAGTGGTGCAACTAGTAGTTTGGCTTTGAAATAGTCTGGCAAGATAAGTTCCTTAAGCCAAGCATGCCTTCTAAGAACAGATCCAGTGACAGCAGCCCTGCAAGATGCTTCTAAGGCATCAAAACCACATTGCAGAGTATGTTTTCCAACTTGGTTAGCAGAATGCATTAACTCTTGTAAATCTTTATGTTCTGCACAATCAGGAATCAAAATAATCTTTGGTTTAATTAGCTCCATAATATGTTGCTGATATTTTAACATATGAAACTGGCAATTTAAAGCCCTGGTGGCCAGAGTCGCAGAGGTGTATATCTTCTTACCCCATCTGTCTGAAGCCCTAGAGTCCCTGTCCAAAGGGGTAGGGCTTTTGGCTTTTGTAGCCCTAATGCCTTTAGGTCCCTGGATCCACATTAGGATTCTTAAAGAGAAACTTGTGGGAGTCAGGTACTCTGTAGTACCGGTCAGGTTTCTTGGCCGCTGGAGGCAAGGTATCAGGGGTAATGCTGGATTCCAAGAAGACATCTACAATCTCCAGAACAGGGGGTATAGCTAGAGGCCTGTGCTGAGGCAAGTCTAAAAATTCTCTGAGCCTCTTTTTGGACTGTGGATAGTCCTGGCATTCCCAGCGGAAATGCTCTCTTAAGGTATGCAAGGTTTCACCAAAAGAAAAGTCCTTTGTAGGGGAGGCAGAGGGGATGGAATCCTCTGCATCTGAATCCTCATAGGAAGATAAGGGAATGTCCTGGTAATCAGAGGGATCAGAGTCATCAGGCTCACGTCTGTAGAATCAGAAGGAAAATCAATCCTTTGTCTTATAGAAGGGAAAGGCTGTCTTCCCCTAATTAAAGTTATAAGGTCTTCAGCTATTCTAAGCATTTGTTTCCCTGGCATGGGAGCTAGAGCATGCGCTTTGCTCGTCGGTTTTCTCGGCGAAGTGTGAACTCTGGGCCTGAGAAACTTGGTAGTTTTAGTTAGAAATGAAGATGCCGGTTTCATACGACCATCAGAAGGTGCCAACACGGCGGCTCCAGACCCAGCCAAGATAGAGACATCCGCAGGTTCCATAGTCGAAGAAGCAACTCGCGACATATCGGACTCCGAAAGGGTCTCAGCAGAGGCCTGAGAATCTGTAGAAGCGGGTATCAGGAGCTGAGAAGGTGCCTCACTGAGTACCGGCCTATGCGGTCTGCCTCTGTCTTTATCCTTAAGTTTTTTCGGAAGATCGGCAGCCGGATGCCTTATGGAAGCCATTTCAGAAAACAGAGAATAAGAGCGAAAGAATTTAGCAACAAAAATAGCCCAACAACAAATAGTTTGGGTGTTGAACAAGGCACAGAAAAGACAGTGAGGAAAATCTTGGTCTGAGTCTAAACAGATGATGCAGTAAGAATGAAAATCTTTGTGAGGTATTTGCTTTCCACAGGCAAGCCAATTATTAACTTTTTCTGACATTGGTTTAGAGCAAGAAATAAGGATCCCCAACGGGGTATTTATCTTTTTAGAGAAATAAGGATCCCCAACGGGGTATTTATCTTTTTAGAAGACTTCAGGTCTGAAACTCAATAAACGAAAATTTTAGGAGACTGCCGACCAGCACTTGCGAACTGCTTCTGCTTTGGGCACCGCATGGCAAGAAAAACTGATGTAACGGTGTCGGCTGCACGTTTTATACCCATGATGTCCTGACATCATGGAAGAGGAGACGGCATCTGACGCAGAAATCCCAAGACTCTGGTATTCAGGCCGACTGAGGGCTACCTGCAGGCAGATAACACAAATGTGATGACTGCAACAGTGAAACACGAAGAACATCAGTACTCTTCCTTAGATTCTGTTGGAAGAAAGAGTAGAGGGTGGGGTGGCATGTTTAGTTTTTTGAGACTTCTTGCTTGGGATCTCAGAAGAAGTTAACTCAGACATACAAGGAATGGACCAAAGGCTGGCAACCTCTTTTCTTATCCGAATCAGTGAGTTGACATCTTGCTCCTGCAGACACGGCTCTAAGTTCTTGGAGGGTACCGTATGTTCAGTCTTTGAGGACATGCTGCCCTCCCAACCCTTACTGGTGTCCCTCACGGCATCGACAGAGGGGTTGGTAGTAACACACAGAAGGTCCATGGACTCCCCAAGAGCCACAGTGAATAATCAGTCAAAGGCCAGTTGTAAAAAGGTGAAGTCTGCTGCATTCACTCCTCTCAAAGTCTTATGTTTCTAGGAGTTGAAGGAGGGACATCAGAGAAAGCATCGCCTACATCCACAGCTGTTTTAGTCAAAGCCTTAAGTCTTGGTTTTGTAAGTAAATATTAAGAGAATGTGACCTGCTTCTAACAGTTTTGGGATAAAAGAACTACAAATCCTACAAGAAGTAACTAATATTCTCCCTCAAAAAACAGGCAAGCTGTGTGAGGTTCTCTGTATGGAACCTGTCTGCCACACGGACACTTCTCTTTTCTTCTAGAAAAAGAAAAAACAAAACTGTCAAAAAAAATGAAAGTAGTGTCCCCTATGAGATATCTGTCTGCTCAAAATTTTGATCTCAAAGCTGAGAAGTAGTTAGATATCTTCAGGCATCTTTAATAGTTTAGCATTTAGCTTTTAGATAAAAAATGGAAGTAAAGTCCTTATGAGGTACTCATCTGCCCACAATTTTGAATTAGAAGCTAACTGCTGAACTACTGAAGATGCCCAGAAGACATGTAACTAATTCTTCCAACAGAAAGAAAGTCCTGAGTTTTTTGAGCCCATATGTCTGCCTTTATACTGTTGCACTCTCATGCTCCTACAGAAGGGTGCACATGGAACAAGCCCAAAGTCTTGTGCATTCTGGTTGGATATCCAGTCCTTGGCAGGCTACACCCATGCGGATATAACCTACTGCAAGAGACATCTAATAATAAACACCAAACAAATATATCTACTTGAAAATAAATTAGTCATACCCTAGATGTCAACAGAAAGGCACTATATGCTGCGACTCCCAAATCATAGCACATACCTTCAGTAAATGTTTTGCACATTAAATAAACTGTCCACCAATCCAACATCTGACACGGTAATGAAACAACTGATAATGGCCCTACTCCCAATTGTACCTTTATCATCTTCACTCTTAAAGCCATAAACATGTATCTTACAGAATCTCCAGTCAAATGGCATTTATTTTATTTTGCTTGTTAACAATGGTGGTGGACAGATTCCAAAATAGGCCTATTTCAACCACAGCCCAGCAGTTACAACAGAAACCATAACAGAGAAAATCTTGACTATTCAAGAAAATAAGGCAGGTTGCAGTCTCAGAGATGCACATTCTCAATGTGTCAGACCTTATTAAGTGTTAAGTTCGCAACACTTCCCTGCTGTTGTGTTTGCAACACATTTACCTGCGGTTGTGTATACATGATGTTCAGGAAGGCTTGTTGGTGTCACCCACAGTTTTGGCAGGTTTACCTTTCAACTAGATTTTTAAGGAGTTAAAGTTATCCAGTTTGCTGTTCGGGGACTATGTTTTCACTAGATCAGTTTAAAACTACTGTCCAAGCTCCCTACTTTACTACGAGGGACAAAATTCTTGATTGCAGTTCTGTAACACTGCTCAAAAAGGGCAAGAACAGCTTTGGGCTCCTCTGCCAGAGCTTTGTGTATTGAACGGATTGATTTAGGTTGCTGAGATCCAGTCCCCTGTTTTCTCTGGCATTAAAATGAACCTTGAATTAAGTTCCTGATTTTTTCTGGTCTGGGGGAACCTCTTAGAATACTCTTTCTTCTAGCAATTTGTTTATTTCTAATGCTGTTGTTACCTTCTGACTGGGTGGACATTAGGGATTTTATTTGAGACAAACAGAGGTGGATGGGAAAATGATACAATATAACCTCTGGACATTATCATCTACACCCATGAACCTGTTGTAATTTCTAGCCAGGCTCTCTAGCGCAGGGATAAGTAACCCCCAACTGCCTCCAGAGAAGAACAGTCAGACTCCCTTTCAGGAGTGCTGGTAAGATGTCAGAGAAAGTATCTCTACATCCTTGATTCTGTAGACCCCTTCTGCCACAAGGGCAGTGTCTTCCATTAAAGTCCCCCCCCCCCCCCGGACAACCTTTTCCACATGGTTGTTGAAGGAACCCTGGGATTTCTTGAACCACATTTTTTGACTGCCTCCTTGATTTATAGAAAAGGTTCATTGAGGTGTCAAAACCATACGCCCACAGCAGACAGAGCTTTACCTTTTTGCTCCCACATAGAGAGCATGTGATTTACTTTGGGGCCAAATAAAAAAGATTTGTCAAAAGAGGCATTGACAAAGGATGCTTTGAAGGGTTCCGCAAAGTCATACAAGTGCATCCAGGTGCGTCATTTAATGGAAACACTTGAATCTACTGCCAGTGAAGGACCTTCTGCTGCGTGAGAGATAAGCCTCATGGATGAATCTGAAATGGATTAGAGGGTAGCCAACTGCATGGCAACAGTGCTCTCTGCCTCAGACTCTCCTCAAAAAAACTCTCCAAATCCCTCTCTTCTGAGGCAAAGTGCCTCCTTTTGTACTTTTTCTTCCTGGGAACCTTTTCAGTGGGGTGTTCCGGGGAGGTGTTGGAAGAAATCATCATACCCTGTTGGGTATCCTGAAGAGTAACTTGGACTGGCTGTCCCTGTGGCAAGAATAGTTGATGGTCAAGACACACAGATGAATGGGCTAGAGTGGTCAGACCTGAAGGTGGAAAAGTTCATGCTTTAGGGATAGAGAAATGCTCTGTTCACTACCTCGAATACTGAGTGCCTCAGAGAGAAGGAAACAGATGTCTCCAAAAGAACATGCTTACAGGTTGAAGGCTCTCTCTTCCCTGAAGGAAAAGCACTCAAGGAGGGAGTCTGAGCCGAGCCAACACAAAGGCTCCTGAGAGGAAGAGACGGCTCAGAAAACTTCGGAATCTATTCGAACCTCTCAGACCTGGTGCTGATTCTATGGCTCCGAAGAACTCAAGGCCGATGCACTCAAAGACGCAACCTGATCCAAGTAGAATGACTCTAGAATCTTCGGATCCGACAACACCGAAACAATAGGTTGGATAGGAGAAGGAGCAAGCGGGGGGGGGGTACTTATAACGGCCTCCGGACCAGATGGGGTCAGAGCCAGGACAACCCCATTTTTATCTGTGTTAAGAGAAACTTCATCATTCTGTCCACATTGGCTTCAGTCAAGCTTTTTGGAAGAACAGGCCGAGGACGCTATGGAGGAGCGTCTAGAGTGACAGTGTTAAGGAGAGCATTCCAAAAAGGGAGAGGACAACCTGGATGTAACTGGATCCAGAGCCAAGAGGAGGTTCTGAAGCTGAAGTGAGGAAGTGGATGATAACGGGGAATGTTTCATAGGGGGTCTTTTTTCTCTGAACTGGTGGGGGTTTGAGCCGCAGAAGCTGCGACAGAAGCAATGGACTTAGAAGGCAGCAAGCCTCTGAGTATCAACTTATTCTGCCTGGTTTATAAGAGCCCCAGGGTTAAAACCCTTACAGATATCACAACTGGCATCAAGATATGAAGGGCCTAGACAATAACCGTATTTTGCATGCACATCAGGTAAGGGAATTTTGTGGCTGCAGGCCGTACACATCTTGAAACCCGAACATTTCTCTGTCATACTGGCATATAACAGTAAAGAAAGACATAAAAATATATTTCTTTTGTTTTTAGTAAAGGGAAAAGGGGGAATAAAGTTTTAGGCGAAGAATACCAACAACAGTAAATTTATTATTAATTTACTTGCCATTTGTTGACCCGGTTGGTCTGGCTGGGCAGATGCCCTTTTTCAGCACAGACCCGAGGAGAAAGCTCCCGAGTAAAAAGAGATGTACTAACAAGTACAGAAAAGGAACCAGCAGCAATGGTAACTATAAAGTACACAAGTGCAGAAAACAGGGAGGCAGTGTATATGTCTGATATAATACATATGAAAAATAATTTATAGAAATAACTCACGATACCCAAAAAACATTACTAGCTTGAAGCAGAAGCAGTGACCACATCTGTACTCTAGTGACCCCATAGACAAATGAGATCTGAGGTATATTAGGGACTAGGGCATTTTGGAAAAGGGGAAGCACAAGAGTTTTCTGTGAATCACAAGCTAGTGGCGGAGTTAGAGCCGAGGATCAGATCCGAAACCAAGAGTTGAGAATCGAATGAAAATTGACAACATCAGATCTACTGTTTAAGTGCAATGAAAACACATGCAGTACAGCATCACGTATGCAACAGCAGTGCCATCAGTTTATTTATTTTTTTGTTTTGTTTTATAAGCAACTACCGCAGAATAATTTTAACAATGTATCTGGTAACAGCAGCTTTATGTGTTACTTGTATGCCAGGTCCTTCTTTCAGATGCACATTTGGAGCAACATGAAGACCAATTTCAATACATACTTGAACACTAACAGGATAAAATTATTTATGACAGATGCTCAGGGGTTATTTGCAAAGCTGATTATGACACTAATCACCTGTACAAGGCTCGGTGAGGTCAGCAAGGCAAGCACCATTCATATTTTAATATGAAGGATTACATTATTTGTGTTGATAAACTTATCACAACTCACATAACTGTTTATTGACACAAATACAGTTCATTTAGCTGAGTTTTATTTATTTATTTTATCTTACATTTGTTGACCTGGAGTGTCCGGCTGAACTACTGCCCTTTTTCAGTGGAGGACTGGGGAGAAAAGCTCCAAAGATATACAATGCAATAAAAATAGCAATACAGATACATTTCAATAAAAATAGCAGTAGAGCATTTTGGTAGTTAAAATACGTAAGCTGCATAGATGTATATTATTGACAGATAAAACAATACTATAAACAAAAAGGAGAATGTTAAACAAGTAGAATAAGTTGTATGTTCTGGTTTACAGAGAGAGTTGAGTAAATATAAGGTTTTGTATGCAGAAACTTGAAAGGTTACACAAGAATTTCAGGGAGCAGAGTATAGAAGAAGCTTTGGAGGTTGCATAAGAAGCATAGCATGAAGTAGTTAATGGTAAGTTTTAGGAAGTTAATTTGACTGTACTAAAGGTAAGTAATAATCAGGGAGGGTGAGTACAATGGCAGAACCAGTGTTTTTAAAGTGGTCTTTGGTTGCTAAGTTTACATAAGCAATGCAGATTGACCAGAAAGCAACCTTTTTGATATCCTTGGCAGACAGCTTGAAGGTAAATACTTTTTGCTGTGAATATGCAATAGAAGAATCTGGCTACAGAGTTTCACATGGTAAATATCACTTTCAAACTGATCTAGGACACACTTGGATTTGCTTTCTATAAAAAGTACAGTTGTGTACACTTACCATAAATGTAGATGTTCGAGTGTATTCACTGTTGCAGTCAATACATTTAGGTAATCTGCTGGCAAGTTGCCCTCATTCGGCCTGAATAACAAAGTCTTGGGTCCTGTGTCGGTTGCTGTCTCCTCTTCCAAGAAGTCAGGTCGTCAGGGGTATAAAACATGCAGCCAACGCCATTTTAATCAGTTTTTCTTGCCCCAGATGTCAGGTGCCCACCAAATGGGGAGCAAAAAATATATAAATATATATATGCATGTAATTTAGAACACAAAAAGTTTATCTCCAGCTAAAAGCATATACACCAAAAAGGCTTTTGAGCATAGTGAAGGAAAGAAGAGGTAAAATAATAGAGAAGAAAGGGGGCTGGTGGGTGGGTGGGTAACCCGGACTGCAACAGTGAATACACTCGAACATCTACATTTATGGTAAGTGTACACAACTGTACTATGTTCTTCATGTTTCACTGTTGCAGTCATTACATTTGGGTAGAATCCCAAAGCTATGGATAGGAGGATGGAATTACGCAGAATTAGGGGTGGCTATAAGGTCCTGCAGGACAGCAGTGGCAAAGCCTGCCCTGGATTTAGAAAAGAGAGGTAAATGGTAATGTTTTGTGAACGCATGAACTGAGCTCCAAGCAGCAGATTCTAAAATGTCGCTGGTAGGAATCCCTCTAAGAAAAGCTGCAAAAGTGGATGCAGCCCTGGTGGAATGGGATCTGATCCTCTTGGGGACAGGTTTACCATAGTGCATGTAGCAGAAACGAATACAATGGCTTATCCATTTTGAAACAGTCAGCTTTGAGATAGCCTTCCCCTCTGCCCCTGCAGCAAATGCCACCAGTAGTTGCTCAGACTTTCTTAGAGATTTTGTCCTGTCTAAGTAGGATCTTCGTTGTCTGTGTACATCCAATGAATGCAGAATCCCCTCCCCCTTGTTCTGTGGATTTGGGAAAAAAGTTGGCAGATGAATGGTCTGGTTAAGAGCCACACTAGATACCACCTTAGGCATAAAAGAAGGATTGGTCCTGAGGGCCACCCTGTCCGGATAAAAAATAATGAAAGGCTCCACTGCCATGAGAGCCTGTAGTTCTGAAATCCTTCTAGCTGAGGTGACTGCTAAAAGAAAGGCAGTCTTTCAAGAAAGAAATTTTATGTCTGCAGTAGCAGCTGGTTCAAAAGAAGGTAGGGTGAGTTTTTCCAGCACAAAATTGAGGTCCCATGCAGTAGTTGGAGCTCTCCTGCGAGGTCTCAAATTTTTGGCCCCTCTGAGGTACTGCTTTAGCAGGGGATGATAAAAGAGAGGAGGTTCTGTGTTGTAATGAGCCGAGATGGCAGAGGCATAGATTTTTATAGAAGAAAAAGATAGGTCCTTGTGAAGCATCTCAGTTAAATATTGCAGAATCTGAAGAATATTGGGCATTGCTGTGTTTATTCCTTGTGCTTGCTTCCAGGCACAGAATATCTTCCATTTATCAGCATAAGATTTTCTAGTACTAGGCCTTCTAGCCTCCAAAATGACATCCATCACAGGTTTAACTGATGGAAGTGACTGGTGAAATTAGTTGATTAGCCATGCTGCAAGATTCAGAGTTTGGAGTTGAGTTTGCAGAATTTGAAAGTTCTGCTGAGACAATACATGAGGAGTCTGAGGCAAGTACCACAGAGGAAGGTGTGACATACTCCTTAGAAGTGGGTACCAGTGTTGGGGAGGCCAGTCTGGAGCAATCAGAATCATTTTTGTTTTTTCCTGGCTGACCTTTAGTAAAACCTTGGAGAGCAGAGGCAGAGGGGGGAAGGCATAGACTGATAGGTTTTTCCAGCTGAAGGATAGAGTACCCACTTTCCAAGCTTTTTTTGTGATGAACTCTTGTGCAAAATTTGTCTGGTAGTTTTGGGGAGAGGCAAAAAGGTCTATTTCTGGGCTTCCCCATTTTCATGTCAACATGCTGAAGATTTGCGGATCCAGTTTCCATTCGTGTAGGTCCATAAGATTTCTGCTCAGGTTGTCTGCCAGAGTATTTTGCTTTCCTGGCAGGAACTGAGCTTGTAGATGTATTTGATAAGTTAAGGCTGTGTTCCACAAGGCCATGGCTAGTCTGCAAAGGGGGTAGGAGTGGGTACCCCCATGCTTGTTTATGTACCACATATAACTGTGGTGTTGTCTGTCTTTATCAGTAGTTGTCCTGGATGAAGGAAGTCCTTGAAGGCTGTCAGAGCATTCTGTACAGCTAGCATTTCTTTCTGGTTGATATGTAGGTGCATTTGGGTTAGGCTCCATTCGCCCTGAATCCATCTCCCTGCCAGATGGGCCCCCCAAGCATAGTCTGATGCATCTGTAGTCAGGGTTTGGGTGGCAGGGGGTAGAATGAATGACAGTTCCTTGTTTTGGTGACAGGCCTTTGCTCACCAAAGGAACTCCTGTTGCAGGCAAGGAATCATTGTTTCCAGGCTGTGACAATGCTGACTCCATAAGCTTTTTAGGTGCCATTGAAGTTTCCTCATATGCAGTCATGCATATGGAATTAGTAGAATGCAGGATGCCATGAACCCTAAAGCCTGCAGAATTTGTCTTGCAGATAGCTGGATTTTTGTGGCCACTTGTTTGAAGTATTTTATCAATTAAACTTGTTTGTCTGGCATGAAGTAAGCCATCTGGGCAGTTGTATTCAAGCTTGCACCCAGGAATGTAATTATTTGAGAGGGTATCAGTTGTGATTTCTTTTCATTTATGGTGTACCCTAGGCATGTTATAAGCCTTTTTACAAATGCCAGATGTTGTAGAAGAGTATCATTGTCCTCTGCCTGAATTAGACAGTCGTCCAAGTAAGGATATATTTGTATACTGCTTTGTCTGCAAAATGCAATTACTGGTGCCAGGCACTTTGTAAAGACCCTGGGCACAGTAGATAAGCCAAAGGGCAGTGCAGAGAATTGGTAATGCATAAAGCCAGCCTTGAAATGAAGGAATCGCCTGCACGATTCCCTTATTGTATGCAGGTATGCCTCTTTTAGGTCTAATGTCACCAGCCAAGCGTTCTTGCCCAGCATGGGCAGAAGCTGCTGCAAAGTTAGCATTTTGAATTTTGGAATGTCCAGGTATTTGTTCGAAATTGATAAATCCAGTATTAGGCGCCAGGCCTTGTCTTTTCTGGGTACCAAGAACAGTCTTGAATAAAAACCTTGTCCTTTTTCCTGTTCTGGTACTGGCTGAATAGCCCCCATATCCATGAGGGACGTAACCTGTTTTGGTGCCTCTGCCCATTGATTTTTTTGGCAGATCTGGCCAATCGTTTGCAATTGGCAGAGTATGGAAGTGGAATCTGTATCCCTGAGATACTATGTTTAACACCCACTTGTCCTGGGTTATTAACGGCCAATTCTGAGCATAAAGTAATAATTTTCCCCCTAAGGGTGCTGCCAAATGGTAAGTGCTTGGTGATGGCAGAGGGAAGTCATTGAGACTGTTTACTGTAGGGTTGTGATTTATTTCCTCCAGATTTGGAGGTAGAAGCACCCCATTGCTTTGACCTGTAAAAATCCTGTGACTGGTATCTGGAACCTTTAGGGTGCCTGGATTTTCCCCGTTGAGCTCTGTCGGACACAGAAAAGGAACAATTTTTTTGAAGGCCAGTGTCTACTGAATCTTGGTGGCTGCACTTGTAAGAAGTCTTTTACAGTTTGCATAGACTTAGCTTTGTCTTCCATTTTCTTTAAAACTTCTTCTGTCTTAATACCAGAGTATCATGCTGTAAAGGTGCATCCAGCAATTTAGCTTTAACATGATCAGGCAAATTTTGCTCTTTTAGCCAGGCATGCCTCCTAATCACAGATCCAGTAACTGCAGCCCTGCAGGAGGCCTCTAAGGAATCAAAACCACATTGCAAAGTATGCTTTCCAACTTGCTCTGCTGCATGCAATAATTCCTGCAATTATTTATTTTCTGCCCATTCAGAAATCAACATCATTTTCTGTTTCAGTAATCCCATAACATGTTATTGCTACTTGAGCATGTTAAACTGGCAGTTTAAGGTCCTAATTGCCAAGGTTGCAGATGTATAAACCTTCTTTCCCAATCTATCCAGTGCCCTTGGATCTCTGTCAGAGGGGTTAGGATTTTTTGCTGTTGAGGCCTTAACACCTTTTGGACCTTGCGAAATAGTTTCAGGGTCAGCAGCAGGGTTTCTAAATAAAAATTTGTGTGAGTCAGCAACCCTGTAATATCTGTCTAGCTTGCTGGGAGCTGGAGGTAAGGAGTCTGGAGTCAAGCTTAACTCCGAAAACACATCATCCACAATGTCTAAAACAGGAGGTATGGCTAAAGGCCTATGCTGAGGGAGAAGAAGGAAATCCCTGAGCATCTTTTTTGATTCTGAGAAATCTTGACTCTCCCAGTGAAAATGCTCCCTCAAAGTATGCAAGGTTTCTCCAAAGGAATAATCTTCAGGAGCTGATGCAGATGGGATAGATTCCTCTGCATCAGAATCCTCATAGGGTGGTATAGATAATTCCTGATCAGAAGAGGAATCAGAAGAAATAGAAACCTGATCTGAAGATTCATAATCAGTGTCTTGCCTAGGCCTCTTATCAGGAGGGGGTTGGGACCCCTTGATCAAGGTAATTACGTCTTCAGCCATCTTGATCATCTGTTTTTTGGGAATAGAGGCATGTGCACATGGCTCATGCATCGGTTTTTTAGCTTTAGAAGTTGCTTTTGTCTTTGATGTTGAAGCTGGCGTCGGTTTTACATAAAAATGTTGTGGCCTGAATACACCCTCAGAAGCCGGTGCCTGCTCAGCGGCTCTGGACCCATCTGAGGGAAGAGACATCCATTGGTACAATAATTTGAGAATTTCGGAGGGAAGAGACATCCACTGGTACAATAATTTGAGAATTTCGCGGCGTGCCGGACTCCACATGGGTCTCAGTAGGGGCCTGTGACTAAGTAGCGGGTATCAGGGGCTGCAAAAGCACCTCACCGAGTACCGGCGAATGGCTTAGGAGAAGCTTCGTCGTCGGTTTTGGACCTCAACGGTCTGTTTCTGTCCTTTTCTTTGCATTCTGTACTCCGGTAGTCAGATTGCTATCAGACGACATTTAAGGATAGTTAAATCTGTTTTCAAAATATTTTGAGGCAAAGATATACCGACGCTTAACAGTGCGTTGGTTAAATCTAGCACAAAACCGACAGCTAGGCACGTTATGATCAGGGCCTAAGCAAGGAATACAGTATAAATGAAAATCCTTATGAGGTATTTGCTTCCCATACAAGTAATACAATTATTAACTTTTTCTGACATCTGTATGGAGCAAGAAAAAAGTTTCCCCAACGGGGTACTTCGCTTTAGTGAAGACTTCGGTTCTGAAACTCGAATTCGAATATTTCAGGAGTCGGCTGACCGGTACTTACGAACTGCTTCTGCTTCGGGCACTGCGAGGCAAAAAAGACTAAAAAAAATGGCATCGGCTGCCTGTTTTATACCCCTGACGACCTGACGTCATGGAAGAGGAGACAGCAACCGACGCAGGGCCCAAGACTTTGGAATTCAGGTCGACTGAGGGCAACCTGCCAGCAGATTACCCAAATGTAATGACTACAACAGTGAAACACGAAGAACATCTGCTATCTCTCTGGTCAAATATCTTAACCTCTTCATTACGTTCTTCTGTCTATATACTTTGCTCTGACTCTGTTTTTGACTGTGATTCTTTCGGTATGCCAACTGCCAACTCTGATGCCACTACGTATCTACTGCGTTTTTTAAGTCACTCTGTATATGTCATTTCTTTCTTGCCTTTATATCCTCACACCAAATATGATATATAATATATGTATATACTTTATTTTGTTATTCTTTCTGCAAATAATGTCCTGTATCTATTGTGTTTTAACCGGGCTGAGACTGAAATGGGTCCAGTGTGATCAGTGCTCTATCTCAGTTACCAAATTCAAAATAAAATAAATAAATCAATGAAAAGAAGCTCAGTTTAGTTACAGAAACAATACAGAACATCTTCATATGTGAAATGAGCACTTTAGTTTTTAGATGCAAGCAGCAACATTCTTGGAGCATATGAATGCTTAATATGAAGACCTGTACCTATGCACACTGACATGCTGTGCGATGAATTAAATCCAAACACAGACACTGCATATGTTTCCAGTGCACATGGATTGTTGCCAGTGTCTCTCAATGCCTTCTTTCTCTTTGTCTGGCTTCAGGGGCCATTGTATTTTCTTCTTGAACCAGCCTTACACTTGATGGAGGCTGTTGTGCCAACAACATCCATTAGAAGACAGGTTACCCTTGAAAGTACAGTTGTGTACACTTACCATAAATGTAGATGTTCGAGTGCATTCACTGTTGCAGTCATCACATTTGGGTTATCTGCTTGCAGTAGCCCTCAGTCGGCCTGATTATCAAAGTCTTGGGTCCTGTGTCAGTTGATGTCTCATCTTCCGTGATGTCAGGTAGTCAGGGGTATAAAGCATGCAGCCGACACCATTACATTAATCTTTCTTGCCCCAGATGTTAGGTGCTCCCCTAATGGGAAGCAACTAAATTATATACATATATATATATATATATATATATATATATATATATATATATATATATATATATATCTACACATATACACACACACACACTCACATACATATACAAGGTTATACCTCCAACAAAAAAGCAAATACACCAAAAACCTTTTAAGCATAGTAAAGGAGAGTAGAGGTACAGCCAAAAGAAGTCAGGGGGCTGGAGGGAGGGTAACCAGGACTGCAACAGTGAATACACTCTAACATCTACATTTATGGTAAGTTTACACAACTGTACTATGTTCTTCATGTTTCACTGTTGCAGTCATCACATTTGGGTAGATTCCCAAAGCAAAGGATGGGAGGAGGAATTTAGATAGCATTAAGACCAGCTAAAAGGCCCTGCAAGACTGCAGTGGCAAAGCCAGCTCTGGATTTAGAGAAAAATGGCAAATGGTAATGCTTGGTGAAAGTATGTACAGAACTCCAGGTATATATATATATATATATATATATATATATCTACACATATACACACACACACACTCACATACATATATAAAAGGGTTATACCAACCTGCAACAGTGAATACACTCTAACATCTACATTTATGGTAAGTTTACACAACTGTACTATGTTCTTCATGTTTCACTGTTGCAGTCATCACATTTGGGTAGATTCCCAAAGCAAAGGATGGGAGGAGGAATTTAGATAGCATTAAGACCAGCTAAAAGGCCCTGCAAGACTGCAGTGGCAAAGCCAGCTCTGGATTTAGAGAAAAATGGCAAATGGTAATGCTTGGTGAAAGTATGTACAGAACTCCAGGTAGCAGCTTCTAGGATGTCCCTGGTAGGGACACCTCTGAGAAAGGCTGTAGAGGTAGCTGCAGCCCTGGTTGAATGGGGTCTAATCCCCTGTGGGATAGGTTTTCCATGGTGCTTATAGCAGAAATGAATGCAATGGCCTATCCATTTAGAAATGTTTTGCTTTGAAATAGCCTTCCCCTCTGCCCCTGCAGCAAATGCCACCAGCAGTTGTTCAGCTTTCCTTTGAGGTTTAGTCCTGTCCAACTAAAATCTAAGTTGTCTGTGCACATCTAAGGAGTGCAGTATCTGTTCCCCTTTGTTCTGTGGATTAGAAAAGAAGGCTGGCAAATGAATGGATTGATTAAGAGCCACACTGGATACCACCTTGGGCATGAAGGAGGGATTGGTCCTGAGGGACTCCCTATCCGCATGAAAGATGATGAAAGGCTTCACTGCCATAAGGGCCTGTAATTCAGATACCCTTCTTGCTGAAGTGATTGCTAAAAGGAAGGCTGTTTTCCAAAAAAGGAATTTTAACTCTGCACTTGCAGCTGGCTCATTAGGAGGAAAGGTGAGTTTTTCCAATACAAAGTTAAGGTCCCAGGATGGAGTTGGGGTTCTCCTGGGTGGTCTTACGTTTTTGGCCCCTCTGAAGAACTGCTTGAGCAATGGATGAGAGAAGAGGGGTGGGTTCTCTGTTGTAATGAGCTGAAATGGCTGAGGCGTGACTTTTGATGGAGGAAAAAGAAAGGCCCTTGTGAAGCATCTCAGTTAAGTATTGAAGAATCTGAGGTAAAATGGGCACTGCTGTGTCCATCCCTTAAGTTTGGTTCCAGGCACAGAATTTTTTCCATATTTCAGCATAAGATTTTCTAGTACTAGGCCACCTTGCCTCCAAAAGGACACCCAACACTTGTTTACTGAGGGATGGTAACGGAGATATTAGGTAACCAGCCAGGCTTCCAGGTTCAGGGTTTGAAGCTGAGGGTGCAGAATCTGGATCTCATGCTGTGACAGAAGGGTAGGGGTCTGAGGCAGGTGCCATGGAGCCAGCAGTGACACACAGCGCAAGAGGGGGTACCAGTGCTGGCATGGCCAGTCTGGTGCAATAAGTATCATCCTTGGTTTGTCCTGTTTGATCTTTAGTAGTACTTTGGAGAGAAGAGGCAGAGGAGGAAAGGAATAAACTGATAGATTTTTCCAGCTGAAGGACAGAGCATCCACTTTCCAAGATTGTTTGTGGGGAGCCCCTGTGCAGAATTTGTCCACTTGGTAGTTCTGGGGGAGGCAAACAGGTCTATATCTGGGCTCCCCCATTGTTTATCAACATGTTGAAAGTCTTTGGTTCCAGTTTCCACTCGTGTGGGTCCATGAGATTTCTACTTAGTTTGTCTGCCAGTGTATTTAGTTTTTCTGGCAGGATTTGAGCCTGTAGACGCACTTGGTAGCTCAAGGCTGTGTTACACAGAGCCATGGCTAGACTGCAGAGGGGGTAAGAATGGGTACCCCCCTGCACCACATAACAGTGGTGTTGTATGCCTTTACCATTAATTGTCCTGGAAGAATGTGGTCCTTGAAGGCTGTCAGAGCATTCTGTACAGCTAACATTTCTTTTTGATTGATATGCAGGTGCATTTGACTTGGGTTCCATTTGCCCTGAATGTACTTCCCTGCCAGGTGAGCCCCCTATGCATAGTCTGATGCATCTGTTAGGCTTTGGGCAGCAGGGGGTAGAGTGAATGGTAGTCCCTTGTTTTGGTGGCAGGCCTCTGCCCACCAAAGGAACTCTAACTGTAAACAAGGAAGGATAGGAATCATTGCTTCTAGATCCTGAGAATGTTGACACCACAGGCTTTTTAGATACCATTGTAGTTTCCTCATATGCAGTCTTGCATATGGAATTAGTAGAATGCAGGAGGTTATGAACCCCAAGGCCTGCAGAATTTGCTTTGCAGATAGCAGGGTTTTTGGGGCCATTAGTTTGAAGTAAGTTGTCAAATGAATTTGTTTCTCTGACGTGAAGAAGGCCATCTGGAAAGTTGTGTTCAAGCTTGCTCCCAGGAATATAATTTGTTGACAGGGTACCAGATGTGATTTCTTTTCATTTATGGTGTACCCCAGACAAGTTTGCACCTTTTGTACAAATGCCAGAGGATTCAAAAGTAAGTCCTGGCTTTCTGCCTGAATTAGACAATCGTCCAGGTATGGGTATATTTGAATATTTCTTTGCCTGCAAAAAGCAATGACTGGAGCTAGGCACTTTGTGAATACCCTGGGCACAGTAGATAGGCCAAAGGGCAGTGCAGAGAACTGATAGTGCATGTAGCCTGCTTTGAAGTGTAGGTATCTTCTGCAAAATTCCCCGATTGGGATGTGCAGGTAGGCTTCCTTTAAATCCAGCATTGCCAACCATGCATCTTTGCCCAGCATAGGAAGCAACTGGTGAAGAGTTAGCATCTTGAATTTTGGAATCACCAAAAAGGTGTTTAAGATAGAAAGGTCCAGGATAGGATGCCATGAGTTGTCTTTTCTGGGTACCAGGAAAAGTCTCGAGTAGAAACCTTGTCCCCATTGAATAGCCTTTCTGCTTAAATGAGAAAGTACTTGCTTTTGAGCCTCTGCCCACTGATTTGGGGGTAGATCTGGCCAACCGTTTGGAGTTGGTAAAGTGTGGAAGTGAAATCTGTATCCCTGGGAAACAATATTTAAAACCCATTTGTCCTGGGTAATGAGTTCCCAGTTTTTGGCCTGCAGAGCAATCTTTCCCCCTAAAGGAGCAGTCAGTTCAGAAGTGCTTGGAAGTTTTAAAGTTAAGTCATTGAGACAGCTTACTATATGGGGGAGTCTTACTACTCCCTGATTTGGAAGTGGAAGCCCCCCACTGCTTAGTCCTGTGTGTACCCTGGGACTGAAGCCTGGGTGTTCGGCTGGTTCTGGGTTTGGACTGAGCAGGCCTGGAAGAGGCAGGAAAGGATCAATTCTTAGAGGGCCAATGCCTACTTAATCCTGGAGGCTGTACTTGTAATCTTTAACACTTTAAATAGATTTAGCTTTTTCCTCCACCTTTTTAAGAACAACTTCTGCTTTGTTGCCAAGCAGGCGGTCCTGACTTAAGGGAACATCCAGCAATTTAGTTTTAACATGATCTGGCAAAGATTGCTCCTTAAGCCAAGCATGCCTTCTAAGTACAGACCCAGTGACAGCAGCCCTGCAAGATGCCTCTACTGAATCAAAACCACATTGCAAAGTATGTTTTCCACCCTGTTCAGCAGAATGCATTAAATCCTGTAAATCCTTATTTTCAGCACAGTCAGGAATCAACATCATTTTCGGCTTCCCTGATTAAAGTAAAAAGGTCTTCAGCCATTCTTATCATTTGTTTTTTTAGGTATAGAGGCCTGACCATGCAGTCTGGGCATCAGTTTTCTAGGCATGGTTCGAGTTTTAGGCCATGAAGAAGAAGATGGCGTCGGTTTAATATGCAAGTCAGTAGGCCTGAATACACCCTCAGAAGCCGGTGCCTGCACAGAGGCTCCGGACCCATCCAAGGTAAAGAGACATCTGCAGGTTCCACAGTTGAAGCATCTCGCGGCACACCGGACTCCAAATGGGTCTCAGTAGAGGCCTGCAAATCTGAATTAGTGGGTATTAGGGTCTGCGCCTCACTGAGTACCGGTTAACTGGCGACTGGCTTAGGAGAAGCGTCGACGGTAGCTTTGGACATAGGCGGCTGTCTTTGTCTTTATTGTTGCGTTTTTTCAGAATGTCGGTAGTCAGATGGCTTACCGAAGACATATCTGGATAATTGAACCAAGTACCGAAGTATTTAGAAGCGTAAATATACTGACGACGAATAGTTCATTGCTTAAATAAGGCACATGGAATACAGTAGGAATGAAAATCTTTATGAGGTATTTGCTTTCCACAAGAAATACAATTATTGACTTTTACTGACATTGGTTTAGAGCAAGAAAACGTTTCCCCAACGTGGTACTTAGCTTTAGTTGAAGACTTTGGTTCTGAAACTCAAAAACGAAAATTTCAGGAGGCGGCCGACTGGCACTTGCAAACTGCTTCTGCTTCGGGAACCACACGGCAAGAAAGACTGATGTAATGGCGTCGGCTGCATGCTTTATACCCCTGGCTACCTGACTTCATGGAAGATGAGACAGCAACCGAAGCAGGACTCAAGACTTTGATAATCAGGCTGACTAAGGGTTACTGCAAGCAGATAACCCAAATGTGATGACTGCAACAGTGAAACACAAAGAACATCATGGCTAGTCCCTTCATCACTGTGTGTTTTGGCAGTGTTTGACTGCCACAAGACATTTGGACACAGATGAGCTTAGTATGCAAAACCTGCTAGAAAAATAAGAGCCAGGTTTCATGCAATAGTGTCCTGGTGTGCAGAACTGATGTCTAAGAATCAATATCTCAGTCCTATTGACAACGGCCTCCTTAAGGCAACATAATATATAAGTTTCACATGCAAAAAATGGCTCAGTAAATGTCATCCCTGGCATGTACTGGAAACTACTCTCTGCAAAACATGAAATGGTTGGAATGAATAATCAGCACCTTCAAAAATCAGAAATCAGGGTTTTGTTGTGGAAGAGTGGACTGCTGTCAGTAAGTGGGACAGAAGCACTTGCTCTAAATAGAGTTTAATTGCTTTGAGGTTTTGTTCATAAAGAAAGTTGTGTAAAATGTAACCATAACCATAGAGGCCCTTCTCTTCCATGTTGCAGGCAAACGTACCTGCTGCCACGTCAGGCATCCGAAGCACCTAGAGGAACTGAAAATCTTTGGAAACCTGGCCGGATGAATTGGAGAGGAAGAAGGGTAAACTTACATGTAGAATATGGCAACATTGGAATAGGACATGTGTTGGCAGGCAGGTGACTTGTGCATATGTGGCATTATTGTAGGCATTGCACCAGACTGTGGAGGTGAATCAAGAGCGGAGTTGCACAGTGAAGCTCTTAGCTTACAAATTAATCTCCATTTTCGTTCTCACCTTTGGTCATGAGCTTCCAAAAGTATGACATAATGAGATCAGGGTGCAAGAAGTGGAACTGTCTTTCCCTTGCAAGGCTGCCGGACTCAATGGCAGTAAAAGAATGAGAAGCTTCACAGTCTGGGGGGATCTCAGAGTATACCTGGTCCTGTAGTGAGGTAAGAACAGTCACTTGATTTGGTTTGTACAACTTGCACTGGAGGTAGGAGAAGGCCTCAGAGCAGATCCAGATACTGTAGGATTAACTGGGGAAGGCAGTGCTCAGCTTGCTGCACTACTGGTAGAAGCTGAGCAGTACAGACTAGATTTATTAAGACGAGAGGTATTATCACTTCCTGGATCTACTCGGAGACCTTCACCTAACTCCTGTTAGTTGATCTCATAATTTTGGAAGTTCATGAAAAAAGAAGAGGATGAGGACTTGATGACTACAGACATCTCGAATAATGCATCTTACTTCATGACGGCTGGTAAGCTGGTCAAACATTCTCTTTCGTGGTTCTGGAGAACAGATTCTATAATGGTATTTGTAAATGAGTACTCTTGCTTCTGATGAAGCTTTGCAAAATATTACTAACTCAAGCATGGTGCCAGTGATTGACAGTCACTTTAGTTATCACTTGCTGAGGGGATGATGATTCTAAAAGCCCTCTAGAACTTCCTTGTGTTATTAGCTATTGGCATTGCAGAAAATTTTACCAGAACAAGTCACCAAGACTTCTCATAAATTTCTGAATATAGAAACAAACTGTGGTTGAATTTTTCTGTATTTGTTTCCTCTGTGTACAATATAAAAAATGTCATATGTTCATGAAATCACTCAAAGTAATAAGCGTTCTGCCCAACAGCTACCATCTACTCACAAGGCCCTCATGATTCGCATGCCTTGTTGACAACATGCTGAGGCAAACCACTGCAGCATCAAGAGTATCTCAGTTTTTCACTTGTTGCTCTGGGAAAAGCCTGGGATGCCCTTAATATTAACACTGCCTACCTCTCCCTTCTCAGTAGCAGCTTTCCAGAGATACGCATCACATCAATGTCTGACAGCCACCAAAGAGTAAAATCCTCTGACATACAGGTGCTAATCCAGATTATGTCACTAGCAGTGATAAGTAGGCTTGGACAGTGATGAAAATGGCATTTAACAGCTGGCAGCATGCCCTTCTACCACTGACGAGGGAAGGAGGGAGGGAGCAGAATCTAGAAATTGTGGGAGTGACCAATAATTGTTGGTGGAGACAGTGCAGCCAGAACAACAAGCTAATGACACTCACATGCGTATCCATTTGTTAAAGTGACAGTCCTAATGCATGGACCCTATCACTGCATGCAAAATGTAATGCTTAGGATCAATTTGAGAGTGTTTAGGGATCAGAGAAATTCTAATGTTATTACTGGTGAGGGCCCCCAACCTTATACATATCAGGCAGACTGAGACCTCAGTTTTACTGTCCCGTATTCATGAAAGGAAACTCTTGGGGTGACAATTTCCACATCTGCACAAAACAAAAGCTATACTTTCAAAATAGCTTTAGATCAGCTTGGAAAATTAATCTCTCCCTCCTTTTAAATGTTAAGAAAGACTGTTTTACACCACACATTGTCCTCTTTATGCAACCGCATCTGGTAAAAAAGTCTTTCGCAAGGCTCTGCAGGAGGACTTCATCATATACTATGGAACTGGTTTGCAGCACTCAGACTTACAACTAATACAACAAAAACCAGTACAATGCTGTTTGATACTGCTCACAGTATCATCACAATTTATGACCTACTGAATTCTCCTTACTAGCATACCTCTCAACCTCTTAGTACAAGAAATCTGTTCAAAGGCCCAAAAATAGGGACAGAGTTTAAATGTTACTCTTAGGAACACAGAAAGTTGCTAGAATAAAAGGTGCTGCATTAACATGCATTTTCTGAAGACTATGAAGTCTGAAACTCAAATGTCTGTCATTATTTCTTGACTTCAGATCTTAACAGTTTTCCAGAAAACTACAAATTTTATGAGGAAAAGGACAAAAATATGGACCACAAATCTGGACAGTTAAGAGGTGTGTTTACCAGAAGTAACTACATGCTCGACAGTGGCACAGGGAAATAACTTTCTTGGGTGGCGTAAGCCATGGAACCTTGCTGGCTAGGCTTACGTAGGCCCTTGGGCCGATGGCCTAGTACCTACTTATGAACCTATGCCAGAAGTACTTAGGAATCACAACTGACCCTAATCTTTCCCTCACTCCTTATATAGTAATAAAAATGAACAAGATACTGACTCAGCTTAAAGTTTTTTGTATTCCTGCCCAGGTTAGAATATACACTGCCAATCATTTCCATACCGTCTCCCAATAAACTTATCTACTTCAAAGCACAATGCCAAAACCTTCAGATGTATTTGTCTGTCCAACAAAACAAACACCACTGCATCATTCTCCTTAAATGTCACCGGCTGCCAGTGCTAGTTAGAGCCATATTACTCTTACATACTCTCACCCACAAATTGCAACACAACAGCTACTGCCTCCTTAGAAGCAGATTATCTGAAATGAACAAATGTATTCTCTTAGGTGATCTGAAGCTATATCTCTAGGGAGACCCTTACACAAACGGGCTATTATTGGAAATCTAAGACAGCATCACCCTGTTGGAAAATCATTCTGGAAAACATCAAGCAAATCAATAAAGCTACATTTTCACCTAGAATCGGCTAGGCTTGAAATGACTTCCAGGTCAGTAGCCAAGTACCCTCCTATGATCCTATACTAAATACAATCCTGGGTACTGACTAGATTATCTATGGTATTACATTGGGATGAAATGGCTAGGCTTGAAATTACTTCCAGGTCAATAGCCAAGTAACCTCCTATGTAACTGCTTCAAGGATTTTTGGTAGTCCAACACCATGTTAACTTATGTTCAGCATGTATTTATGCACGAAGTAAGTACGTTACTCCTACTATTGGCTTCAGTATGCACACTGCAATAGTATTTTAATGTATCTATGTATATGATATACATACTTTGCTTAACTTGCTTTACATAATGTAGTATAATTCAATATAAATTTCAATATATATTACTTTACAAATTTATTAGCATTAATACCCATACAGTATATCTATTAACATACACACAATTTTCTTTGTTATATACAAGGTGTGGGTATTTGAACATGATTTTCAACATTCTGTACATACTTTATTATGTTATGAATTTTTTTTTACAATGACTGTGTATCTTTACAGTGTTGTAGTACCACTATTTGTGTACTACTAATGTGGTATTACCCAAGTTATATTCTGCATCACCTTTTCATATCCTTTACCATATTTTGTACTGTTGAGACCAAAAAGCATCAGTATACCAGCTCACTTACCCGGTAAACAAACTTCGAACAAATAAAGAAACAAAATCTATTCATCTTCTTATCCTGCTTGTGTATATGCATATAACTTTGTAATTCGAAAACGCTAACTAGGTACCATTTGTTCAGCTCAAGCCCAAGCATACTAAAGAAGTTCACCATCGAAATTTACCACCTATTTAAAATAAGTTTCAGCAAAATTAATATGTACTTTACAACGTGCAGTGATCACAGAGATCATGCTATGGGAATTCTCTTATTAAGTTACATATTCAACTTTGTTGAAGCTCATTTCCCCTTGCAGCCACTCCATTACTGCTACAGTCAACACACTGTATAAGAAAAACATGTAAAACTGCTATATTTTACATGCTTACTGAGCATTAGTGATGTTTCTGCTCTGCTGTTCATTGCCTTTTTTATATTTGTAACAGTGTTCATATTCTGATGTACATGCCATTTCTCATTTTTATCCTTGGAATGATGTCTATATTCTGATGCCCGTTACATTCATTGCAATTGCCTAAATGGCTTTGGTCCTGGCTGAAAAGGGTCCTCGGACTGGGTTAGTTACCAAGTTAACAAAAGAAAGGAAGAAAATCATTCCAATCCACCTTTTTATAGTAAGTACATGACTCATGAACCTGTTAGATAGTCAAGTCTTAGCAAAGCTTTAGGATCAAGTCCCTAGTGGATCCTCCTGGTTGACTGGCCTGCTGAAACACATCCCTGATCACTGTAGCTGTAAAGAAAGGCATGAATCTAAAACCAAAATCTAGTTTATAATGCCCAATAAATGTACTGCAGCTTTACTGATGTCTAAAGATAATATAAATAAAAACAAAAACACTATTAATGCAGAAATAGCCCTCGATGAGTAAGCCTAGTAACACCTTCCCATTCTCGTACTAAATGATGGCGACACAGCTAAAAATCTAATACGCCAGAAAAAGTTAATGATCATTTTCCCTTATTTCTATGAAACAAAATAAATAAATAGCCAGTTATCCTTTCTAATAGTCTTGGTCCTGTCCACACAATATCTAAGCTTTGTCTGGATGTTCATATAATGCAAAACTGTTCACCTTGGTTAGACTAATAACTGCAGAACACTAAATTCAAAAGGCTGCTTAATGTCAGACCGACTGATTGGTCCACAGAGAAAGTACAATTGTTTTTAAGAACTCACCATAAAGTACAGTTGTGTACACCTACCATAAATGTGTCTTCACTGTTGCAGTCATGACTGTAGGGTTCTCCCCTGCCGGCAGGCAGCCCTCGGTCGGCCAGAATCCCAAAGTCTGGGTCCGGCATCGGCTGTTCAACCATGCTCCCTGACGTCAGAGCGCCAGGAGTACAAAGCTGACAGCCGACGCCATCATCTCCAGTTTTTCTTGCCCCAGATGTCAGGAGTCCCAAAATGAAAAAGGTCCCATAACCTTTGCAAATACACCTCAGAAGAATGGTGAAAAAAGGAACTACACAAAAGTAAAAATAAGAGGGGACAGGAGGGAGGGAAACCCAGACTGCAACAGTGAAGACACTCGAGCATCTACATTTATGGTAGGTGTACACAACTGTACTATGTTCATCGTGTTTCACTGTTGCAGTCATGACTGTAGGGTAGAATCCCAAAGCTGAAAGAAAGGGAGGTAGTCATAAAGAAGAAGGGGCGGCTAAAAGGCCCTGCAAGACTGCAGAGGCAAAGCCTGCCCTAGACTTAGAGTAGAGAGGTAGATTGTAGTGCTTAGAAAAAGTATGCACTGAACTCCAAGTTGCAGCTTCCAAAATGTCTTTGGTAGGAACTCCCCTGAGGAAGGCCGCAGAAGTGGCAGCAGCTCTGGTGGAATGAGTCCGTATACTCCCTGGGATTTGCTTTCCATGGTGTGAATAACAAAATCTGATTCCATGAGCAATCCATTTAGAAATGGTCTGTTTTGAAATGGCTTTACATCTTGGGAACTTGAAGCATAAGAAACAAACAATTGTTCTGATTTTCTGATATCCTTGGTTCTGTCCAGGTAAAAACGTAGTTGTCTGTGTACATCCAAGGAATGTAAGATCCTTTCCCCTTTATTTTGAGGAGTGGGGAAAAAGGTTGGCAAGTGGATAGTTTGATTTAAAGCCACTTTGGAAACCACCTTAGGCATGAAGGTAGGATTAGTCCTCAAAGATACCCTGTCTTTATGAAAAATAATATAAGGTTCCACAGCCATAAGAGCTTGTAACTCAGAAACTCTCCTGGCAGAGATTAGGGATAACAAGATAGCTGTCTTCCAAGATAAAAACTTGATGTCAGAAGAGGCAGCAGGCTCAAAAGGAGGCAAGGTTAGTTTTTCCAAAACATAGTTGAGATCCCAAGCAGGAATGGGAGGAGATCTAGGAGGTCTTAAGTTCTTAGCTCCTCTGAGAAACTGTCTCATGAGCTGGTGGGAAAAGATGGAAGGGTCTGTATTATAATGAGCAGAAATAGCAGAGGCATGTATCTTAATGGAAGAGAAAGAGAGACCCTTATGTAAGAGATCTGTCAAGTAAAGTAAAATTAAAGTAATGTTAGGAAGAAGAGGATCAGAATCCTGAGCCTGCATCCAGGAACAAAATCTTTTCCATTTTCCTGCATAAGATTTTCTAGTGCTAGGACATCTGGCTTCTAAAATGACATCCATAACCTGCTTGGGTAGGAAAGAAGAAATCAAAGGCCCTGGATTAACCAGGCCGCCAGGCTGAGAGTTCTGACATGAGAGTGTAGAACCTGACCCTGATGTTGAGACAGAAGGTTCGGAGACGGAGGTAAAACCCAAGGGGGCTCCAGGCATAGGTTTTTTAGAGTTGGATACCAAAACTGCTGAGGCCAATTTGGAGCTAGCAAGATTATCATCTTGGGCTTGTCCTGTTTTATCTTCAATAAGACCCGTGGAAGAAGAGGAAGAGGCGGAAAGGCATATACCGAGAGGTTCCTCCAACTGAATGACAGGGCATCCACTTTCCAAGCTTCTCTGTGGAAAGTCCTGGTGCAAAAATTCTGTAGTTGATGATTGAGATGGGATGCAAAGAGGTCTATGTGAGGACATCCCCAGACTGCTGTTATCATCCTGAATATTTTGGTGTCCAGCATCCATTCATGTGGATCCGAAAGGTTTCTGCTCAGACTGTCTGCCAAGAAGTTTTGTTTCCCTGGTAGAAACTGAGCTTGAAGATCCAGATTGCAAGCTAGAGCTGTGTTCCACAGATCCATGGCTAGTCTGCAAAGGGGGTAGGATTGAGATCCCCCTTGCTTGTTTATGTACCACATAGCTGTGGTGTTGTCTGTCCGTATTAGTAGTTGTCTTGGTTGTAAAAGATTCCTGAAGGCCAATAGAGCTTTCTGAATGGCTAACATTTCCTTTAAATTGATATGCAGGTGCTTCTGATCCTTTGTTCAAAGGCCCTGCAGACAGTTGCCCTGAAAATGGGCTCCCCAAGCATAATCCGAGGCGTCCGTGGTTAGAATCTGAGTAGCAGGAGGCAGACGGAAGGGTTTCCCTTTGTTTAGAGCACATGCCCTGGACCACCAAAGAAATTCCTTTTGAAGGCAAGGAAGGACGGAGATCAGTATGTCTAAGCTGTGGCAATGCTGAGACCATACACTTTTTAGGTACCACTGTATTTTCCTCATGTGCAGTCTTGCATATGGTACGAGAAGGATACAGGAGGCCATGTAACCCAAAGCCTGCAGGTATTTCCTTGCAGATAGTTGAGTTAAAGTTGCCAAGGTTTTGAAAGTTGAAGCCAGCTGTTAATTGTTTTTCGGATGTCAGAAATGCCATCTGGGTTGTGGTGTTTAGAAGAGCACCCAGAAAAGTTATCTGTTGTGATGGTGTCAAATTTGACGTTTTTATGTTTACAGAGAATCCCAGGAACTTGAGGAGGTTCTGTACAAATTCTAGATGCTGGAGTAAGACATCCTTGCTGTCTGCCTGAATTAGACAATCGTCCAGATAAGGGTAAATTTGAATTCACTTGAGTCTGCAGTAAGCTACTACTGGAGCCAGGCATTTGGTGAAGACCCTGGGCGCAGTAGACAATCCAAAGGGGAGCACAGAGAATTGAAAGTGCCTCGATCCGGCCTTGAACCTGAGGTATTTTCTGTGATCCTTCCTGATGGGAATGTGTAAATATGCCTCCTTTAAATCCAAAGTTACCATCCATGCATCTTTGGACAGCATTGGAAGTAGCTGCTGTAGAGTAAGCATCTTGAATTTTGGAATCTCTAAAAAGGTGTTCAAGACCGACAGATCCAGAATGAGTCTCCATGAGTATTGCTTCCATGGGACTAGAAAGAGCCTTGAGTAAAAACCTTTTCCCATCTCTGAAAATGGAACCAGTTCTATGGCATTCATAGCCAAAAGAGCTTCCACCTGGTTTAAGGCCTCCGTCCATTGATGTTTTGGAAGGTCTGGCCATCCGCTTGGCCGTGGCAAGGTACGAAAATGGAATTTGTAACCTCGTAAAACCACATCCAAAACCCACTTGTCTTGGGTTATTTGAGTCCAATTTTGATAAAAAAAAGAGAGAGTTTTCCTCCGAGAGGGGCCTCCAGGAAAGAAGTTCCTGTAGCCCAACAGAGGGAGTCATTGAGTTTGTTTCCTTTGAATTTGTGACCTGTCCTCTCCTCCCCTAGGAGTGGAAGCAGTCCACTGTCCTGGTCTATAAGAAGCTTGTGTTTGAGGCCTTTCTCTGGAGCGTCTATATCTACCCCTCTGAGGCCTGTCTGAAGTGGGAAAGGACCAATTTTTTGAAGGCCAATTCCTGCTAAATCTAGGTGGCTGTACTTGTAAGAAATCTTTAACTGTTTGCATGGACTTCGCCTTATCCTCCATCTTTTTAATCACCTCTTCAGCTTTTGATCCAAACAAAACATTATGCTGAACAGGAGCATCCAATAATTTAGCCTTTACTTGTTCAGGCAAATTTTGTTCCTTTAGCCATACATGCCTTCTAATGACGGTGCCAGAGGCCGCAGCCCGACAAGAAGCCTCCAAGGCATCAAATCCACAGTGTAAACCATGCTTCCCAACTTGTTCAGTGGCATGCAATAAGTCATGTAATTCCTTATCACCTGCACAGGCAGAAATGGAAGTAAGCTTTTGTTTTAAAACAGACAAGAGAAATTGCTGGTATTTCAGCATATGAAACCGACAGTTTAAAGCCCTAATGGACAAAGTAGCAGAAGTGTACACCTTTTTGCCCCATCTTTCTAAGGACTGAGAATCCTTTTCAGTAGGAATGGGATTTTTGGCAGAAGCGGCCTTAACTCCCTTAGGACCCAGAAAAATGGTTTCAGGATCAGCAGAAGGGTTCTTGTATAAAAACTGGAGGGAATCAGGAACCCTGTAATATCTATCAGGCTTAACAGGAGCAGGAGGAAAAGAGTCAGGGGTTAAGTTAGCCTCCGAAAAGGTATCATCCACAATATCCAAAACAGGAGGAATAGCCAGGGGTCTATGTTGGGGAAGAAGAAAAAAAACCTTCAGTCTTTTCTTAGATTCCGAATACTCCTGTCCTTCCCAGTGGAAATGTTCCCTCATTTCATGCAAAGTTTCCCCAAAAGAGAAATCCTCAGGGGGAGAAGCTGAAGGAATGGATTCCTCAGCATCAGAATCCTCATAAGGAGGGAAAGAATATTCCTGGTCAGAAGAAAAACTGAGGAAACAGAAGCCTGATCAGAGGAATCATAATAAACATCCTGCCTTGGCCTTTTATCTGGAGGGGGATGTGAACCCTCCGCCATCTTGAGTAACTGTTTCTGTGACTTGGGAGCCGGTTCAGAAGAGGCCTGTGTTGCAGTCTTTGATTTAGAAGGAGTCTTTGCCTTTGTCTTTGGCTTTGCCTTTATTAGAAGCTGAGTAGGCCTGAAAACCCCTTCGGAAGCCGGTACCTGCACAGCGGCTCCGTACCCATCTGAGGGAGCATTGTCCGAAGGTCCTGCAATAGAAATATTTAAAGGCCTGGTTGGCTCCTCGCTTCAGAAATGGCAAACGACAGCGGCTGCTAAAGCGCCTCACTGACGACGGCTGAACCTGAAGCTGGCTCCGCTTGTGCCCTATCAACAGATTTGGACATTGGAGGCCTGTCTTTATCCTTGCAACATTTGTGAACTCCGGTAGTCGGAACCGTATCCGACGACATTTTGTAGTTAAAGCGCCTACCGAAGTAATGAAAAGCAAAATCGTACCTTCGCTTAATTGTACGTTGATTGAATCTAGCACAAAACCGACAACTAGCTACGTCGTGGTCAGGGCCTAAGCAAGGAATACAGTAAGAATGAAAATCCTTATGAGGTATTTGCTTCCCACATGAAATACAATTATTAACTTTTTCTGACATCGGAGTGGAGCAAGAGAAAAGTTTCCCCAACGGTGTACTTAGCTTTGAGTGGAGAAGAAAATCTTCGGACTGAAGTTTATCAGAAAAAATAGTCAGGAGTCAGCCGACCGGCACTTGCGAACTGCTATCACCGCACGGCAAGAAAGACTGGAGAAGATGGCGTCAGCTGTCAGCTTTGTACTCCTGGCACTCTGACGTCAG